>NC_088245.1:159911396-160211396 GCF_036013445.1 Caloenas nicobarica | reverse complement strand
TGGGAGACGGTTCTCCATGAACTTCTCCAAGGTGAGTCCTTCCCACAGGCTGCAGTTCTTCATGAACCGCTCCAGCAAGGGTCCCTTCCATAGGGTGCAGTCCTTCAGGAACAAACTGCTCCGGCCTGGATTCCCCACAGGGTCACAAGTGCTGCCAGCAAACCTGCTCCAGCCTGGGCTCCTCTCTCCACGGGGCCACAGGTCCTGCCAGGAGCCTGCTCCAGCGTGGGCTTCCCACAGGGTCACAGCCTCCTCTGGGCACCCACCTGCTCTGGCGTGGGGTCCTCCCCAGGCTGCAGGTGGATCTCTGCTCCACCATGGACCTCCATGGGCTGCAGGGGACAGGTGGCCTCACCATGGGCTGCACCACGGGCTGCAGGGGAATCTCTGCTCTGGTGCCTGGAGCACCTCCTGCCCTCCTTCTTCACTGACCTGGGTGTCTGCAGGGCTGTTTCCCTCACATATTCTCACTCCTCTCTCCCAGCTGCTGTTCCCCAGCAGGTTTTTTTTTCCCCTTCTTAACTATATTAACCCAAAGGTGCTACCACTGTCGCTGGCGGGTTCAGCCTTGGCCAGTGGCAGGTCCATCTTGGAACCAGTTAGCATTGGCTCAGTCAGACATGGGGGCAGCTTCTGGCGTCTTCTTACAGAAGCCACCTCTGTAGCCCAGCCTGCTACCAAAGCCTTGCCAAGCAAACCCAATGCAAATGCTTGTGAAGGTAAAACTTCCTGATATTTCTACTAGGAATTCTTTAGAAAGTATAATTCAGTATCACAGTATCTCACAAATTTGGCAGAGTGACTCTAAGAAAAAATATTTTATTCAGAATTTGGTATTTGAGAATAATTATAAAATTATAAGGAATATGATGGGACATAGTGTATTTCATGATGTGCTTCTTCCAGGAGGCCTGCTTCACAGGAAGAAGGAGATCAGCTTCACTAGAAGAAGAAGGAAGAAGAGACTTTTGCAAAAGGTCCTCAGCATGCAACCACAATTACTGCACCTCAGTCCACAGAGAATCCAGAAGGTCCTGTTCAGCAAGACGTCTTTCTTTCTAGGAGGTGACACCAAAAACTGTTGTCATGCAGACAGCAATCTTAGCATTTAATTTGGTTATTTCAGTAGAGCTAGTTTTACTTGGCTATTTCTCAAACTGATGCCCAAACAGGCTCCTCTGCAGCATTTTGTATGGAGACAAGCATCAGCGACAGACTCTGCAAGCTTTGCCTATGGGAAGTCTATGTGCTGATTTCTGCAACACTGCACCCACCTAAATGGTACATCTATGCCAGAAATCCTGTCATCCTGGGCTTCCTCAATAGAAAGAGGAAGAGAGGAACTCCCTGGTGTAATTCCAGAGCCAGGTGGACTGAACCGCCCTTGGGCAGCAGCTACTGATCTTCTTTGAATAAACAGGGAGCCTGCAGTAACTAAACACCAAACATGCCTCATGGGGAGATCTGCTCCAGTAAGCACGGAAAGGGATTAAAAAGGAAGGGAAACGAGACAAGCACTGTAGGCAGCAGATCTTTCTACCATTACAGCTGTCTGTATTCGTTTTCACTTTGATTTTTCAGATAGCATTTTGATAGTTAAGACAGCTAATTTCCTTTTTGTAAAGAACCAGCAATCTCCAGTTCATTGATATTAAATTTGCGTTAGTGTAAATGTGTGGGTTGAATGACATTGCTTATTTAACCACTCATTGTTGTCCACTTAATTGTGAAGAGATAAGAACTGGTAGTCATACTCAAAAGTTTTTTTTCATGCATAATAAAGCAGTAAGCAACCCGCACGAGCCAGTAAAACAATGCCCAATAAACTGATGCTGCCAAAGAGAGAGATTTACGTATTATGTTGGGCAAATAAAACTGATACTTCATTTGGCAGATAAACCAAGCATCATTCAATGCAATACATAAAGTGAATCTGGCAGGGGATATTTGTGCAGAGTAACTGTCCTCAACCCAGGAGTTTTATAATAAACACTTGGCACACTGTCAGTTATCCACCACCACCACCCAAGAGACCCGCACACATATTTCACACTGTTTGGTTAATCCGAAAGCAGCACATACACTGGTAATTGCTCAGTGCAATTTTCACATGTGGCATTGATATGTGCACAGACTACAGTGTTTTACTGGAAGACTTTCCAGTTGTGCAGAATCATTGCTTGGGGTTCATTCCATAGGGAAAAAACAAACAAACAAACAAACCAAAATCAAAACATCTCTGGCTTCAGAGAGGTTTCCTTGGAAAATTTAGCTAATCTCAAAAGCATTCCTTGAGGTAAAGGGTCTTTTTCAGCAAAGAATGGGAAAATAATTTAGTCATTATTGTTAATAATTTAAAAGCCCAAGTAAGCAAGCCCATAATCTGGCTCAGCCTTCCATTGTTTTGTGGCACTTTTGTAAGAAAACACTTATGTTCTTCTCATCCTTCTTCAAACCTGTATGTGCTATTTCTCTCTTCTGGGAGTGCTCAGGCATTCCTTAGTTAGGTGAAGAAGTGGACATTGCCTGAGCAGCCCGAGCATCTTCTGCTGCTCCATTCACAATGCCTCTGCTCTGCTGCCAGACTTACCCCGGTCACAACGTGTGAGTGGTCCCATCCAGATATGGTTCTGTGTGTCCTCTACAAGGCCACCTCACTCAAGGCCTCTTTTTCCAGAACCTTGATGTTGTCTCTTTCTCCTGTTAGCGGCAAAGTTGTTTCTCCCCATCATGAAGGCCCTCAGGCAATAGCAACTTGTGCCTGCAGCTCTAGCTGTGCAGCATCCCCCTCAGATAATAGGATAAGACGGACCCTCTGCAGGCAAAGGCACTTCCAGAATTTCTCTGTGTGAGCTCCAAAAGCCTGCTGCCAACCCTGAAGGAGGTCAGTCGTCATCAGACCAGCCATGCTCTAAAACCAACACCTGGGCTGACTGCTGATAATCATGGCCACTTTGAGGAAGGTGGTGACATTGCTGGAGGGAAAAGTGAGACAGCCATATGGGCTCTGAGTGGCTTTGGCATGGAAATAAATCTCACACAGCATAAGGTGTCTAGAAGCAGAGATCATAGAATCATAAAATCAGAATCATTTTGGTTGGAAGCGACTGTTAAGATCATCAAGTCCAACCATAATCTAACTCTAGCACTAAACCACGTCCCTAGATGAAGCAAGCCAAGCCACAGCGTGGATGCTGTTCCTGCTGCGTATGCTGCATGTGTGCAAGAGGCAATGCTGATGGCCCTCAGAGCCTGGTCACCTGAATCCGGATGAGCGGTGGTGCCAGACGCTGCACACGCATCTCAAAAGTGGGCTAATACTCAAGAGGAATCATGGTCAAGCCCTTTCTCACCTAAAACATCAAGACGTGCTTTTAGCCAAAGCAGTCACAACTTGCCTGTCATGTCTTCAAAGCTGCTTGTTGCTGTGACAGAAATCAGGCTGTGTTTTACCTGGGAAATTGATATATTACCTGCCACAAAAATCTTGCTGGTCCGAGATTTAGCAGGAAAATAATTTTCCCTTTGCTGGATTCTCGCACCTTTCTAGATCTGTTTAAAAAGTTCTTCAACCACACCCTTCACAAGCAGATCCTTTAATTGGACAACTCACTTGCGCTGTGGCATGTAAATGATTTCTGAGACATGGCAGCGCTGCCCAGTATAACCAAGGCAGAGCTGATGTTTGCTGGGAGAATGTTGCGTCAACATGCTGGTTTTTTGCCTAACTACCGAGGATAAGCAGAGGTCTATTTGAATTAATAATCTATTTAGGGGAAAGAGTGCTTCCTTCTGGGAAATAACTTCAGGTTATTCAACTCTAGGTGATATTTTCTGTAACCGATAAACAACTAGCTCATCATGCTAAAAATTTTCCTAGTAAGAACAAAAATCGCCATATTGAGTCCAGCTTAAAATCCTTCTAACCTGGCATGCTCTCCATAATGGGAAGCAAATCCAGACATGCCATGGTAAATCAGAAGGCTGGAAGTAACTCTCACACCTCTATTTTTAATGGCTGGAGAAAGGCATCTGCCCTAATGCTTCCAGTTTAATATCTCAGGTGCTTTGTCATCACCCATTGATAGATATTCCAGATGGGCGTGTGGCAGATGCTTGATATTCGAGGGGGATGTGCTCTGCATGAGGACACGTGCCTTACTACGCAGGAGCATGGGGAGAAGGCAGGAGCGAGGACCTTCAGACTCACAGGAGGAACCCTAATACAATTCTAAGTTTTCACCGGACACCTCCACCACTGAATTTTCCCAGAGTACTTCATGATTATATTTTTCTTCTGGATTTTTGTTGTTATTTTCCAAAACAGAACTATACCCTCCCAAGGAAAGTAGGTTTATTTATGACTATGGCTCCAAAGGAGGCCAAATATAACAACAGTCATGAAAATGGTTTTCTTTCTGTCCCTTTTCCCAACGACCTACTTTCCAAGCTAGGCATTTGTTGCCTAGGAAGACTTTTACAATTATAACACATCCAGGACCTGAAACTTGGATCATAGTAGACAAAAACAGTGACTGAAATGTGTCCGGCATCCAAATAACAAGCACAGAAAACGCAGAGGTAAAACATGACACATTCAATTTTTCCACAGATTTTCTCTTTATATTGCTTTATATGCCTAAGGCAAAAAAATCTGAGGCAGAGTTTTTTGCTGGTCCAGTGTGTCATTGATTTCCTTTGAGAATTTTTAAGAACAACAGACTGTTATTGTCTCTACATTTTTGAAGTATTTGTATCAGGAAGTTAAAAAAAAAAAAGGTAATTTGAGGAAAAACAAAGAAAAACCCTGCAGGAGACTTTTTTTCAAATTTATCATGTTTTCCTGCAGATAATTTTTATTCCATTTTCCTACATGAATCTTAAAGAAAAAAGAAGTTAATCCAAATTTTTTCAATCATTTTATTTTACTATTGCCATGGTTGGATTTTAGGAACGATAGAAATGCTGAGAAAAAAATAAATTGGGCTGTATTCACCAAAATCATCAGAATTTAAATACCATGTCCCACTAAAGCCTTTCATTAGATAAATGTGATCTTCCCTGAAAGATCTTTTTTTACCCACAATGAGATTCTGTCAAAATCAAGCAAATATCATTCTGTTAAAGTTAACTAGAGATACGATGATTTTAAAACCTTTTGTTTAGATGGCTATTACTGTTTGCCAGTATTTATTACCTGCAATACAGCTTACTTGAAAGAGATAAACCATCCATCAATAGGACATGTCTCTTTGGCAGTTGTTTTAGCAACTGTTCAAAGCATCATTCTTTTTCATTAACTGCTTCATCGAACATCTGTCTTTCATCTTCTTCTTACAAAAAAAAAGCTCCACAGCAAACTACCATTGACACATCATCTTTTGCAATGGATGATATTGTGCAAGTTTTTGATGGTTTGCATGATCCTTTTCAATCTCCCCCACAGCCAGAAAGCAGGCAAAATCTAATGTGTTTTACTGAACCATACAAAAAAAGGTCCAACATATATTTTCAGGCACTCAGCCCTTCAACACATTGGTTAAAAAAAAAAGTCTTTGTCCTGTTTACACTTATTTACATATTATACTAAATGTTAGAACCATGTAACAAGAGAATACTAAAAACATATTCCTGTTGCTGTAGAAACTGAGCTTGATTTTTTTTTTTTTGCTACTCTTGTAAGAAGCAATTGACATGCAAACTGATGTTTTGGGACCTTGACATTTTAGTCTAATTAAAGTGTACGACACAACAAAGAGATACTCAAAATGCTTTTCTTAAAAAAAATACAATAAAATATGTTTTCAGGTAGAGCTGGAAGAGAAGTTGTTATAAACTATAAAGGACAAGAAACAACCATTAGCATAGAGAGAAGAGATAGTGTACATTTCTTCCCAAACAGCCTGCGTGATCCAACAATATATTGTTCAAATTCTGATATTATCTTTTCAGTTTGACTGAAGTGACAAATATTGTGCCCTATCTTTGACATAAAAAAGAATCGCAGACTATGAACAAATAAATTCAATGAGAACACAAAGAATACAGATACCTGAACTACAGATAAATTATGTGAGATTTATTTGATGAAAGAGAGCTAGAGAAATGCCGTGTTAGGAAGTTAAAAGAGACAAGAAGAAAAATAAAGTACTTCATAGACTTCTGAGATAAGTTTGCTATTCAGGGCAATTAAAACTAAATTAAATCTAAACTAGATTAAACTGAAACTCTTTGGAGCTCAATATGTCTTGCAGACTGTTCTCAGTCTCCATCCCTATTAAAAAAAAATCAAATCTTCTTTTAATTAAACGATTTGACCTTCATTCTTCTTGGGGAACAACTTTCAGTTTCTAGGGGATAATGAAAAACAAGTGAGTGGAACCAATTCTGCTTCATACTCTGGGTCTAACAGACCCCAGGAGCCCCAGGGAAGAACGGAATCCAGTAGTTGGAAGATGTCAGAATTATATGACACAACTATGTATCTTATAAATGAAAAGGTAATTAAAGCACGATAAAAACCTCAGCTTGTACCCCACTACTTTTTAAACTTTATTGAAGTCTACAAACTGTACTGAACTTTTCCATGTTTGTGTCCACCACTTTTATTTTGATTTCATGCAGAACAGTTAGGCATTTCCAAGAATGGGACTAAAGGACAGTATTTTGGCTTGCCCACATTAATAAATTCTCTCAAGTTGCTTTTGTTTGTTTGTTTGGGGTTTTTTTGAGACCTGCCTGCTTAGAAGGCCTTGCAATTTGTGCCAGGGATTTTTTTTAATGCAATTAGATGACATAAACTGTCTCTGGGAAAAGCCATTTTAACTTAGCACACTTTCAAAATATTGCTCAACCTTTGAAAGAGTCACAATTCATACATGCTGAATAGAGACTTGTTCTGACTTTTTCAAGAAAATTTCTCAAAAATGTTGATTAGAGTGTGAATCCTATAGCTCACTGTTCAGCTGGATTTTCACTCTGCAAGAGTACATCTGAGCCGGCTTTGCCCAGGTTAATAGATGGAACCAACCTGTAGCACCTGGAGAGTAGAGAGAGACAGGTTCAAATGCTCACTTGCTGGAAAGCAAGGCCAGAGAGAAGACCATACCTTCGCGATGTTCTGTCTTAATTTCATATGATAGATCTTTTTTCTTTTTTTTTTTTCTAATAATAGTCTAGAAAAATATTTAAGTTTACAAAGCCATGCACTCAGCATACGGAAAATACTAAAACACATTTCAGACCTCTTAGCAATAGTACAGTACAGTTACATACATGACTTGATATGACCAAGGAAGTTCAAGGGAGATTTTCAAAAAATATAGCCAAAGGATCTTTTCCCTTTAATTTAGCCCATGTGTAAAGATATGTAATACTTCGTATAACTCTCCACAATGTAATTTGTAAGATATACCATGGTAATTCCTGATTACCTCTTCTAGCTTTTCCTTTTGAATGCATCCTCTTAGCCCCCTAATTCTAGAGCCTTTCCTGTGATAAGCACATGCAATTTTCATCAAAGGGAATGCAAATGCCACATACACAACTTGTAATCTGCACTTGCATTTGCTACTTTCTTCTAATCACACGAGGTGATGCTTCCACAGCAATGAGGATCTCTCTACTCCAGGAAGCCACGCTTCTGATAGAGCAACCCACAAGTACATTGGTGGTTTCACCACTCTATCACTTCAACAAATCGTATCTAATTTTCTACCTGTCTTGTGTCCATATGTCCTTCCATCTGCTTACCAAAGACTATGACTAACTGATTGAATTTCAAGTCTGTTGTTTTGTTTTGTTTTGTTTTCCGTGTGGATTATTTAATAGCTTCTTTGCGATGAGTGATATTTTCATGTTTTTCTTAATCTCATATTAATACTGGCCCTTTAAAATTTGCAATTAATGTTTTCTTTAATCTGAAGATCTAAAAATGTTCTTTCAGAGGTGTATTGAGACAGGTTAACAGTAGATAAACTTTTATAAAGATGTAACTAATTCAATATATTATATGTAAAAAATAGCAAGTGATTTATGACATAAACCATAGAATAAATGAAACTTGACATTCAACACATGTTTTGGGCATATATATCTTAGTAATTTGGAAATGCACTTTGTTATAATTATGTGCTTGCAGAATATGCTTCCTTCCAATAGATTTCCTAATCATAATCCAACTAATAAGCCAAACCAATTAATGTTGTGCCTAATGCACAAACAATTGCAAATTTGATTCCTGCTGAAATGTCTGTTTTTCTATCAATATAACAAAACAGGTTGAATTTGGACTATTTAGCAATCTCTTTTCTCCCACCCATAGGGAAGCTGGAAGGAGAAACGAAATTGCACAAGAGTGAGGCAGAAACAGTTCTGGGGGGAGCAGGAACTACAGCTGAATCTTGAATTCTGGCAAGTCAACGTAGACATAGTCATAGTTCATTTCCACAACAGTTTTCATGATTTTACATTGTTTTTTCATAATACCTGATGAAATGTCAAACCTAAAGTACAGCTGATAGCAAAGAGGCTCTTAAGATACCGTCCTGATACAGCAGGCAGCTTTCTACTTTTTCAGTGGGGAATGAAGAATTCTTGGCAGGAGCCAAGGTATTCCACAGCATCTTGTTAATTGCCTCAGAAAAAATAAAGCTTTACTTTCATTCTGTGTACTTATAAAATATGTTGTACAATAAAAAGGATAGTGGTAACTAACAGAAACATGAAAATGGTTGTGAATCTGCCTATTCTCGCACAGCCTGGCAAGATGCTTTGAGCACAGAGGCTTGCCAAAGAATTAAATATGTAATTGGACCTGCCAGCATTCACTCATACAAAACGACATTCTTTCATACTGAATTCATTTTAAGGTTGTCAAGTTTTGCCCTCTAGGGATAAAGGACATTTACTGTGGATATTATGATACATTGACAAAAATCTCACTGGTACTCATTCCCTAGGGACCCTGAATTTGTGACTGAGGAAATAGTGTTTCATCTAATAGCTCACACAATGGCAATGTACTTATTTTGGAGCAATTCTGTTCATGTTCATGTCTTGGTTTTAAAAGCTATGCTCCCTTTCCATGCCAGGAAAGGCATCATCCATAGACCTGTATCCAAAGCACTAGCAGGTCATTCAAGTATTTTACTGCAGTCCAGGCGAACACAGAGGGGGCGAGAAAATTTCTTTACCCTGCTCAAAGCCTCTGTGACAAGACTCTGTCTAGAACAACTTGTCAGACCAATGCTTTTGACAAACTGCCCTAATAAAAGCTACAATACCACTGAAATAATATATAA
This sequence comes from Caloenas nicobarica, assembly GCF_036013445.1. NCBI lineage: Eukaryota > Metazoa > Chordata > Aves > Columbiformes > Columbidae > Caloenas > Caloenas nicobarica. Next base: position 160,202,094 of record NC_088245.1, on the reverse strand, counting down.
CTTTTCAGTAATAATTGACTTCAATAATATTGAATTCAATCCTAGGAAAGGAATTCTATGAACTACCATTTTTTTGTTTGGCTTTGGTACATTTAATTCCCTGTGTCTTTATTTTAGTCTCTTAGAGAGTAATTACATCTCTCCTTACCACTTCTTGCTGTTATCGACTAAAACTGATTTATATTTTCATACTTTATCCATTTTTTCAATACAACCCCCATGGCTTTTGTATTCTTTCCAACCTCTGTGTTGTCAGTACATCAAATCACACAGTCCTAAAAATGCTTTGTTTACAAGTGTAGAAAAGTTGCCTCCTAAATTAACAAAACCAAATGGTCTTGTCTGGCACTGAAAGGCATAGATTCATGATATATACAAACTACGGTTTTTCCGGTGGGATTTGCAAATGCAGCTTAGTTGAGGTACAGCAGGTTGTGGCACTTGGTACTGCTCAGGCTGTGCAGTAAATTATCCATCTTGTCTTATGATACAGTGGGCACAGCCTTAGTACAGCATTATCTGTCATCCACACAAAAACCTTGTCTCCTGCTTCTTCCACTTTGGCACTCTTCAGTAGAATGACCAGTTTGAGCAGACACTTATCTCCACAGGTTATCCCAGCCCAGGACACTTCATTCTGCGCTATTTGGTCATCTCTGGTAAGGTTAGCGTGAACTCTTTTTATCAGTTATACAAGGTCTATTGGAAAATACTCCTAGATACAAGTCCCTAGGAGTTCTGCTTTCTGGGCAGAGCAAAATTTCCTCAGCCTGATCTTCTCTAAGGGATATTTGACTTTCAGTGAGTAAACCTGGCAGGAGGAAAGTCTGAGATGCCTCCTCCCAACTCTACAGAATGTTCTAAGCTTCTTCATAGATATAGTTGCTTTTCAAAACTGTAGTGTGTAGGGTCTGCGGTATAACCTGCTTGTGAAGCTTCCCTGTCTTGTCATTAAGCTCATTAACCATTACAATGAATTCAGAAAGTTCTCACCCAAGAATTTTGGATCTCATTAGTGGTTGATGGCAATTCTCCAGACTCAGCGTGCTTGCCACCCTGGTATTCCTCTCAGCTCTTGGCTAGGCCTGGTTCCATCACCTTCACCAAACCCAGTTGTGCCTTCCCCCTACAGAAAACCAGCAGGAAGCCACAGGTCAGGGCTTCTTGGAGCAGAGCTGAAAGAACAGTATCTCCACCAGAAACCTGTTTTAGCTACAGGCATCTCACCCTCCTGTACTTTGGGCATGGGAACTGACACCTCTGCCCTTCCTGAGCTCTGAGTACAAGACAGAGATGAAAGAAGGATTTATGAAAACTGTAGTCCACTACAGATGCTCAATACTCACAGGCTTGCAGTCTGCTGCCTGACCCCACATTTTGGCCAGAACAGTTCTCAGGCACTGTGTCCTCTTAGCAGATAGCTTGTTCTGCCAAGACAACTTTGGTCAGCCCCCGCTAGAGCATAGCTTGCCACTGACATCAACTTACTTTGTTTTGTTGCCTTTTGCTGGAAATCTGCCTTCATGCACTTTTTAAACTCTTCTCTGCCCTCTCAGCCTATCATAGCTGCATTTTTGTGATATGTAGAGGATATGGCATCCATATGGACCATCAACAGGTGCTTTAAACATATTGTAGATCTCCTCATATGTTAGAGCCAACATCTTAAGGACTCGGGACACAGTTGGCCCGTTGTTATGCTTAGTAACTACCTTTGGATTTATTTTGCTTTATCTTCTTTTCTTCATCTTTCTTTACTCTCGCTTCATCTCATTCCTTGCTTCCGAAGGTTGTAATACATACATGTCAAACCCTTCACCTGTAAGTCAGCATCAGAAAAGTATTTTACATGAGTTTGAGACACCTTTCCCCATTTTGTCTGTTACCACACATCTCCTATTACTCTGACAGAAACCTTATAGATTTCCTCAGGTATAATAATTGTTTCCTAGCTCTCCCTTTCTTTATAATCCATTCGTTAGCAGAGTTGTGAAGTTAAGATACTTCAATAAAGCTTCTGCTCTTCGAAGACCTGAATTTCCAGTTTCTCAATCTGTCGGAGTTTTAAAACATCAATGAAGTTTCTTTGGATAAACTACAGTTCAACATGCTCCTTGGGTCTAGACTGTTAGAAGAGGTCAAGGTAGACCTTTTGATTTCTGCTATTTAATGAACATCTTCCTTTCTTTCAAAACATGGAATAGTTTTCAGTACTTTGTACTGTCTTTTTTTTTTTTGAGGCAGACTGCAGAAGTTGGGCAGTATCCAGCAACACCAACATTGCTGCTGACTGCTTTGTAGCTGGATCTATTTGAGCTCTCCTCAGGTACTTGTGCAAATCACCTTTGCTGCTGATATCTGCTTCTTCAGCACAGTTACTGGCTGCTTCCCACACTTTAGATTCAAACTTGTCCCAGCTGAGAACAAGCACCTGATGTGGCAGACTCTCTGACCACATTGCATTGGTGACGTTTTTGTTTCCTCAGGACTCTTTCCAATATCTTAACTACTTTTTACATAAGTGAAGTTTTTAATCTGATTTCACCAAACTCTGCTAGGATTTGAAGCGGAACAGCATTGACCTACTGGGTTTACCAGCAGGTTTGTCTAATGCCAGTGCAGATGCTCCCTTCTATGTTTTGAATACCAAGGCGAAATGTACTCAAATGGACACAGGAATGGAAACACACACACACACACAGAGGTAGAGAAACTGTCTTGCTAGGCTTGCTCTAAAAAATTGCATCAGGTTGTTCCTGCCTTCCACTTCCAAGGGAGCTCTAATCGACTGGCTTTCAACACTGGTATTCCAAAGATGATTTGGCGACTGCTTTTAGGTCTTAGCCAAATTACTGACTTTGTTTACCCAGCTGTTTCTCAAAGACAACTAGACAGTTTTATGTAAAAATCGACCCCCTGTGTGTACAGACAGAAAAAACAGCACAAGCAAGAAAATCATCTTTCTTATCATGCAGTTTACATTCTCTCCCCAACCCCTATCAGATCCTGCATTCTTTAGCTGACAATCCTGCCACATATTTATGGTTAAATCACAATTAAGACAAGTTAAGATGAAAGCAAATACATTTATTTGTCTACACATGGAAAGCAGACAGCAATGTTGCTAGCTGAAGTTCATTAAAACCACAGGTAAGAAAAAGGCAGGAAAATTGTGCTTATTTCAAGATCACATCCAAAAGGCCCTCCAGAACCTGTGACAAGCTGTAAATGTCTAATCCACATAGTTGAGGTCTGAGGACTTTTACAGAAGAGCACATCAGAAAGCATGCTTGCTTTCGTAATTCATCCTCACTTTTGGTCCTTCTCAGCTTTCAGTCAGCTTAAAATTATTTTCTAGCTCTGCCCACAATTCTTTCTTAATTCAGTCAAGAAGATGTTTCTATCCTTTTTCCCACCAGCTCACTGGCTGCTCCCTCTTGCTTTCCAAGCATTCGCATCCCCTGGGCACAGCCCAGCTGCAATGCCTACCCAGACAGGACCAGATTTGGCCAGCCACTGCCCCACGGCTGAACCCCAAACAGCTTGATAGCGCACCCCGAGGCAGGAAGCCCTTCACCAGTGAGCAGAGCAGTGTCCAAAGCCTCTCACCATGGGCGTTATGAACCTTATATCCCATGTGAGAGCAGAGCATACTCGTTACCTTTTATTCAATCACAGACTTGAAATCTGTGAATGTAGCGTACTATTGACTGTTGTTTGAGATCTGACATAGCTTTGACCAAGTCATCTGGATATGAAAATACACGTGGGGGTACGTGAGGGATACTGGATGCATTTGAAGCAGAGCTAGATGAGGACCCATACAAATGTATAGAAAGTCTATTTATATATAATACATAGAATCATAGAATCATTTTGGTTGGAAGAGATCCTCAAGATTGAATCCAATTGTTAACCTAACTCTGGCACTAAACCATCTCCCTAAGAACCTCATCTATGTGTTTTTTAAACACTTTGAAGGATGGTGACTCCACCACTACCCTGGGCAGCCTGTTCCAATGCCTGACGACCCTTTCCATGAAGAAACGTTTCCTAATATCCAATCTGAACCTCCCCTGGGGCAACTTGAGGCCATTTCCTCTCGTCCTATCACTTGCTACTTGGGAGAAGAGACCAACCCCTTCCGTGCTACAACCTCCTTTCAGGTACTTGTAGACAGCGATCAGGTCTCCCCTCAGCCTAATATACAATATCTAATATGTAAAGGCCAATGCGTTAGATCCTACACCTTTACGCCTTAGAGTCGTACGTGCACCTGCCATGGGAACGTATCTGTGAAAACCCTTAACGCGCACACACACTCCACGAGCATGTAGCGTGCTGAGTGTTTTCTCCCGCGTTGCATGAGCCCACGGCAACCGCTCCAGCCCGCGCCTCAGCAAACCGCCGCCCAGCAGCCCAGACCCGGCCGAGTCACTGCTCCCGGTGCCGGGACCCGCCCCGGGAGGTGACGCTCGGCCGCCCAGCCCGCCCAAGGCCCCGGCGGCCGGGGTTGACGGGCACCCCCCGCCGCGCCCGAGGGGAGGTGCGGGCAGGGGGCGGGGCAGCGTGACGTCACGGAGCAGGAGAGGGAGGCACCCCGCGAGGTGACGCCTTGCGATCTCCCGCGCTTTCCTTCCCCTCCCCCACCGCTTTGCCCCCAGCACGGCGTCCTAGAGCGACCCCGCCCTTCCCGCACCGCCCGACAGCGCCTCTGACCAATCCTGCCGAGACTGCCAGAGCCCTCGACCAATGAAAGTGCCCTTTGGGGCTTTTCCCCGCCTCTGCCTGCCACCTCCGGCCCGGAGGCGCACCAATGAGACAAAAGGAGACAAACCCTCATTCAGGGACGGTTGTTCAGTCGCTTTCAACTCCCCCCTTTCGCTCGAGTCATCAGGACGTCATAGCGAAGGCAGGCCAATCGAGGGCGAGGCCCCGTGAGCCGCAGCCAATGGGAGCGTTCGAGAACGCGGCTGGCGCGGCCGGCCCCGGGGGGGAGCCGTGAGCAGAGCGCGGCGGCGGCGGCTCCGCCCCTTCTCCCAGTGCCTGCGCTGGCGGCGCGGCCGGCTTTCCCCTCCCCGCCTCCCCCGCCTCCCTGTCCCCGCCCGGCCGGCCTCCCTCTCTTTCCCTTTCGCAGCAATGGCGGCGACGGCGGAGCAGGAGCAGTTCTACCTTCTCCTGGGCAACCTGCTCAGCCCAGACAATGCGGTCCGCAAGCAGGCCGAGGTAACGGGTCCGCCTCGCCCCGGCCCAGGGCGCCAAGCCGGCCTGTCAGACCTCCCAGACCTTGCCGGCGGGAGCGGCGGGGGGAGGGCAGGGAGGCGGCGGGGCCAGCCGAGTCCCACGTGTGAGCAGCGGCACCAGCTGCTGCCGGGCCGGCCCGGGGCCTTCCCCCAGTGTCGGCGCCGGCCCTGCGCGGGGACAGCGGGGCGGTTATGGCGGTTCCCCCCCGGCGGGGCGCCGGGGGTCACTCCGGCCGTTGGGCGACAGCGAGGGCTCCGGCCGCTGGCGCGCGCCCCGGGCGCGTGAGGGCGCGAGGGGTCTCGCGTCCCCCCGCCCCCCTTCCCCCCCCCCCCCCCAGCCTGCGTGTCTGGCATCGCTCGGCCGCCTGGTGCCCGCTCTGCCCGCCGGGTCCCCGGGGAGCCCCCTCCCCCGGGGCTGTGTGCTCCCCCGTTGCTCACGGTGAGACGGGGCCCGGGCTGGCCGACCTGCCGGAGCGCGGCCCGGAGGCCGGGCGGGTGGTGGGGCCGGTTTTGGCCGGCTCGGGAGCGAGAGGAGAGGGGGGGGGTCTCCAAACGAGGTCAGGGCGGGTGTCTGCCCTCGGGGGGTGCGGGGCCCGGAGGGAAGGGATTGAAGCGCTCCGCCGGGTCCCCGAGGGGGAATGAGTGCACTTGCAGCCCGGTGTCTGCGCTCCCGAGGCGGCCCTCGCTGAGGGTCCGTGTCCCCGGGCTGTGCCGCCGGCGCTGGGGCAGCAGCGGGGCCGCAGCCGCCCGCCCCCCCGCCCCCCGAAGACCTCTTCCCACACAGCAATTTGGTTTTTAACTTCGGAATGTGCCATGTATTCAAGTGTTTCGTCAGCTAAGAAATATTTCACTAAAAGAAGCGTTCTCAATATACAGAGTTTCTCTGTTATCAGCAAAAACTTTTCAGATGTGTTATTTCAGCTAAAATTCTTTGTGGTGGCTAAGCCACGTTAATTCTTTCTCTCTGTCATGCTTAAGACTCCATTGTCAAGCCTAGTGGGGAATCTCTCCCATTGAATCAAATACTAGCATCTAGGTTTAGCATGAATTCCCACTGCATGGCTGCATTGGGTCTTTTATCACTCTCATCACTTCAGCGGTCAGCAGAGTTCAGCACATTGTTTGGCAAAGAATAAAAAGTAGTATTGTTCCTGATGCTGCAGTGAAAATTCCTGAAATATAATTTGGCAATGAGAAGGAGGAGAGACACATTTTTAGGAACACAGCAAAGTTCAATATTGATTACTACAAATGCTTTCTAGAGAAGCAATGAGTATTATTCCCACGCTCCTGAACATAGGGATGGAATAGAGGCTGTTCTCTGAAAACTGAATTTCTTTATTTTCTCATCATCCTGTGCATAACATAAGAACATTTCTCACAACTTTTTGAGCTTCATTAAAACTGTAACAAAGGAATTTTATTGGTCAGCTATGTCACAATGCCTGTGAAATAAAACATTATTTTTAAAAAAAAGACTAAAACTTGGCTTCTTACAACTGGCATATTCTGTCAGAAATTTGCTTGGAACTGAGTTGGAGTTTGTTTAATCCCTATAGATACATATGCATCGTGGTCAATCAGAATAAGAAATCTCAGTTGTCATGATAGATTACCAAGCTTTTCAAGTCCATTAGTTCATATATAGGTACAAGCAAGTAGTATAATTTTTACTTATTTAACTGCACTGAATCTGGCATTGGTTTCTGCATATTCCCAAGGTGTATTGGAAGTATTTTTATGGTTTATGATCATTTGGAGTGGAAAGGTCCTCAGGAGGTCTGTAGTGCGATCTCCTGCTGAAAGCAGTGTCAGCTGTCAGATCAGGTCACTTGGGGCTTTGTCCTGTTGGATCTTGAAAACCTCCAAGAATGGAGACTGCACAAGCGCTCTGAGCAACCCGTTCCTGCTTGACTGTCCTAGTTAGAGCAAGGAGGTCTGAATTTCTATCCAGTCTGAACCTCCTGTTGTCTCTTACTCTTCCACTGAGCACGGCTGTGAAAATCCCAGCTTAGTCTTATTCATGGTGGGTTAACAAACTTGTACCTAGAAACACAAATCTGTCTTTCTGTACTGTAGGTAGATTGACTTTATTTTTTTCCCTTGTCTGTTTCTTGAAGTAAGATTTCTTTGGATTAAAGTATTGCATAGCCTTTAGAATATCTGCTTACTAAAATCATACAGGACTCACATTTAATCTTAAACATCCTCGTAGTCCAATGAGTTTTTCAAAGTGTACTTACTGTTGGAAGGCTATATTGAAAACTATAGGGATTCAGATAACTGCATGTAGATTGAATAGCAGGTTTTCATTGGTGTCCAATAAAAAACAGTGAGAATGAGAAAGGGATGGACAGGGAACTGGAGGAGACAGACCATTTCTAATGGGTCTGGTCATTCAAATTAGGATGAGGAGTGTCATGTTGAAGACTAAACTTGATGGAGATGTAGAGTCATAGCTTGGTTGGGTGGGGGTGTAGTGAAAACTGTAAAAGGGAGGAAAGTTTAATCACCTAAAACCTGTTTTTATCTAAGTATTTCTGTATATGGATCTGTGTATGTGCTAGCACACTCATAACTTATTCTGACCAGTTTACTGAAACTTGGTTCATTCATTTTGTCTCCTATTAAAAATTACTGGAATGTTGTCTGTTGATTATGAAAAATCTGTCTTTCTCTTATTTGTGTATCTGTCTTCTGATAGAGAAACTTCTATTTACTTTGTTTTGGTGATTTTCTGCTATTTTTTTAAAATATATTTCTCAGATTGGAGGAGCATGAGTACCAAGCATAGATAATAGCTATTTGCTTGCATGTATTCTGAAAGTTAGTCATGCTGTGTGAGAAACTTGTACCTCTGGATAAAGTAGCTGGGGAGCTAATAATGAACTAGAATATGGTGAAGATGTAGCACGATGCAGGTACCTAGTTAGGGTGTAGTCAAGGCTGGGTGTAAGATGGGTGGAACCAGCAAAGTAGTGCTCCAGCAGCACAGGAGAAAGGTTCTGGTTTTGGCCATGTGTTCTTCTTGCCTACCTTGCACTGATGCTCTTCAGCATCCTCTGAATCCAGTTTATTGAACTGACAGAATCATGCCAGAGAACAACTGGATAGGTTGCTGCCCTTTCTAGTGGGTTTAAAAACTCAAAATAGAATTTCGTTATTAACATAATTGCCATGAGAGAAGGTAGCTTTTACAGTGCTTCAGCTGTCCATGAAAGCATAGCTTCAGGTCCCTGCCAAGCCTGTGGTTAGGGAACCTTGTTTCTGTATTCGTCTTTATATTTGTAGATAATAGTGCAATATAAATATATACATTAGTGGAAATGGTTTATGTGGGAAGACTTTCTATTTTGACCCTAAACCTCATTTAATTTTGCCGTCTCCATTAAATTATTAGATTAAATGCAAGGATTCATTGGGGATTCAGTCTCATTTACTGTGGGCATATATTAGCAACTAGAGAGAATATGAAGTAAGAATTGTGTCCATGAACGAGACCTAGTAGGAGATAGGTACAGAATGTGGAAGAAGATAACATCTAATATTACATGTGTATGATGGAGAAACTGCTTTATGGAAAATAGCAGGTATACTGTCAAGGTGTGTAAATTTGGTAGAGTATTAGAGCTGCTATGATGGTAAGAATGGGAAGTTGGCAGGCAGGGAACTGATTGAAATGAACCTGGTCTTTGTATAGTAGGCTTGTTCCTTGCGTTCAGGATGGGATAGTGCATATGTGGAAAGAGTGGAGTAATTTATCCACCAAAAATAACTCTTTCAGGGTTAGTAAGTATAGGACTACTTCTGGATGGTTTATGTGGGTGCTCTTCAGCTTCTAATTCCCCAGCTCTTACCTACACAGGTTTAATATCTTAGAAATAAGCATTTATAGTTTCGAAATGCTCAGGTATACCATGTTTTGGATACCAAAAGTTATTTTACTGTATGCTCGCTCTAGCTTCTAAGTAACAATCTAATTAAAAAACCCACAGTGAATGAACTGCACGCCAGAAGTGTCCAAGACAACATAACTGAACTTCTTATTAAACTTTGTTTTATTAAGAGGGTTTCCCCAAGGGGGAGGAGTTTAAAAATGAAAACCTCTTATTCAAAATGTGTAGTTGAGATGTGTGACTGCCACGTGACACTGTAAAGGCCATAGAAAGGTTAAAAAAAAGAACTGAACAAATTTTTGGGCTCTGCATTTGTCAGTGGTTATTAACCTGTTGCTCATAGTTCAGTCTCAGACTCCAAAGTTCTTAATCCTTTGATAGAAGCTATGATGGATTCCCAGGAGGATACATGTTCCATATATGTTGTATTTCCAGAAGAATACATGTTCTGGTTAATATGTATTTCTTAACTAATTTTGTAAGTGGCCAGTAATGCATATGTAGATCATTTGGATGGATACTGAAGTCCTTTAAAAAGGAAAGTTAATTCATATTAATACTTAACACGTTTTCTAATAATTGTTTATAATAATCTGCATCCCTTTTTATGCAGGAGACATATGAGAATATTCCAGGTCAGTCTAAGATCACGTTCCTCCTACAAGCAATCAGGAATACTGCGGCTGCTGAGGAGGTATGTCTCAATCTTTGAATTCTGCATATTTTCAAGGGAACTTGGAGAAGCAGGAAAGAAATAAGTGCTGGTCATTTTGGGATAAATGAACAAGTTGGACATAAACTGAATCATCTTAAGTTACTGCACATTTGTAGAGGGACCACTCATCCAGTTTATTGCATGTCAAGTTCACTAGCTGAGACTTCTGGATGTAGGATATTTACTTTCAAAAGTAGTCTTTCATAAGTGACTGCTTAGATCTTCATTGTTTTCTGGTTGTGTGTTTTGCTTAATGAATGGATTATTTCGTTAAAATGCGTAACTAATACGTGACTGTTACTGTGATGTTCCTTCAAGTGACAGTTGAGAAATGCTTTCCATTTTGGGTTCCTGTGCCTAAATGTGTTAAACTTATGTATCATCTGAAACTTCTTGTACTTCTCAAATCAGAATTGGGGGAAGATAAGGTAGCAGTTGTTTTGCATGTTCATTCAGATGGCTTTTGCATTTTGTCCTGTTTGGGGAGGTATATGCTCACTAAGTCATCTAGCAGTGTTATAGACTGAATGGAGAGCAGCCTAAGCACTACGTAAAATTTTTCTGTGGACTTACAGTAACTGTGCCTTTTAGTTTTTCCTTAATTTTTAAAGGCTCACACACTTTAGCAATCAGGTATAGTACTTCTTGGTAAAACTATTATTCACTTGGATATGCAGAGTGAAGAACTACTACACTTTCAAGGTATTACAAACTTCAGAGTCACTTAAAAGTAAAAACATTTGACTTCTTTTTTCAAATTAAGAGTTTTACTGAACAATGGAAGGATGTAGCTTGTAGAATTTCTGAACAATATAAGCAGCCTATAAGTGTACTGTTTCTCTCTGGATAATGATTTCTTCTGCTAGATTGTATTCAGTTTAGGGGTGGATGCTATTTGTGCTTTTTAGTGCTCAGTGTCAACTTACGGATGCTTATCTACCTACAAAACAGCGTTCTTCCAACAGAATCCTTCGGTGCTGTGCTAGCAACTGGTTGCATAAGAGCTGTGTAGTTTTTGCTCCTGCCTCTCTGTTTCAAATTATAGAAAGCTGTAGAGTAGTCTCTCGTGTATTTAAATTTGCCATGAAAAATAAGATGTACCACTGCCTATTTTTCATTGGAAGATGTTATTATGCCCTAGAAGTAATAGCTCCATTGCACATTTCTGTTTTGTATTGAATACATTTGATAAATCTGAGTGGACAACTACAAAGCCATGCTTGTGTGAATAAATACTTGCTCCATGTATTTACTGATTTTATTCGCTTTACATCAGCTAAGGAAATAGCCCAGTCTAAAACTTGTGCAGAATCTTGCCAATGATTTGGCTTCCAACTTACCCAAATGCAAAGAAACTTTTCACCTGTCGAAGGTACTCTTACCAAAGCCATCAGAGGTTAATGTTCGTAGAATAACTTGATGTTTAACTTCACCTATGGATAAATCAAAGAAAGGTTTAAGTGTTAGCTCATAAATTAAGTAGACATTAGGTACTGGACTCAAAAAATCCTGATTAATAAAACTTACGAACAACCTCTCTTCCCTGTAAATCCAAATACCTAGTAGCCTAACTAGAACCTAAGTGAAGTCATCCCCATACTTGGGTTTAAACAGGCAGGAAAGCATTCTGTGCATGTTCACTATGGTGTTGGTATGAACAGCTAAGCACTTTGTGTGTGCATATGTTTCATGTAGATTCAAATATTAGGCAGAATGTTGCATATGTCATCGGTGGATAGGGCCTTGGGCCTGGCATGTGTCCTCTGAGCACATAAATGTACTGGCACCACTGAACACAGGCTGCTTGAAGAAGCCTTACAATGTTAAAGATCCCTCGCCTGGGCTATGGGAATAGGGTTTGGACCCCTGCTTATCATCAAGCATCTGTATTGCTTTGCCCCCTCCCAGGAAAACTAGGCTGAAGAAAGTACTCCATCCTATTTGCAGGAGCCGTGCTGCTGTGTTGGACAGAATACAGCATTTGAAGGACCTTTAGACAGAGACATCCTGACTCTGCAACCTAGTAATTTTGGCATTTAAATGGAGAAACAAGGATTCAGATCATGCTCCCAGGACCCCTAGCATTGATGTGGAAAAAACATTAAGCTAGATCAGGAATAAATCTTACAAAAACTAACTGTATAAAAGGTTTTCTCGTTCTAACCAAATGCCTAAACTGTGGAAATACTCACCTTTTTCCTCTGTTCTTATTCATATTTTCCTGATAGCAGAGTAACAGTGTTCACAGAAGTGGAGGGGAAGCACATGACCTATGAGTTGGAACGCTTTTCTGCCAGATGATATGTGATTTTGTACACCTCAGGCTAAAAAGGGTCTTGAACCTGCATCACAAGCTTCCTGAACCTGTAGTCTCACTCTTGTGAAGTTAGGACTCTACTTCTTCTTTTTAAAGGGTTGAACAGAAAGGTGGTATGTATTTAGTGTATTTGATGATTTTTATTCTCAAAATGTGTCTGAGGTGTTAGAGGCTTCTTCCTTCACGGTTTTGATTTACCACCTGAATCCTAGGAACAGAAGTTCTCCATTTTCTCTTGCATTTGTTCTCTTCCTGGTTAACTCCAGATTGGCAGTTTTCACTCGTGTCCCAATTTACAGTTGACTAATTTCAAGCACTGTGAAATACAGTAGCAAATGCTGTGTAAAACTCTGTTTCTGCTGTATTCACAGCCCTCTTTGAATGTTCTGACCTTTCCCTTCCCTCTCTTCATGTTGTCACATGAAGGGCTTGCATCTCTTAGTCTGAAAAGTACTGCTGCGGGCAGTGTCGTGTTCAACATTTGGAGGGGAAGGATGGCAACCCATGGACTTCTAGTGCACCATGGTTCTGCCTTTGAGTTGTGTGCAAACCTTACTCACTGCGTGATTTGAATTCCATGTGGTGCTGGATCCTGGAATGAGGTTGTGCAGGGCCATCTTTGGACTGTGTCCTAAATATTGATTGCTTCCATCCATGCATGTTTTCCTCTTTGAAGACTTCAAAGGAACAGTAAAACGAAAGTAAAAATCACTGTGACTGTGCTACACAAGATGGTCAGTCTTTTTCTTACAAAATGTGTAGGATTACCTGGCTGCTTTAAATGCTGGTGTAGAAGGTTGTATCCCAGACTTCTGTTCATAATTCTTTTCCTGCCCTGCTCAGCAAGTTGTTTTTTCTCTTGTGCCATGGTTCCATCTTCCGTAAAGTCTTAGAACATTTTTAAAGCATTATAAATTCTATTAATAAGAGGAGATATGTTGAAATTTAAGTAGTATGACTACTTTTTATGTTCATCCCTTTGACATTCTGATTGTGTCTGAGCCTCTCAGTAATTTAGACATGCAGAAGAATCCAATGCTAGGAGAGAATTCTGGTTTTTTATGCCTCATTGTTAGATGGAAGTTCTACATTAGTACGGACAATTTATTTTCTTCTGTTCTCATTAAAAGCTATAGTCGCTAAATTACATGATTTTAAAATGCTTTTTTGGGTACATATATTGTAATACTTAAACATAAGAGAGCCTTCGGGGTGTGTGAAAAAGGTACCCTTTCTTCCTTAGAGCAGAAGAAGCAGCCCTAGAGCTGCCATTGATCCAGCCATGTTAGTCATAATTAAATTGACAATGGTAATTTTCATATATAGGTGGATATTTGCCAAGGAAAATATGCAATTTATTATTAGAAGTCAATTGCTTCTTCATTATTCCTTCAAACATTTGAATTTGCTTTAGGGAATTTATTTCTAAGCTAATAATAACAGTAATGAGAGGCTAATTCATGTAGTGCTGATCTTATTTCTTTATACCTTGTTACTTGTGTTTTTACTTTGTGATCAGTTTTTGTCTGTCTTCTAATATTTTAAGTTCTTCAGAGTTGGAAATTCTTATCTTTGAGACTCTGTGCTTTGTGAAAACAAGCTCTGTTCCCTATCTGGCCACCTATTCTTACTTCAGGAAAGGCATTAATATAATGTGAGTTCAGTCATTATCAGATGTCAGAGAATATGCACAGAAACACAATGCCTGGAGAAAGTGAAGACATTGCATCAGAGTTTGTGCCTTATTTAGTCCCAGCAAACTTGCTCCCCAGCCAAGGCTCCTCCTATGGAAGTTTACTATACTAATGAGGAGAAATTTATTCTTTCACAATATTGGTGCTTCTAGGAGTGGGAGAAGGAAAGATACCATTATACTGTGGTACCATTAAAGATTTTGGACACATTGTTAATGGGATTCCCAGAGGCAGTGCAGAAAGAATCTTCCTCCTTCCTAACTTCTGTTCCCCATGTGACAACCCGTTACTAGAGAACCGTGGCTTATGGTGGGAGCTACAGCACAGATGGGCACTGTTGACTGTCTTTGTTGACCTGCTGTCTTCCCTAGATCTACTAGAGAGGATCTACTAATCCTGTGTATGTGGTGGTTTTGGTCCACACTGGAGCTGTTGAGGAGGGAAGCGATAAGGAATGATCTAGAATAAGGTCCAATTCTAGTCCTTCCCTTCTGGTAGTATACAGACATGTTGCATGCAATACTTTCCAGCTGTATAGAAAACATCTGGGCAGATTGGAAAAAGGCACAATGAGTCTGGAGATTGCAGAATACAACAAGAATAGTATCTTGGGTGATGTTCTAACAATACCTGATTTTTACAGGGTATGTTAGAAGTTGAGACTTTGCAGCAGTTTGTGTTTCTCATCTATAGGTTATGCTGTGGCAATATCACTGAGAGATCTTTTGGAAATTGGACTCCATTAGTTCTGCTGCTCATTTAACATTTTTTAATTCCAAAGGCTGTTACAAATGAAACTGTTTTTCATTCAAGTACAGATTAAGTAAAAATATCTTAGGAAAAAAATTGAGTGCATGTTGCTTTGAATTATTTTTTGCTGAGGATTTAACACATAAGTTTTTGTTACTCATGTTAAACTTGATAAATTTGGGGGATGGTTTTTAATTACTGTTTGTCCTTCTTGAAACATTGGTTAGTGAACATACTGTTTATTAAGTTATTCAGAGTGCTTCGTGTGTCTTTTTGCCTTTACTGCATATTTTGCTCTATTCATTTTGAATTACTCAGACAGTTTTTTTTCTTCTGGTTCTTTTCTGATTGTACATAAATAGACGTACATAAATAGACATACATAAATGATACTCTTGTAGAATCGCTGTACACAAGCAGGAAGCATAGAAGATTGTAATATGTGGTATTGAGGTTCCTGTGCTCAAATTCAAAGAAAAACGTTTCATCATAGGTCTTCAAAAGGCTGAAAGCTTTGGGTTTTTATTTGTAGGGTTTTGTTTGGTTTGTGGTTTGCTTTGTTTGTTTTTTTCTTGTTGTTTTGTGTTGGTGTTTTTTTCAGATACGAGTTTTATTTGCCGAAATATAACTCTAGGTTCCGAATCTTTACATGAAGTTTGGTTGCTTGAGGGCAGGAGGGTTTACAGGTTAATTGGCTAAGAAAGTTGTCCCATTAAGTCACTTGTTAATCCAAAAAACCCCATCTGGATTATAGTTATCTCTGTGGGCCATGATGGAAAGAAGACATGCTTTAAACATCTCTCGGTAATGCAGCTAAGTCCTTAACTTGCCACAAAATAGTCCAAGGTTCAGCTTTCGAAAAGAAAAACTTGATACCTCAGTGGTTTCCATGATTATTTTTTTAAAGAGCTGTCATTTTCAGAAATATGGTTGTAAGCTGATGTTTCTTTACTATGTTCTTACGTACTATCATAGTTGTCATCTGTTGCTTGAGAGGTATTCCATTCACCAAAAAAGTCTACACAGTGAAAACTTGTCATTTGAAAGGATGATGTTGTCTTTCCTCATAAGTGCATCATTATCACGTTAAAAGCACTTTATCATACATAGTTTCTTATTCAATAGGCTAGACAAATGGCAGCTGTCCTTCTTCGACGTCTATTGTCTTCTGCTTTTGAAGAAGTTTATCCAGCTCTTTCACCTGATGATCAGACCTCTATCAAAAGTGGATTGCTATTGATTATTCAGTTGGAAACACAGTCCAGTATGAGGAAAAAAATCTGTGACATCGTTGCTGAATTGGCCAGGAACTTAATAGGTACTTTACATAAGCTGATATTGTGGTAAAATGTTCATGTATTGATAGCAGTTGTATTTTTATCTCTTGTTCTCTACTCTTGTATAGACTTTTGCACAGGATGTACTAACTGATTTCATGGTTTAAAATAAAACCTAATATTTGTTTGCGTTATCCTGAATCAGATAAAAATAAGATTCCTTAACTCTGCTTTTTAAATTGCTTGAGTTTAGGTGAGATTGTATTACGGTTTAGAAATCCAATTTTGTTTAAATTCTTATGAATGTTATGCTGAGCATCTACATCAGTCTCTCTTTTGGAGTACTTTTATATAACAGTAAATAGACATCATCTGTTTCTGAGTGCCCTTAGATTTAATGTTTCAGCCATATTTTATACTGTGACTTCAACAGATCTTCAGATCAGATTTTTAGTAATTCATTTTAATAGTGATGACTGGTTGCCCTGCACAACTGACATCTAGCCACTCTTAAACTTGCTTATCTGAAAACTTTGTTGTGCTTAATCTAGATGAAGATGGCAACAACCAGTGGCCAGAAGTTCTGAAATTCTTATTTGACTCTGTCAGCTCTCAGAATGTGGGACTGCGTGAGGCTGCTCTACATATTTTCTGGTAAGCTTTAAGACTTTGCTGCATTTTTGCAGGTTAGCCAAATCGCATCTCTAAAAATGGAAGAAACATTGTCACAACTTAGTTAACAAGTAATCATATATATTTAATTTATTCTGTTGTGTTGTGGTTTACTTAACTCTTACATGTACAGTTACAATCTGTAGCTTAAACATTGGATAAATTTCAAATAATAGCTTAGGTTAAACTGTGTGAATTTCTATTAAGATTTTGGTCTTTATCCCTAGGAATTTTCCAGGGATTTTTGGGAATCAGCAGCAACACTATTTGGAGGTCATCAAGAGAATGCTGGTTCAGTGTATGCAAGATCAAGAACATCCATCAGTAAGACCTTTATGTTTTTGGTTTTGGTTTTTTTAATATGTCCTGAGCATAGAAACTTAGCATAGTAGTCTCAAACATAAGAGTTAAACCATAGCTTACAACCAGAGAATTGCATTACCTGAAACTGATGGAGCTGTGGAGTTTTGATTATACCTACTGCAAAACAGAAAGGGTCAAACCTTTTACTGGTCCTAAAGATGACTGGCTGGCTCATATCTGCACTGCTTAGGCCCAGACTCTTCCCTAGTAGTTGTACTTGGAGAAACACAGTTGTAGTGGCCCAAAGCAGAGCAGGGATTTTAGCCAGCAGTGTGGGTGGTCAGAAACTCTGTGTTAAGCTCTCCTTCTGGCCCTTGCGTGTAACAGTATATATATGTAGTATCTCTACAGATAGTATCTGTACACAGTGTGTCTTGAAACTCTGTATATATGACAGCTCCTTGAACTATTTGTGCATGCTTTGCTGTAAGGGCATGTTAGCAAGCCTTGCTTTTCCAGAAGGTTTCAGATTTATTGGTTTGTGAAGAGAATTGTACTTTTAAAATGTTTCTCTTGTTGTGGAACATGCTGGGCAAGGGTAGGAAACCCTGCTGTGGTCTATGGGTTCAGTTTGCTGCTCCCCAATGGATTATTTTTTTTGACCTTTGAAAGTCAACTGAGTAACATTTTCTAAAGTACCGCAAGTCATGCCTTTAAAGAAGCATGTTTTAAACACTTAGATTGCATTTTTTGAAAAATTGGACTTGACACTTGACTACACATTTGAATTTGGGATGGAAGTTAAAAACAATAGTGTTTTGGTTTACATATATATAAATATATATATATATTTAAACACCAAAACATCGAAGGAAAACAAACAAACTAAACCAAGGCTAGAGAATAACTGCTACTTCATAATATGATAAACTTTTTTTGTATCATGGAAGACATAAATGCTGAAGATCTTCATTATCACTTTACCTTAATTTGAAGTAAGATGTAAAAGCCCATATTAAAACCTAATCGTAATATCTATTATGAAAATGTAAAAGGGAAATGATAATATAAAATATAGTCTCATAATAGGCCTAATGTTAAAAGAAAACAAAGGTGTGTTTCATTACCAGTTCTTCACATTTCTTTCTCCAATCCTGCCTGTTTTCTAGATCAAGACTCTGTCTGCTAGAGCTGCAGCTGCATTTGTGCTTGCTAATGAACACAATCTTCCCCTTCTGAAACATTTTGCAGACTTGTTACCTGGAATCTTGCAGGTAAGAAACCACACAAGTGACACTTAATGTGCCATTATGGTCTGTATTGACTGAATTGAAATGTAAATTATTGGTCTGCAAATTTGTATAGCATATGAACTTATGCTGAGACCTGGATTAACTGTATCTTAATTAGCCTGACATTAGTCACTAGCAAGTGGGAACTGATAAGGAATTTTGTAAACACAAGCTAACTTATAGGGTTTTAAGGACAATAGTTAGTGCTGATTCATTTATACAGTGTTACTTTGATAAATGAGTAAAAATTCTTCATAAGGTATTAAGCTCAAGATCATACTATGATATTAAAATATACTTGAAATACAGTCTGCCCTGAGATTTCAAGTGATCAGTAACTGGGGAAATTCATTGACCCATGATATCCTGTATCACTTCAGTTTAGAGGAAAGCGTGATATTATTATGAACAAAGCTTCTCAGAGCAACAACAGTCTGGATAAAAGATCGTTATTGTTTGATAAGTTAGGAACTTGCAAACAAAATGCCTTTTTCAGCTTCATGTAATTTCTGAGGCTGGATTAGAACTCTTTTAAGATGGATGAATTTAAGCAAAAGCTGGAATTCTACTATAAGGCTGCTTACTTTTGGGGAGAAGCTGGTTGTAAACTCAGCCAGAGAGAGAAATGGTTTGAGCTCTGAAGGACTACAATTTCACAGTACGGTTCCTTTTCTGTATTAAGAAGAAAGTGGAAATAAGTGAGTACATGTGATAACAATGATAGTGAACTTTTGGCCATTTTAAATTAGGCTAAATTTAGGCTAAAGACTGACTTCTCGTTGCAGTCAGTACAGCAGGTTCCTGTTGAGTGTAAGTTATAAACCTTGTCTGCATGTGCTTTCTGGCAAGCTGAAGAAAAATTGTGCCAAGTGTACTGGCTTCTGCAACCAATGGAATTCTTCTTGATCTTAAATGGAAACTGAGAGGAATTTATTAAAATCAGCTCAACTTGAAAATAGACTCTAGTGTGTACAAGACAACTATTTTGATATTGAGATTGCTATTTGGTGGTTAGTCCCTGTCTGTGACTTGGGCAATGACAGTTGTATTGTTCAAAAATTGTAACTGGCGGAGAGGACCTTGGCTACTGAGTGCTGTATGAGTGGGAGTGAGACAGGATTTGGGGTGGGTACGCCATTTATCTTGATGTTTGGCAATTAAATAGTATGCTGGTTTTAGACTTCAGACTAATCGCCCACTTTGTGTGATATAAGTTTCAATGCTACTATTTTAGGCCGTGAAAACACATGCTCTTGGCTTGCATTTTCAAGCTTTATTTTGCAAATATAGAGCACAGAACTATGCTGTGAAATCTGTCTTTTTAAAGTACTTATTGTGAGAAGGACTAGATTTTCTGGCTATGGTAACACAAGATGGATATGAAGATCTGAGTTTATAAATAGGAGATAGGATGTGTTAGGATAGTGATGAGTGACCTTTGGAGACAGTTGTATGCTTTTTTTGTTGCTGTTGAAGTTCATTTTGTTGAAATATTGGCATGGCAAAAAACCAAAAATAAAATTCTGACTTAGCGATTCTGTCCTTTCAGTACAATTTCTATAATGCTTATGCTGGAAGTTGAAGTTTCAGAACTAGTAGTTGAAACTTGTATCTAAGAGATTTATCTTGCAGTGGAGGTAATGGCAGCTGGAACTTAACTGACTGCTGTGGTTGTTGGTGTTTGATACTACAGAGAAGTGCCTCTGTCTTTTAGTGCTCACTGTACATTTTGAACTTATTTCAGAAACCTAGTCTTGCTTTTAAAAACTGTAAAAATTACAGTGGGTATAAAATACAGACTTTTACAGAAACTTCCAGTAAATATTACATTATTCTTTGCCAGAATCAGAGGATGAGTGGTAACTATTAGTCCAAAAGGCCTAACCAAGATAGATTTTTTTTTTTCCTCCAGAACATTTCTGATACTAGAAGATGCCGCTTTTGTGTTGAAAGTGTGGGCTGTTTGAGCGGCATTATCAAAAGTGTTGGATTCTAGGCTTAAGTAATAAAAACCACCTAACTATTCACTTGAAAAAATGTTTCTACATTAGGAAGACATCAGATACTCTGCTAATGAAAATTCCTTTCAAAACCTCAAAAGTGTTTTTAAAGACTCTTTTTTCTTTGGAGGTTTTGTGTTTTCGTGTCCTACTTCTAGAAGAGTTTTAACACTGTTGAATAACTGTGTGCTGCTTTGGTATTAGAGTATCAACCTGGTCAGCTAAAAGTAAATTTTAAGTACCTTTTCAGAATGTAGCTATGGGTTAGGATAGATACTTGAAAAAAGCTTGATTTCTTTTTCTCTCTGCTGTGTCCTGTGACTGAAGGCTGAAAGGTCCACTTTAATTTTGGGGCTCTCCAGAGTTGTCTGGAAAATAATAAATTATTTAATCTTGAGGTTCCTGGTGTTTATAAGCATAAGCTATTCAAAGCTGTTCTCATGTAACGGGGGAAAAAAGGAGTTAGGCTCATTTTTGGGCATAGTTACTTTGAGGGGTTTTCTTTATTTAAAATGCATTTCGAAGTTGTGCTTGTCCAAACATAATGTGTGGTTTCGCATGTTGGCACCTCTGATGTGTGACGTTAATTCTTTCTGATTGTCTGTCTGCTGTGATAGATTTAAACTAATAATGGTCAACGTTGGCATATAACATTGTGAGCCATAACTTGTGTAAAACTTTTGTGGTTTTGGACCCTGGATATTACCTCTTTGTAGTTGTTCTGGATTTACTCATGCCAGCCACCATAGCAGGGTCCGATCCTAGGACCCCGCTGAAAATGCAAAGTCCAAGTGAAGGCTTCTGATCAGTCTTTTATTAGTTCTCAGGTTACAGCTCTAGCCAAGTGCCTCTGGAGAGGGACTCCATAGCCCAACTCATGCCTCTCAGTTGTACCTGCACCACCTATCACCTGATCCCCAAGTCCAGTCACTTAATTCTGGTCGGTGGGCTCTTGATTCCTTATTGGTTTTCACTCTTGCTGGGCTGGCCTTCTTCTGAAGTTACTTCATTCTCTTGGAATTGTCTACTTGGTCCTTTTCTTCTTCATTCTGTTCCCTCTGCTCGATTCAGCCAATTTTTTGTTAGCAGCATTAGTTTTATCAAAGAGTTAACTCTTGATCCATTCTTGCTGCCTAAAGCTTCAACTACTTTAGCTACTAATGCTAAATGAGAATATTCAGAGAGATAAGAATACAGTTAATCAAATTTCTTCTGTAACAGTGGTCCCATTCATAGTATTATTTGTTTTTATTTAATCTTATCTTCGTCTTATCTCTTTATAGGCTGTGAATGATTCCTGCTACCAAAACGATGATTCTGTCCTGAAATCCCTTGTAGAAATTGCAGATTCTGTTCCCAAGTATTTACGACCACATTTAGAACCTACGTTGCAACTAAGTCTGAAGGTAAAGCTGGGATTTTTTTTTTTAATCACTTTTTCTGCCCTGAAACTTCTGTATTAACCATTTGCTCTGATCTTCTTGATTGTAGTTGTGTGCAGATGCCAATCTCAGTAACATGCAGCGTCAGTTGGCGCTGGAAGTAATTGTGACCTTGTCAGAAACTGCAGCTGCTATGCTGAGGAGGCATACAAACATTGTTGCACAAGCCAGTAAGTATTTTACTCATTTTCTTTGTTGAAACAATTTGTTTTCTTTCACTGTGTTAAACTGACTTTGCAGGTGGTCAGTGGCAAAACCATATGTAACTCAGAGTTTGTTGATGCTGATAACACTAAGTGACACGGAATTGACTTTTCTCATGGAGAATGCCCCTTCTTATGGCTCTTCATAAATTATTCTGTGCTTATGCAGCCCTCGACAATTTGATTAAAAATACAGTAGACTCTTCATTAGATGTTTCCAAGGAAAATACTGCTTTCATGCTTTTCTGCTGGCTTTTGGAATTTGTACTGTAAAAAAAAAAAAAAAAAGCTGATGCATTTAGTTCTGAAGTTCTACGTTTGAAGTTTGGTATGTAGGCCAGATACTCTGTGGTGCTGGCAACTGAAGGCTGAAGGAATTCAGCATGCATGTTGAGCTTCAGTGTTGAGTTAAAGCTGTGAGTTAAAAATCAGATGTTTAGAGATAGCCTAATTAGTCTATTTAACATGCGGATTGTAAATTTTTTAATCATACGTTATTTGAGATACTAAAAATAACTGTCTTCTGGACAGCCTCAGCAGCAATGCTGGTATTTCTCTGCCTTTTAAACCCTTTTTGCGAGTAGATCAGGGCACTGACACAGAGGCATAGCCTGCTTTTTGGAAGGATTCTTATCCTTCCTTGTCAAACTTGGATTTGTCTAGATTCTTGCTTGTTTTATGAAACTTACATAAAGAGTCTGTAAAAAGGCAATGTTTTAATCTGTGTGCTGGGGCTGAGGACATTTGCATATATACATGTCACCAAAATCATAACACTTCTGGAAGATGTTGTAAACTGGATCTGCTTGGCTTAAGTGTTTAAACTATTGACTAGAAGTTTTGTTTACTCATAGAATAGTTTTCTAAAGAACAGATTCTTCTAGAATATATTTTGAAATGTGAAAATGTTTAGAGCACTGTATTTCCACTCTGTCCTGTAGCTTGCTGGGAATATTAACGCTTGACACTTGCAGTCCCTCAGATCATTACAAGCTTCTTATGTGGTCAGGCAGCATAGTGGCAAAGCATGTCATATCTCTTCAGAATGTAAAACTTGTATGTTGGGTTGCTAGTTGCTGTTTAGGAATGAAATATTTGTATTAAGATAAGACACCATGTGGGAATTAAATGCCTTTGGTTTGCAACCTATTGTAAAATTGCTCTTAAGATTATTGAATCACTAAGGTGAAAGCCATTTAATTTGTAGAGCTAGTAAAGCAGTTGTGTTCAGGGAATGATAAAAAGCTAGCCAAAAAGGATTGCTTTTGTCTTGGTTTTGTGCCTTAGTTTAAAAGGCTTTCAGTTTTCATTCAACTAAAAAGTTGCTAGATCACTTGGTCCTCATAATTAGAACTGGGGCTTAGGCAAAACTGTCATGTTACGCTGGTTTTACTGATTTAGGAGTAAGTCTGTGTCTTGTGTACCAGTTATCTGCTCAGGAATTCCATTTGCGTTCAGACTTCCCTCCTTGAACTCAGTATTCAAGATAGCCAAGTGTTTTATTGCTCTTTCCCTAGAAATGAGAGCTGCAGCCTATCTTTGGCTGTGGTTTTGCTCAGTCATGGGTTGGAGAGTCATGGCATGCTCTGACAAGAAGCAAGTTTAGTGGGTTTATCCTTCACTTGTTTGTAAACAGTCTATTGGCAGTAATTAAGTTTTGAGGGCTTTTGGGGACAATGTTGAAAATTTAATGCACAACTCTACATTAAAAAAAATTCTTTGTGAAACTGTGCTTACTGGCAACGACAGTCATATTAAACATCAAGATGAAACATATTTACAAGCTTTTGCAGGTCCTAGATATAATGATGGTCAGACAGTTTTGGATGGTAATTTGTCCCAGCTTTGCTTGTTAGTGGCACAGAACACTGACATCAGTTTTTGGCACTGCATAGCATTTGTGACAGATGATGGCTGACTTCTATATTTCAAAGGTGTGATGATACGTTGTTTTCACATGTGTGCTAATGAGTGTCTGGAAATCTTCTGGTCTATAATACTTCCTTTTTTTGAAGAAATTATTTTCTGTGACTAGTAAGTATATAGAATTTTGACATGTGGGCGTCATACCAGAGGGTTCATAGTGTCCATTAAGTTATTTTTACATGTATATAAAAGCTCTCTGAAGGTTATTGCAGCCACGGTATAATCTCTGGCTGAAGATACATAGCCACATCAAGCAAATCTATCCTTAATTTGATCTGTTCTTAATACTTGCCCCACAATACTGTCAGTGAGCAATGTTTTCTTTCATCATCAGTTGGCCAGAAGTTTCTCATCTGCCCAGATGTATGGTGAGGTGAGTTTGCTTGGGGTTGTGCCTCTATTGTAGATTATAGTAGTGTAAGTATATTACAAAATTCACTAGTTGTAGTATACCTGATCGGTAGTAGATCTCATCACCAGCATGGACTACCAGATACATACTAGTTCTTGAGGTAGACTGCTGTAAAGCACAGTTAACTATGATGCCTGTCTTCAAGACGTTTTGTAGACTGTCCTAAAAAGATTCTTAAAGCTCAAAGGTTGAGTATTTGATTGAAAGCTTTTATTTCCAGGGCAAAGTAAAGTATTTTTGGATAAATGATGTTGAATTCAGATGACTGCTCTGAGCAGTTAGTGTAATACAAAGTAAAGAATACTTAAGAGCACTTTGCTTTGCTCTGAAAGTACAAGGGATACTTTTTACCCCTGGGGCTTCTGAAGTGCACAGGAACAGGCATGCTTACAATAGACAAATCACTGCACTCCTTCCTCCCGTGAGAACAAGGCAGAGGAACAGGTGTTGCTTATTGCGTAGTAGTTAAACATTATGATAAAGATTCTGTAATAGCCTATATAAAGACTTATACTGAGAAGAGCAGGCAGAATTAATCTACAGAGTTATAAGTAGAAAGCTGGTGGATTATTACCTACAAGATATTTTCATGATACAAAACAAATTTATATTAAGTGAGGAAAAATCTTGAGTTCTAAACCATTACCTTATTGTAAAAGTAAAGCTTTATGCTAAGTGGCTACTGTACATATAATTAACAACATTTGTGATGTTAGTAAAACTAAGGGTTGAGTATTATTCTTCTATAATCAGTATAGTTTCTTTCATCAGTTCAAAGGATGTCAGATTTTCAATAAAATGAATGAAGTATATCTGAGTTCTTAAAGCATATAATACTATTTTTAACTCTTTAAAGGAACTTAAAAAGTCAACTCCTTAATAAAGTTTATGAACTTCATGATTTAAAAAAAATCTTATGTTGTACTATGACTCTTGGTAAGAAATACATGACTGTTTTTTACTTTTGATTTGAGTGTTTTGAAAATACTCTTCTGCAAATCTATTCTGAATTATTGGCAGATTCACTTTGACAGACTTGGCTGTCACCTACTGGAAGAAGAGTTCTTTTTCTTCAGTTATTTTTTTAAAGGAGAGAATTTAAAATTTATGCTTATTATTTGATAATCTATTTTAAGAAAACAACCTGAGTTTAAAACTTTTTTTTCAGTTCCTCAGATGCTATCGATGATGGTTGACTTGGAAGAAGATGAAGATTGGGCAAATGCAGATGAGCTTGAAGATGATGATTTTGACAGGTAATTATGAAACTAGTTGTTTCAATATAGTATCAAGTCTGTGTGGCTAAAGGCAAATTTTAAGTGCAGGATGCAAATGAGGCAGTGTGTTACTTTTTCTTTACTCAAGTAACTCCTCTAATTTTCTTCCCTCAGTCATAAGCAGTATATATGACTCTTCTCAGATTATATGCAAGTTATTTAGGTACCGTTCAGCAAGTAAGTAATTTTTTTCAGTATTGGTGTATTGCTGTAACTTAATTCTACAAGTTGTGTGTTCTCTTGTCTGTTTTAACTTTTCAGACATTTCTTTCGTCTGTCATTTGTTACTCAGTTCTAGTCAGTGCTTCTGACCCTTTAAATTGAGACCTTATCCTGAAGTTAGCTCAAACCAAAACTGAAGGATATTAACCTGTTTAATCATCTACAACCAATCTCTTCATATTTTTCTGCATCTATGCCCTTGAAAAGGTGCCTGCCTTCAAAGGACATGAGAATGCATAGTGGGATTCCTTGCTAGATTTCATCTAGCTCAAAAATATTATGGTTTTGCTATTATTTTAAATCCCTTGGAATGGATAGCAGTAGCTTATCTTGTTGTGTCGGAAAGATGTACTGAAGATGTCCAGGCTTTCCATTTTGCTTATTCCTGTGTGCTTTGTAGATTGCTCCAACTTTTTACTAGAATGACAGTGGTTTGTCTACAGCATCGTGTTACATCTGCTCTTATCAAATCCAGTTAGAATGAAGTAGAAGGCAGCAGAAATATGAATATGTGTAGGAGATAACTATCTCCACACTTCTGTAAGGACATAGATGCCACATCTGGCATCGCCTTGAAGACTCAAATGTAATTAGTGTTTCAAAACAATTTGTTTTGAAGATAAACAATAGATGTTGATTTACTACAGAACCGTATAGCAACTTCTACGGGATATCAGGCATGTAAAGACGCTTCTAAAACTAATTTGTAGGAATTTACAGAATAACATGTTTAATCTCTGCTTCACTTGGAATACTTTTTTCTGTTCTCCTTGATTATGAAACTGGAAGTTAACTGTCCTTTCTTTCCCTTCTCACATGGTAGACCAGACCCTTTTAACCTGTTTTGTTTGCGCCACTTTGCCATTTTTGCCATACGGGTAGAACTGTCAGACATCGCTGCATTCGGGTTTGTCAAGTATTTGAATCTTTTCAGCTAAATTTCAAGAGGAAATAGAATATTAGAGTTCAAATCCTCATCAAGCCTTTCAGGGTGTGGAAGTTTCTTCAGATGGGCTGCTTTAGGCAGCTTAGCAAGTACTCTGAATCATCCCCTTGAGGCATGCCAATTTCTCTTTCTTGTCAGCAGAGTAACTTTGTTCTTCTAAACACAAGTTAGATGCCTATGGACTTTAGAGTGAAAATTTTCCTTTGTTGGTTACAAGTTGCAAGTATAGCAAGTAAAAATCAGAAAATTAGCTCAGCAGCTGCAGCCTAAAGGTGAAATGTAGCTCCTTTGGCTCTCCAAGTAATAGGACAGCTTGAGGCTTAGACGCAAACTACTGGACATCAGCTGGTCTCTGGTGATTCTCTGTGTGGTATTAGGTTTTTATTTTAGCAGCTTCAGTCGTGTTACTGTATGTTTCCCGCAACCGAAGTTCACCTTTGTGGAGAGTTGTTGATTTAACTGATGTGCATGCAAACCTCTTCTGGTATTTGAGTCTTTGTAACTTTGTAAGAAGCCTGGAATTTCTGAGCAGTCCAAGAAACAGGCTCATGATCATCAGGCTGTAGCCTAGTTAGGGTGTGTTCGGATCTGACTAAGAGGGAGGGATGTGAGTCAGCTTACACAAAAGCATCAGGGAATATTTTAGCATTTCCAGTTTTTTGTTGCTCTGACTTCATAGAGCAGTGAAATTCTAAAGGAGGAAAAGGTTAATCTAACTTCCCTTTTTCCTAGCAAAAGCCTTGCAAACATTGCAGGGAAGTATGTGGTCATTTTTCTAAGATAGACTGTCTTTATTTCCTCAAACTGAATACATGAATTAATGGTGGGAGAAAAGGAGCTCAAGGAACATAATTTCAGATAAAAGCTGCCATTAACTTGCGTGAGTTTGCTCCGATGCAAAACCATGTGTCCATGCTCTGTTGTCCTGCTGGTGATGTTGACTTTTTATTTGAATATGACTAATCTGAAGGGCAAATACTATATTGTCAATATCTTTGCGCAAACACCTGTGCTCTCAGCATGTGAGTTTCTAGACTGTTTATGGTTTGTAATGAGACCTGGGGATTCAAGTCTCATAGTTAGAAGACCTCTGTTTCTGACCCAGCTGGCTGATACTTGAAAGAAGAGGGAGATTCATCCCTTTCTGAGCCATGACTCAGTTTTTCCATCAGCATGGATGTCTTGAGTTATTACAGTGCTAGTCGTACCCAGACTGTAACAGTAGTTATCTGTGTCCTGGAAACTTTCTCGCTTTTCTGTAGGGAATCATTCTATTGGGTGGAACAAGTCACTTTACACAGATAGTGTTTGGCTATTCTCATTTCTGGAACTGGCTGAGTCACAAATTCCTCACCTGCACTGAATGTTTTCTGCCTGAGTCACTGGCCAGAGAATATGCTACTGGAGTCCTGGTACTGCAGCCATGCAGGAAAGGTTTCTTATGTGCTGAATCTTGAATCTGCTGATTCACTTGATTCATAGCAAGTCTGCATTGATTTGTGGTCTCATGACAAAAAGCTGATGGCCTGTATTATTGCTTAATTCACTGCAAATTTAGTTTCAGCTTTCTAGGTATGTGTAATTTTTGCAAAATTCAGTCTATACGTTCAGTGCTAGTAAGGCCTAAGTTTCTTTGGTACTAGACTTAATCAATGAGCTACAGACAATAAATGTTTAGGTGCAGGGTAAAATAATTGTGGCTGATGAGTATGCTTTTAGGTTTGAGTATGCTTTATTTGCTTACAGAAGCTCACGTGTATTCAGATGGCAAAAGTTTGAGGACTAGAACTGCAGGAAAGGGCACTTCTGTGCCCTTTTGGACTGTTTGTTTTATTGTAGATATTAAACCACTGATATTTCTGTAACTGATATTTAGCAATGCAGTTGCTGGTGAGAGTGCACTGGACAGGATGGCATGTGGCCTTGGAGGAAAGCTCGTTTTACCTATGATTAAAGAACATATTATGCAAATGCTTCAGAATCGTAAGTAACTGCTTTTTTTTTTTTTTAATCTGTCCAGGAACCTTGATACCTCTTAAATCTTCATGTTTAGCTAATGAATATATTTATACACTACCACTTCTGATTTCAGCAGCAAAAACTGTAAATCTGTGAATTGTTGTACAGTGCCTCACAGTATCTTAAGTGTGCCTTAACCACCACCTGCTATTCTGTAGCTCAACTTTTTTGTTCCTTCAGAAGTGCTGTGTTTAAGTGAAATTTTAATATATTACAGTTCACAGAGGAAGACTTTTTTTTTTTTCCCCCCCCCTGTCATTTGATGGACCAAAATACAGAAGTCTGTGGTAGGCTGGCTGTCTTTTGGTGGGCTGATTTTAATACTAGTTTCATGAGGTGGTTCTGTATATTCATATCACTTGCTTTGTATGCTTCTTTTCCTCTTAAAATACCTGTAATGCTTGCTCAGGCAATCATTCGAAAAATATTGTGCATTTGTTGCATGTGCTTTCACTTGACCTGTGCTTTGAGCTTCTGAAGTAGAAGATAATGCAGAAGTTCTCAGTACTTTTCCTACCTTCATGATTTAAAACCCAGTCCAAAAAAGACTGTTACCATATTGGATATGGAACACAGGGCTGCTTAAAGTACCACGTGCAGATTGTGAACACTCACAAAGTGTGTTAGGAATTGAAGTTTTAGTAAAGAACATTTCAGTAAGGAAACGGATTAACCTGACTCTTCCAGCATTAATAACTTCAAGGTTAGCAAATGCCTGGTTTTGTAGTGCCCACAGAGAGGTGTGGAGTCTAACAGCTTTAAGACCTGACTCCTGTGAAGGGGAGAAGTCATGCCATTGATGCCTGATGCTTCCTTTCTGCTGGTTCAGAGCTTTCCGTAACCATTACTACTCCTTGGAAAAGGGAAATGTAATAAATGCTATAAATACTGTTTGATTCAGAGGCTCTCACTGGTAGGGAATTGGGAGGAAAGATGAAGACATTTAGATTAAAACATCATCAATACTCTCAGAAATCAAACTTTCCCTTCTCCTATCCCCAGCACTTTTCTCACAAATGTTTATTGAAATAATAATTTAAAATCTTTGAGTTTGGATTGGGTAGCCAGGTGGTCCAAATGTGGTTGCATTTTATTTTGCAGTATCATTAATTTCAAGTCTGGAATTCATGCTAATAGTAATACACTGAGAGTAAAAAGAGATGCAGGCTTAACTAGGAACATCTGGTGAACTTAAATAGCAGCAAAATTAAACTGCTTCTTCACTGTACCTTCTGTCAAGATGATATTTCATCTCATCCTGATCAAACAGAAGCTTGAGTGTCAGGATTCCGGTATTCTGAACTACAGTGTTCTCCATTTCAAGATTTTAATACATACATTACTAGCTACAATGAAATCTTGCATTATTTGGGGAAAGTAGTTCTGTTACATGTCTTTCCCACAGGTCGTTTGATAAACCTGTTTATTCTTCTGGTTTCTTTTCTGTAATCCCCATGGTTTCTAGCACAGAGAAATATTTTTCTGTAAAAATAAATAAATAAAAGAAACTGGAGTTTCTCATATGTTTCCCTGGCCTAAAGAAGAGGGACGTGAAAGATCCATTTCAACAGTACCCAACAGCATGAGAATAGGCTAATAGGACTTGGAGAGCAGGGGAAAGCTTTATATCCCTAAGTGGAATGTTACTGTTCTCAGTCTTGGGGAGACTCCTGAAAAGTTTTGTTCTGATTATTTGTTTTAAATTCAGATCTTTTTTTGTTCACTAAGACCTTTTTTCCTTCCTGACCTAATTAGGAAGATATAAATTGTTTTGATACCATAAAAAAAAAAAAAAGGTAGTGGAGGAGGGAAAAAGAAATACTTTCTTGCAGTTCCCAGGTTTCAGTACCAGGTACCTATTTGTAACAGCAGTTTAGAGTCCTTTTTCTAGGTTTGGATTTGGCCTGGATTAGATAATCAAATTTTTGTGCATCTCTGGAAGTATGTATGAGGAAAAGTGAAAAGTAGATGCATCAATTTCCCTTCCCTCTCCTATTCTTCACTCTTCCTCCTCTGTCCCATCCCCCCAAAAATGGTGATTTGTCTTTGTAGTGCTTTGTAGTTTCCAAAATAAATAACACATTTATTTTCTTTTTACCCATCTGTAGCTGACTGGAAATACAGGCATGCTGGCTTGATGGCACTCTCAGCCATTGGAGAAGGTTGCCACCAACAGATGGAGGGAATTTTAAATGAGATAGTTAATTTTGTTTTGCTATTCCTTCAGGATCCTGTGAGTCTAATTCAATTAATTATTTCAAAATGTTTTAATTTCTGCTCTCATGGCTACTTATTAACTATTTGAGGGAAATACTTTTTCAGCATCCAAGAGTAAGATACGCCGCTTGTAATGCTATTGGACAAATGGCAACTGACTTCGCACCTCGTTTTCAAAAGAAATTTCATGAGAAGGCAAGTAGTAGAATAGTAAAAAAAAAAAAAGTGGTAAAAGTACATCCATTTCAGAAACTTGTTTTTCTGAAAATAAACACTTCTGTTTCAGGTCATAGCAGCTCTTTTGCAAACCATGGAGGATCAAGGCAACCAGCGTGTTCAAGCCCATGCAGCTGCAGCGCTCATAAACTTCACTGAAGATTGTCCCAAGTCACTGCTTATTCCATATTTGGATAATCTAGTGAAGCATCTTCATTCCACTATGGTGATAAAATTGCAAGAGGTATAATATACTGAAACAATTGCTTCACGGAGGGTAGTCTGTCACATACACAGAATAAGTGTAGCTGAACTGAGATGTCTGAAATAATCCAGTAGACCTATCTGTTGATGTTATAAACTGACAAGAATTAGGAAACATACAAGAGAGTTTTTTAGATTAGTCATGTTTTTAAGTAAAATACTTGCTTTAGAAATATAACGCTTTATTCTTCCTCTTTCCAAGTTGATACAGAAAGGCACTAAGCTAGTTTTGGAGCAAGTTGTGACTTCAATTGCATCAGTTGCAGATACAGCAGAGGAGAAATTTGTTCCCTACTACGACTTATTTATGCCCTCTTTAAAACACATTGTTGAGAATGCTGTTCAGAAGGAATTAAGACTTCTACGAGGAAAGACTATTGAATGCATCAGCCTAATTGGTCTTGCTGTTGGTAAAGAAAAGGTAAACTGTGGTGTTAACATTGAATTAATATATTCTCTTATTAAACATAGATATGTCGTTGCTGATTTCTGTTTGTCTCCATGTTTTCATTGCTGAGGTAGCCATCTTGCTGTTCAGATTCACAAATTCAGAATAGAATCTTAAGCAAATATTGCAGCTTAAGTTATTCTTGTCATATTGAACAATGTTGAAAACAAACTTTTTTTCTTACTTCCTGGGGTTTTTTTGCCTTAAGAGAAATACTGGCGTATCTCATTTGGGCAGTGTCAGAATGGCAGGTAAAATGTATGTAGTCAAAAAGAAACTTATCATTGGATTTTTTTGGATGTGGTTGCCTGAAAAGTTTAAATGTGCTTGTAATAGAACTTGAAGTACTTGTTTGTCATGAGGCTTGATGTATTTATCAGAGGTTTTTTGTTGATGGTAAGTTGGTTAAAATGTGTCTCCGTAAAAGAACCGAGAAACAGCTGAATGGATGTATAAGAGTTTAAGTGATGTGCTCATAGCAAGTTTGCATTACAGCTTACAGATTTTATTGAGTGAAGAAAACAGAAAATCACACTCTGAAGTAAAACAATTTGATGTACGCAGTATAAAAATACTACTACCCCACAAAAAAAAAATTACCAGCCCTTTTCTTTGACTTAGAAGGACTACCAGTAAACTTATCATTCATGTAACTAAGTTTTAAATAGATTTTAAACCTAAGTTAATGTTTAATAAATTCTTCTTGGAGGACTACTGGTAAGGTGGGGAGTGAGAAGAGCATAGATGTAACAACATTGGGATATCTGATGTGACCTAAAATACTACTAGCTCATGGAGTACGTAGTTCGTGCTGTCAGCTTTTATCCCAGTTCCATAAAGGAGTCAAAATAGTAAGGAAGATATCTGTGGAAGTTAGAATTGTCAGGTTATTTTTTATGAGCGTTAGTATTTATTTTTGTTGTGTTTTATTTAAATAGTCCTCTGCTTTCAAGTACATGAATAGAAGTACAGTGAAGCCAAGAATGCTTCCAGAAAAAGAACTTGCATTTTCACCTTTATCCACATTTCAGTCTATTTCCAGCTTTAACTTGTGTCTTGATAGCGTGTTGGACATAAATGCTCACTTAAATTGTTTGGTGTTAAGTCTCAGAAATGTACCCTTTTAATTTGCCTTTAAAAACATAGTTGTTTCCTATATCTAGTTTATGCAGGATGCATCAGATGTAATGCAGCTATTACTGAAGACACAAACAGACTTCAGCGATCTAGAAGATGATGATCCACAGGTATGTTAAAATTGTCACTTTATAGTGCGTAGCTCGTCAATTTGTATTAAAAATGTTCTTTTTGTATGTGACATTTCTTTCCCTACCATGTAATTACACCTTCAGACTAATTGTTCAACATGTCTTACAAAAATTGAGATTGATTGCCCTAAGATGGCTGTAGAATCTTTCACAGAACTGTATTTAGGAAATAAGACTTCCATGACCTATATTTGCTAAGGAAATTTCAGCATGTGGGTAATTGTTCCTTGTCTATTAGTAATTACTCTATTTGGCACTGTGTGACCTATTCCCTTGCTGTCACCTTCTTATAAATAGTTCAACGAGACTTGTTAGACAGCTGTTTTAATGAGTGGAGAGCTATTTTGACTTGTGCATCTGAAAAAAAATACTCTTCTGAAAATACAATGCTGCACTCTTTTGCTGCATTTACTATTTTCAGGAATGTGGCTCAGTGGTATAATTTAAATTCAGGAAATTGTTTCAGAAAGAAATTTACTTTTCAAGACAGTCATGAGTGCATGACAAGTACATCCTATACTGTCACATTTTTACATGTATAGCAACTTTGATCAGAGGTTCTGTCAATGCGTTGTTACAAATAAAGACTTGGGACAGGTCTTTTGAAGATGCGTTTTTATATGCATTGCATATTAGATGAGTTCTTTGAAATAAGTTTTATGCACTGCTGACAAATTCTTTTTAAGAAGTCCTATTGTATAATGTTCTTCCTTTATGCTTTCCTTTTAAGTATGCTTTAAAATAAAATGTGGGACATGAAAATTCTGACTCTCTTCTCTTTTATAGATTTCTTACATGATCTCAGCATGGGCCAGAATGTGTAAAATTCTTGGAAAGGAATTTCAGCAGTACCTCCCTGTTGTCATGGGACCTTTAATGAAGACTGCATCCATTAAACCTGAAGTAGCTCTTTTAGACAGTAGGTTTAAGATAATGCTTTGCTTGAAAAAAAAAATACTGAAAGAAATGATTTTGTAGCACTTTTAGATTTTTTTTTTTTCCCCCCTCCTCTGTAAAACAGCACAAGATATGGAGAATATGAGTGATGATGATGGTTGGGAATTTGTAAACCTAGGAGATCAGCAAAGTTTTGGAATTAAAACTGCAGGCCTTGAAGAAAAAGCAACTGCATGCCAGATGCTGGTGAGTAATAGGACAGTTTTGGTGATCTATGTATTGCTGGACAATCAAGTCTGAAGCCAAAAATCTGTGGTGAAAATATTCTTTATAGCATTAAATGAAATAGTTCTGGTTTTGGGTGATAGTGTTAGGTTTGGATTTCGGACACTTAATTGCATATGGCTTACTTGATTAGAAATACTTTATTTAGTTTGGAGCTTCAACTTTAAAGATGAGCAGATAGTTTTCCTTTGTTAGCAAAACTTTTAAGGAATTGGAGATATTAAAGAGTAGTTTATTTTTGCGAATATAAATGTTTCTGAATCGGTTTGAAAAATACACACGTACTAAAAGTGAGAACTCATGCTGCTATCAGGATTTCTTGAAATACTGCAGTGGAAGGAGTAGGTAAATGCAATATCGCATGTTTTTTCAAACAAATTACAAAAGAAAATGTTAAACTTTTAACGATCTTTCTCACCATTACATATTTGAAAAACATTAGTAACGGTATTTTCCCTTAAAGGTGGCTTTTCCATGCTTTGTGTTTCAGGTTTGCTATGCAAAAGAGCTAAAAGAAGGATTTGTGGAGTACACAGAGCAAGTTGTAAAGCTGATGGTTCCCTTGTTGAAGTTCTATTTCCATGATGATATCCTATTAACGAATTCTACTGTGAAAATGGAAACTTATTTTGGAAGAATTGAAGTCGTGCTTACTTTTTTTCCTAAATTAATTGAAAGTGTTAGTGTTAAAATATTCTGTTGCTTTATAGCAGAAATTGTTTCTGAGAATGTTGTTTTACACACTATTTTAGGTAATGTATCCTACTTTTTCCCATAGATTCTTTTTAAATAAGCATGCCTATAATGTTAAAAGCAAACAGTAGAGAAAGTGATGTTTGTGCCAACAAAGTGAAGGAGAACTTGAACAGCATTTCTGTCATGACCTAAAACAGGCTTTGAAACAACTTTTAAATAGTGAACAGTTTAATTTTCCTATGATCTTAATCTGGATCTAATTAAGAAATCACGTGCACTGGACTGTAATAAAAAATCTGTTTCAGGTAGAAAACTAATAACTTCACTATGGTTGTGAGTGCTTAAATTCTAAGAACTTTATGTTGGCTTTGGTTGTTTTATTTCCTTAATAATGAAACGTGTTCGAGTGGCAGCAGCAGAGTCGATGCCCCTCCTTCTTGAGTGTGCGAGAGTTCGTGGCCCAGAGTACCTCACACAGATGTGGCACTTCATGTGTGATGCGCTCATCAAAGCCATTGGTACAGAACCAGATTCAGATGTTCTCTCAGAAATAATGCATTCTTTTGCAAAGGTAACTGTCTTCCTTACAAATGTTGTGGCTTTACTGTTTGTAGTTTTTTACGGTAAGAAAGGGCATGTCTTTGATGTTCATTTAAATGTCTGGAAGAAATGTGAGGCTTCCTCTACACAAATTCTGGTTTGACTATAAATGTTGTTATGGCTGATCAAAAAACTTGTACTTTTTTTGCAAGAATCAAAATACTGAAGGGTTAACCTAAAATAATTACCAGATTTGTTCATTTTAACCACAAACCACTGAAGTTACATGCATGAAATATATAGTACTGTGCCTTACATGTGTAATTTTACCATTAATTACAGTATGAATGTTCTATGAGTAGTATTTCTGCTAGTGATAACTTAAAGCAGAGTATGTATTAATATTCTTCATGTGTTTAGATTTCATTGAAGTTGCTTGTGTAACTTAAAGCCGAAAAACTGATCACTTTATTTTTTCACTAGTGCATTGAGGTAATGGGAGATGGATGCCTTAACAATGAACACTTTGAAGAACTTGGAGGAATATTGAAAGGAAAACTAGAAGAGCACTTTAAAAATCAGGAATTAAGACAGGGTAAGTTAACACAAATTCCTGTTAATGTGTGATAATGGCTATTCTTTAAAGCAGAATTCCTAATAGTTTCTGAACACACACACACACACGTAGTTCTGAGTTCTTTTAGTTGTGCATTTATGTAAAGTAATTGGGCTTTGAAACAACAGAATCCATGAGTTGTATTTGTAAGCTTTGGGAGGATGAAGATTTGCAGAAGTACTGTAGTTTAATCAAAAGTTGATGGACAGATTCACTTGAAGACACTGCACATATCTGTAGTGTTGTCATTTCTGTGTTGATTTGGGGGTTTTTTCCATTGGAAGTCTTTGGAGTTTTCTTAAAGCAATGGCATTTTCTTATTTCTATGCACTTTTCTTGTCCTTGTGAACAAGCTGGTGTGTATATTTCTATTTCATGCACTTTTACACATTCTTAAACTGAGCTATCTCATTATACTTCTTGTTTTTCTGTGAAAGCTGTTTGAAGCTTCTTAAAGACAGAGCTCCTGTTGCATCTTCAGCTAGTTTCCTATTTTCTATATTTGTTTCTGCATCATTTTTTCCCCTCTCACAAGCTGCTTATGCACTTACAGAAATGTAACAGTTTAATGTCTGTTTTCTAATTTAGTGAAAAGACAAGATGAAGACTATGATGAACAAGTTGAAGAGTCATTACAAGATGAAGTAAGTTGGTTTGAGGAATTTTTCCACTCATAAAGCACCAGGATGGAAATACATTACATGGATGTACTATGCTACTCAGTTAAAGCATAGTGTATCCTCAGAATTATTTCTTCCTGGAAGAATGCTCTGTTACCATATTCCTTCAAAACTTCCAGTAAGAAATGGGTCACACTACATGTGTGAATTAGGAAATACAAAAGGTTTCCTTGTCTGTTGTACTGAAGGAAGAAGTTCAGGATATAGAGCTTCATTTTCTTCATCCTCTCAAACAATTCCTAGATGATTTTAAGTAGTCTGCTCTTAAATGCTGTATAATATATGGCCTAACCCTGCTGACTTGCTTTTTTTGTGTGTGTTACGGTCTGGGTGGCTCTTAACCTTGAGCATCCTACCTAGACCTCTGACTTGTCAGATCAGGAGCCTCTCTCAAAAAGAACAGACCTAAAATAGTATCAAAAGACGAAAGCAGGATGAATAGCTGGCAGAATGTGCTTGCTTATGAGAGAAAACCAAAGTGACTGTTTATCTGCCAAGATACCAAACTGACATTTTAGTTTGAACTGGACGTGACTGTAGAAGAGAGAGTTGTATAAAATCGTTATTGGTATGGAGAGAGTAATAAAGAATAACAACGCACTGTTGCTTTTAACGTGAGACCTAAAGGATATTCAGTAAATTTAAGAACTAGGATTTTTTTTTTTTGCCACATGATGCAGGTGTGAACCTTGCGAAGTTGAACTGTGAAGTTCATGTACATGAGTTTACCCTGCATGCAGACTCCAGAATATATCCTAACAAATCAGCACCCATATGTAAATGTGTTCTTAGATAACAATGCAGTTCTTGAGTCTTTCTTTTGGCAACACTTAGGCCAGCATTCAAAAGGATAGATTTCTGACGCCTACATACTGCTTGGAGTCAAAAAATTACAAAACTCAAGCTCCGAGCCAAGAGCCTTTCCTGATTTTTCTCCCTTTCTTATTTGCAATGTTTATTATTCATTCCTGCAGACAGTGATTTAGGTGGTTTGTTGTCTTTTCTTATTTATCACTCTGTACTGATAATTAGAGAAAACAAGCAGCAGTTTCAGAAAAGCTGAATCCATACTCTGCAACAGAGTTGCAAAGCATTTTAAAAAATGCTTTAATTTATATTTGACCTTGCTGATTTATTTTTTTTAAAGACTACAAGGAAGACTTGTCTGCATCACCTTGTGAAAGTAGGAGTGGGACCAGAATGTCACTTGCCATATGGACAGAATTAACATATGGTAATTAGTAACATTTGCGTATACACCTTTGGTCCCAGAGTGTTTATGTTGCCTTTACCTCAAGGCAGCAGAAATATAAGGGAGTACAGAAGTCATGAAAGATATTCAAGCAGTAGTTTCAATATGATATCCAGATATGGCCCTAGCTTAGGCAATAACTAATCTGCTGATTTCATAGAGGGTAGGAGGAGGCATACACTAAGTGTTATGCTCTTCCCCTGAGCATCTGTTATCAGCTATTAGTAGACATGCAATACCAGGCCAGGTGGACCTCGTTGTGTGCTGCAGCAGTTCTCTACCTCTATTTTCATTTGTGCATATTCTAGAGTTACTGCTTGAATTATCCTTTGATGATGAACAAGTTGTCTAACCATGGAGGGTTTAAATATCCAGTTGTGGGAAGCTGCCTGTTGCATGAGAAATACTTATTAGTTTCTCACTAGGGACCAGAAACTATCTGTATTCTGTTTTCCCTGCCTGTTGAAGTATAAACTGATTAAAGGAACCATACTGAGTACAACAGAACTTGGTTTAAAACAAAGTAAAAGGGTTTTCTCAACACAAGTGTGTCCAGGGAACATGAACTGATAGCTGAATCTGAGCTAAGGATCTTTATTTCACCAGTTTGATGCATTAATTGGGCAAGTTGAAAAATGAAGTTAAGCAATAAGAGGAGAGGATTAATATTCCTTGTATTTTTGCCACAATCTTCTGCCACAAAGCAATTATTCATTTACTTTTCAATAAAAGCTTGTTACAGTATCTGTAAGGTACAGAAGAGGAAGATGGCCTCCTCTCTTCTGTAAGGGGAATCCATTGAAGTAGTAAATTTGTACAAGACAGTGTTTGTCTTTAACATTTTTCTGTCCCTGAAACAAATCTTCAAGTCCCAGCAACTGATATCATCTATCTGGACTTCTGTAAGGCCTTTGACACAGTCCCACACAACATCCTTGTTGCTAAATTGGAGAGATATGGATTTGATGTATGGATCGTTTGGCAGATAAGGAACTGGCTGGATGGCCATGTCCAAAGAGTTGCATTCAGTGGTTCCATGTCCAAATGGAGATCAGTAACAATGGGTGTCCCTCGGAGGTCTATGTCGGGACAAGTACTGTTCAATATATTTATTAACAACATAGGTAGTGGGATGAAGTGTATCCTCAGCAAGTTTGCAGATGACACTAAGCTGAGTGATGCAGTTGATGTGCTGGAGGGACAGGATGCCATCCAGAGGGACCTGGACAGGCTTGAGAGGTGGGCCCATGCAAACCTCATGAGGTTCAACAAGGCCAAGTGCAATGTCCTGCACCTGGGTTGGGCCCAATCAATCAATACAGGCTGTGGGATGAAGGGATTGAGAGCAGCCCTGCCGAGAGGGACTTGAGGGTACTGGTGGATGAAAGATTGGACATGAGCTGGCAATGTGTGCTAGAAGGCCAGTTGTATCCTGAGCTGAATCAAAAGCAGCGTGGCCAGCAGGTCAAGGGAGGTGGCTCTGCCCCTCTGCTCCGCTCTGGTGAGACCCCACCTGGAGTCCTGTGTCCAGCTCTGGAGCCCTCAGCACAGGAAAGACATGGACCTGTTGGAGAGGGGCCAGAGGAGGCCACAGAAATGATCAGAGGGCTGGAACAGCTCTGCTGTGAGGCCAGGCTGAGAGAGTTGGGGTTGTTCAGCCTGGAGAAGAGAAGGCTCCAGGGAGACCTTATTGCGGCCTTTCTATATATAAAGAGGGTGTACATGAAAAATGGAGAGAGACCTTTTACCAGGGCAAGTAGTGATAGGACAAGGGGCAACAGTTTTAAACTAGAAGAGGGTAGGTTGAAATTGAACATAAGGAATAGTTTTTTTTTATGATGAGGGCGGTGAGACACTGGAACAGGTTGCCCAGAGGAGTTGTAGATGGCCAATCATTGGAAGTGTTCGAATATATATATATATATATATATATATATATATATATATATATTTTTATATATGTGAAGTGTGTATCACCACATTGATAAACGTTCTTTGGGACCGCTCTGTTGGGATTGGACAGGGCTTTGAGAAACCTGATCTAGTGAAAGATGTCCATGCCCATGACGGGGTTTGGACTGAATGATCTTTCAAGGTCCCTTCCAACCCAAACCATTCTATGATTGTATCATTGTATGATTAAACCAAAATCTGAAAAATAGTGGATTTTAAAAGATTGGTTTTTTAGAACCAACCCATTTAACAACATTATTTCATTTGTTTAGAGACCTTAGCATTTTATGAGACTTCCACTATTTTAAAGATCGTTAGTCTTAATGTGAGTTGTATCCCTTTCCTATCAGGATGACAGTGACGTTTATATTTTGACTAAAGTATCGGATATTTTGCACTCAATATTCAGCAGTTATAAGGAGAAGGTGCTGCCGTGGTTTGAAAGGCTACTTCCACTAATTGTCAACCTAATTGTAAGTACCTTGCTTTCTTTTAATTTGACTTTTTTTTTTTTTCCCCTTCTGATGTGTAATAGGCCTTCCATGCTGGAATCTTAGAGAACTGATACTTTCTAAAAGGGATTTTGAGAAGAGGGCCAAAAAGGTGTGGCAGACTAGTGGGGAAGATTGAGACTGAAATAGGTAACAAAGTGTGAAATAGAGGTAAAGGGTTTAGCCTAAAATAATTTTTCTTTTAATTAGCTGAGCTATTCACCTGGATTTTGTTTTGTTTATGGCATTGCTGCAAGTATCACTACAGAAAATTATGTATTTGTAGGATTAAATTTAATCCAGAAAGATTTTACCAAAATAGTAGGCCATTGTTACTGATTGTTCTGTTGATATTGTCATTGACTGTACAAAAATTAACAGTTTTAAGGCAGCTTAAATGTTACCTGTTTTTGCTGCAGTGTCCGCACAGGCCATGGCCAGACAGGCAGTGGGGGCTGTGCATTTTTGATGACGTTGTAGAGCACTGCAGCCCCTCCTCGTTCAAGTACGCCGAATACTTCCTGAGGCCGATGCTCCAGTCGATATGTGATAACAGCCCAGAGGTTCGGCAAGCAGCCGCCTATGGTGTTGGAGTTATGGCACAATTTGGTGGGGACAGCTATCGTCCTTTTTGCACAGGTATGTACGTCCCCTAGATAAAACTGTTTGAATGTGTGATTCTGAAAAACAAAAACAAAACAAAAAACCAAACCAAAACAAAAACCAACGAAACAAAAATCAACAAAAAACCAAACAGCGCACCTTTTGCTTAGTGAGATCTCTTCCTTTTGACAGTGGAATAAATTGCCAGTATGACCTGTGTGGCAGACTGGTGATGATTAGTGAAGTACGTGAATTCCTTGGGCTTTTAGTGATTTGCTGCTTAGCAGCATTTCTGTTGCAGGACTTACTGCTTAGTAAATTTGATTTACGTATTTTTTACAAAATATGGTCTGACATGCAAATGTTCATTTAATTTAAAAAATAGCTTTTTGGTACACACCTGTCTCATGGTTGCTTTTTATTAATACTAATGTGGTTACGTATTAATGCGAAATCCTTTTGGATGCCTGGAAAAATTATACAAATGACCTATAATAAGGAGTATCCTAGAATACAACTAATGTGGCTCTCTGCTTTCCTGTTACATAAAAAGGAGCCTGATTTCTGTGACTAATAAATGAAATGAGTATGATAACACCTATCAGAAACACTTTGTCTGCTTTCTTTCTGAATGTGTCTCATTTCTCTAAAACTTTAAATTTGTCTTGAATTTAAAGAAGTGATTGTCTGCTGGCACTCTTCTTGCCAGTCAACAAAGTTAATTTTACACACTTTTCTTCGTTAAGAAAGTACTCGGCTCTGTCAAATATGTATTTTGCATGAATCTTAAATGAAAGCTGAATTAAATGATGTAAGAAAATAAAAACTATGTGCTAGGGATAAACTAGGGCTTTAACACAAGTCTTACCCTCATCAATAGAGGTGGTAATTTTCACGGTTAATGTAAATGTAACTGTCACATGGTGACAACCCAGATAAGGTGTCTTTAAAGAAACCAACAAAAAAGCAGAGAGGGGAAACCTTGCAGTGAAACAGAAGAGCATTAAAGTTTTAAATGGTCTAGAAAAATACTTCCTAAAAGGAGTTTTTTGTGAACTTTTCCATAAGGTTTTTGTGTTATCCGAAGACTAGAAGAGTAGAGACTGAGGTGAAGACAGTTCTGATTTTGAGTTTTTAGCATCTGTTGAAGTCTAGCTTTAGTTTTCATTCATTAGATTTTACCTGGACCCACTTAAACTTTGTAACTTCGATCCTTTTCTTTGTACCTGGCTTCTCCTTTAGCTGGATGTTTAGATAAAACAACCTTTTTACTTTACAGCATGCAGTTCTTTAGCAGGCACCTCGAAAGTTTTTTAAATACTCGTGTATGTACATGAAAGAACTTTGTGATTTATTTTAATAAATGAAGATGTGCTGTGATTAGAAACAAAGTAAACCCATGGCATGAGAAGCTTTGTACCCCTTAGGTTTTACTGTCTTCTCTAAAATCATCATGTTTGTAAGCTTTTATTTATAAGTTAATTTTTTTACTGATTAATATATAGCACTGGTGTTTTGTTGTATTGAAAGTTTATAGCAAATGTATTAACATAAACATTTTTGATAGTTGAAAAAATACAGGAATATAGGGAGAACTTGTAAATGGCACAAGAGCCACAATGAAACAAAAATAATTAAAAATAGAATTGGTAAAGAACAAAGTAATAAGATTGAAGGAAAAACCACACCAAACCAAGTAACTTTCTAAATGGGGTTACAAGGTTACAATGTATGTGACTGTCAATATTACTTCTATTTCTGACGTTGGTGGAAGAATATAATCAGCTATTCTTTGAGAATATGGTATTAATCAATGGCATGTGTTTCTTCCAAAATCATATTGGCAACCTCAAAACTTTCGGTGGTGCAAGATGTCAGAGCAGTCAATCCTTGGAAAAAAAACTATTACTATTGTAGAAGATGGCCTTTTGTAGTCAAAAAGGGTTTTTAGGGATCACCTACCACAACATCTGTGTGAGAACAGATCTGTTTTCTAGACAAGAAGAAAACTTGTCTGCCAAACTGCAGGGAGGAGACTGCTGGTTCATTTTGATGCCCTCCCAATCTTATGGCTGCAAGGATGCAGAAACTTACGGAGTCACCCATGAGTATTAAGGAGCATGAGGAAACACAGATGAGATTTAGCTTCAGCAGTCATGAAAACCTGAGGTATAAAATGCAGACTGAGTTTGCCTGGACACTGTAGACTTCTGTGAAACAAACTCTGCTTTGCAGAAAAGTCCAGCATCGTTATCCTGCATTCAACACTCCAGCTAGTGGGTCTGATAACCAATGTTTCTGCAGTTTTGTAACATTATCAGGCCTATAAAAGTATCCTCATCTAGTTTAGGGTTAATCATATTTTTGCATAGCTGCTAAATTACTCAAAAAATTAATTCAGTGAAGTTAGTATACAAAGTGTCATTGTGTCTTCCTTAACTGCTACCTACTCATCAAAATGAAGTAGTGCGAGATCACACTCTTCTTCAGTAATTGGAGTTATTTTGGAGTGTGCCCGTTTTCTGTGCTGATACAGAATTTTACAGCTTTAGCATTATATTTTTAGAACACAAGGACAATTGTTCTGTATGAACCAGGAGTGCTCTGAAGTCTGCATGGACATTAGTAACTAAAACTGTGACATTAACGTTCATTTGGAAGTGTGCATTTGGTTACCTGCATGAAAATTAAAAAAAAATGCTATTAATGTAGCAAGAAAATTGGCATTTTTCCTTTGATTTTTACCATCTAAACCATGCTGGGTAGGTTCACCAGATGCGATTACTCCCGTGAGCTTCTTCTAGGTGCACCCTTAAGTGGTTGGAGGTTTCTTATGTGTACGTATGCGTATATACATGTGTGTGCGCACAAGCAATAGATGTAGAGCAGGCATATGCTATAGACATGCACTACAGCCCAAATTAATGTGAATGTCACTGTATCAGTGCTTTCCATCATTCAGTGTTTATAGAACCTATTGGGTTAAAAAATAATGCTTATCTATGTTTTTACTGTAAGTTACAGTGTCTCGTATATTGTAGATTGCATAACTCCAACTAAGAGACACCAAAAGATTTTTATTTTTTTCTTTTGAACTTATAAAGCAAATCCAAACTTCTGCTGTCGCTGTTTTCTTGCATTTCCTTGCATAAATTTATCTATCTGTTTGGTTTTCATGTGATGATTATTGAGCAGGGAAGAACCTAGAAGTAGTGGGACATTGGGGTGGCTGGATTTTGGTGCTTGGGTCACAAAACCACATGTTTTTATTGCATGCAGTAGCCTCATGTAGAATTGGTGATGTTAATAAAATGTAACTTGATTGTGCATTAAACTTTATTCTTGTGTTTGACAATTAGAGGCGCTTCCATTGCTGGTGAGAGTCATTCAGTCACCAGATGCCAAAACCAAAGAGAACGTCAACGCGACAGAGAACTGCATTTCAGCTGTAGGAAAGATCATGAAGTTCAAGCCTGACTGTGTAAATGTTGAAGAAGTCCTGCCACACTGGTTATCATGGCTTCCACTTCATGAAGACAAAGAAGAAGCTGTTCATACTTTCAGTTATCTGTGTGACTTAATTGAGAGGTAAGGCCAAGTCTTGCCACAACTGCACGAAGTAAGCCTGTTTGCAGGTTTGTCCCTTGCATTTGTTTTCCAAAACTGAGAAACTGACAGGTTAACCTGCAAATACTTTAGAGAAGATAATTCGTAATGACAGAACTGAGCCTTCCATGATGTTATTGCTGGTTTTTAAACAGTTGGTGTCTCATCCTAACTA
Organism: Caloenas nicobarica; assembly: GCF_036013445.1. Lineage (NCBI taxonomy): Eukaryota > Metazoa > Chordata > Aves > Columbiformes > Columbidae > Caloenas > Caloenas nicobarica. Next base: position 160,157,281 of record NC_088245.1, on the reverse strand, counting down.
ATGGCTGTATGGCTCAAAAAATATCCTGGGTGCTTTATGTGTACATGATGGGAAAGGATCAGCTGGGTACTTCTACAGAAAATTTCAGGAAAATTTTTGGTGCTCTGCTTACATATCAGCATTAATAACTGGTCAGGTCTTTTTACTTAAGAGCAGCAGACACACCCTTGAAGCTTTCTTTTCGTAACCTTTCAAAGTAGCTTTGCACCTTTTTGCTTTTCAAAAGCTTGAGTATCAACAAAACAAAGTATGAAGCAGAGAAATAATACAGACGAATTCATGATACAGTGCTGTCTCCCTTAATAAGTTTGTAATGATAATTTCCATTACTTTTGAAAGCATCTTGTCCTACAGCTTGTTCTTCAGATTTGTCATGCCTCACATAAGTCAATGGAAGAAAAAAAAATATTCTTTTGTGGGTGCAAGTTGCATTTCATAACTGAGCAGAGGAATGTCAGCTTCTTCTGAATCATGTAGTAGCCATGTTCTGGCAATAACTTTGCTTTTCTACAGTCTTCTCTGCTATGTGACTACATTGTATCTCTTATAGCAGCTGAGGTCTCTATACTGATAATAGTACAGTTGCGTAGAGCTATTATAATGACACTGACACGTACACATGTGCACACGTGTATGGAAATAAGGAATTACAGTACTAGCACACTTCTGTACCCAGCTGTGTGCAGGTGGCTCAGCCTCGCTGCGTACTTCTCTGGAGCTCCATCAGTCCTGTATTCATAGCCTCTGCTTTCCAACAGTGGTAGGTGGCAGGGCTGGAAGTAGACGGTGTTTTCTACCCAGATCCCTGGTTGCCAGCACTCCTCTACTCCAACACTTGGCTGGAAAAGAGGGAGCAGAACTGCTTACTTGCTGTGTCAGTGAGTGCTGGGCGAGAGCTGAAATCACCGGTGCTCCGATGCCAGAACAACCTCCTCCCCCTGGCAGCGCTGACAGAGGAATAAGCCCTTTTAGGCAGGGTATTTCTGGCACGCTGTTTACGGTTCCACTGGCATGGAACTCAACCGTTCTGTGAAGTAACTTCTTCCTGATGAAGTGTAGGCTGATTAAAGAATCAGCTGGTTAAATATTAACAGGAGAGGGAACATTCTGTCAGCTGTCAACAAAGCTATGCATACTTACTCAGCTGAGTGAAACTTAAATGTAAATAAGCAGCTTTAGAATAAGATATTTCAAAATCACTCAACTTACATGTAAAATGCTTACTTTTTTTTTTTTTTTTTTTTTTTTTTTAGTTAAACATTAATTTATTTGTAATATATATTTTCATTGTAACAGCAACAACCCCATTGTCCTCGGTCCAAACAACTCAAACCTTCCCAGGATATTTGGTATAATTGCGGATGGTGAAATTCATGAAGCTATTAAACACGAAGATCCATGTACCAAGCGGTTGGCTAATGTTGTTCGTCAAGTGCAGGTAAGTAAATGCTTGCTTAGGTATAAAGGGAACATTTAGAATCTCCTTCCAGAAGTAACCGGACTCCTAAATGAGTTTTGAGAGCCTTGTTTCCATAGAGAATAACGCTTCAACCACTGATCTTGGAGATCCTTGAACCATTAATGATAAAACTTGGTAGCACTTGCACTTGAATAAAGTCTGTCTCTTTTTCTAAACTTCAAAAGCTTATTAATTAAGAAAAAAAAAAAAAGTCTTAAGGTGTATGCAGCTAGATGGTTAATGTGCTAGCCAGTATTGTGGTTGGGTTTTTTCATTTGTTTGGGTTTTTTCTGAGCCAGAAATGAAAAACTGTAGAGAAATCTGGCTATCTCTGTATCAGTGAACCGTACTGCAGGATTTGATCCAACATGTGGTTCCTCTAAAGGGTGCCCAGCACCCTGTAGTGACTTACTAATACAGCAGAGGCTTGGGATACTTGCTAGAGGATGAGTGCAAGCCACAAGTAATTTTACTACTGTGCTCTTTAATCCAATGCAAATACAGGTGGCTGTGCAGTGTTTTTCCTGCCTTTGGGGAATTGCCTCAAGGTTCACTTCCTCTGGGCCATGATGAGTACTGATGGCACTGCGTGGTGAGGATGTCCAAATACTTGAGCTGCCCCTCTCCATGGTGTTGTAAGCAATACCGCTTGTAGGGCAGATCTGATCCAGGGCCAGATGTTATCAGGTGGACGTACTTGACAGTCGCAGCACCTAACGATAGAGAGTGGTGTGCCTGGCAAGTGTACAGCTTACGAAAATGTGCGGAGGATCTGGAGCAGCAGCTGTTCAATTATTGTCCGTTGCACCTAGCATGATTTGGCAAAACTCAGGTTCGAGAATTTTAGGAATACTTGATTCTGGAAAGGATTCACTTGGATGAGTGTACCAGCCTGTAAGATCCATTATGTCTGGTAGAAAACGACTTGTTAAAACTCTGAAGGCATAAAAACAATGAAAACAAGCAAAGTTTCAAAGTGAAAGTGGTATAAATGGCTGCTCTAGATTTTGGCTGACAGATATGGATCCTTGCTGTTAGTACTTCAAGTTGGGTATGGAAATTTATATTAGGGTATGCTAATGCATTTATTCAGTTTACTTTAAATGCTCAAGGTTAGTTGATTTTTTTTTTTTAACAATACAGTGGCACATATGTGTATAGATTAGTTGTGTATAGCAAAGTCTTGTTTTGGCTAGAAATGGTAGGAATATTAAGATGGGAGCCAGACTTCTGCATTGGTTAAATGATTTACCTTCTGACTTTGAGGGGAAAAAAATCTTAAAGGTATTTTTTTTTAAATAGATAATTTTAGTTTACTGTTACGAATTGTCATCAGTCCGATTCCACACATAATACTTTGACTTTAGTGAAGTATTGTAAGCGTTTTATACCACGGTAGGAACTCCAAAGGCTGTGTAGTTGCTAACAGTCCGCCTGCTGCTGCTGCTTCCCAGATTCCAGGAGAGTTTTTTGTAATGATCTCAGTAAGCTGTTCCATACCCAGCACCTGACATGAGTAACATTATGGTCATAGATGGAATTAAACATAAACTTTTTTCCTTGTGCTTAGTTATTCTCAGACCAGAAATATTTCAGTGTAGAGTATCAATTTCAATGTGTGTCAGAAATGCTAGAAAAGCACATCGAATTCTGTGATATTCCATTATACATTGAGAGTCTAAAATGCCTAATATTAATTTAAAACTAAAAACACAAACTCAGACTCGAGGATTTTGTTTTCAAATTCTGTAAATCTGTTTTTGATTTTTTTAAAAGAGTATGTGAGAAAAGGGCATTATAATAGAGCTGAACATAAAATATACAAAATAGAAATGAAAACAATTCTTTTTAGTTTACTTCAAGTATACTGCTGTCACAAAAACCAATCTAAAGACCTACAGCTAGTCACCTGCAATTTTTTTTCCTATCATTGTCCTTCTAAAGAAAGCAGGGAGCCAGCTGCTTCCAGCCTCTATTGATAAGTGAATAAATACTCCCAACCTTTTATAAATTCCAGCATTTTCTGGTACCTTCAGAACCAGTTCCTACAGATGGTGACTTAAAAGCTGATGTCTCAGCTGAGGGCTGTGGGGACACAGGTGAGGTTTCCTGAGGGGAAGGAAAGTGTGGCTTTACACACCATCTGTGAGCATGAATGTATGTTCGCTTCTCTCTGGCAGGTAGCTGACCATTCCTTTCACTGAAGAGCAATGCTGTCTGTCAGCAGCAGAATTTTGCATGTACACACATAGTGTAGCGTGTTACGCTGCAATCGCAGTGGTCCCTTCCTCTGAATGCGTTACTGGCGCACCAGTGCCCAAAAGATACTCCCGCATTTAGGCATGAATGTGGATCTCTTCAACTTGCAAAAGGGAGCAAATGGTTTAGGCTGTGGTTAACTTAAAGGTGCAAATTGTCATTTTAGTTCTAGGGAGTTCCCAGGAGTTTCAAAGCGATTACACTGGTGCTATTTAACCAGAGCTTGCCTCTGTTTGGCATTTTGGAGCATCTCTAGTTGAGCCTCTGTAGGATTGTATATAACTGAAGATGTCAGTCTGTTCTCTTTGGCATATGTATTATGGGGATAAGCCCAGTGAATGTTGAGCTTTGTAAACATATGGAAGTTTAAGGTGTGCCTTAGAAGCTTGTCAGCCTGCATAAAGACACCTTCTCGTTTGTTTTCTAGACATCTGGAGGACTGTGGACAGAATGCATATCACAGCTCAATGCAGATCAACAGGCAGCCATACAGGAGCTCCTGAACTCTGCTTGAAGGGCCTTAATTATCATCTGCAAGAAAACTAACTCCAAATAAACGTTTACCCTATTGTTTAGGTTTCTTTTGTTTCTTTTTTTTTTTGAGTAAAACCAGAACTGTAGTGCGTGTAGGCCATTCTTCTGCAACCTACAGGCAGTGGCAGCAGGAAGAAGCATTCTTTCAGAACGGTGTTTAAATCGGTTTCTATCCCACAACACGGAAGAATTTTCCTGTAAACCCTACAATAGCACTGAAGAGTATTTTTCTAACGGTATAAGCCATCCATACGATGGTGAAAGGGAAACAAGTTGAATTTTCTCATTAGACATAATGAATTAAGAAACAGCTTTAAGACCTTGTATTCAGCAGTAGATGTACGTTATAACAGATAAACGTTTCTCTACATCTAGTGTTAATTGTATTAATTGGAGTGTGAGTCTTTGTAGGGTAGAAAGTGTCCTTCTGCCCAACAAATTAATAGATCAAAAGATGAAAAACTGAAGACAAACATCGAGCATGAAGACCTCATTGACGGCACTTGCAGATTCCCAAAACCAACTTGTCCAGTGACTCAATGAGGAAAGCTGTTCAGCTTCCAGCCCTTGAATGTGAAGTCTCTTTGGCATGTCTGACAGTATCTCATTCACTCCTCAATAAATGACATTGAAACACAAGAAGCTTGTGTAGAAGTTCAGTGATGTGTGGTTCTTTTTATTTCCTCTTGTGAAAAGATGCAAGTAACAAACTATACAATCATGATTTTATATTTGAAACTTTGTATATTGTTGTCTATTACAGATTTTATGTGTTTTCTTTGACTTTTTAACGGAGTTTTCACCCGAGTGTATAGAATGGAAACTTAATGGCATTCCCTTTATAAGAGTAAATTTTATGTATCTTGGCTTTAAAAAGTTTTTCATGTTCAGATGCCATTGCATTTCATAACTTAGAAAATGTGGTGTTGTTCCAGCTGCAAATGTGCAAAATGATCTGGCAACCAGTGACACTGCTGTAGTGGTCTGTGTTTTGTTTAAAACAATTGGTAGTTGATAGCCTGACCTGAAAGAATCAAAAAACTTTTCAGATGTTTTTGGTACTGCAAGAGCGATACACCATTTACCAGCTGACATAGCAGCAAATACAAGCACAGAGTGTCTGATTTCTAACAAAAGTGAGTCATGGTTTTGCACTCTGATACTTTGAAGATGTTAGTATATGCATTGGTCTTTAAAAACTGCAGTTGTTTCCTGAAGTGTTCTTCAAGTCAATCTCCATACTCTCTTAAAACTTAGAAGTTCTTTCAAAGAGGGTATAAGTTTTCTTCCTTTATAATAAGGTAGAACTTTACATGTAACAAATTCCTCTCTTACTAAAGAATAAACTTCATTTTGCCTTTGAAAGTGTTTCTGAAAAAAAACCCAGTACAGAATGAGGTGTATCAAAAACTGCCTAGGACCATTATATTCCAATGTTTGTGACACAAAAGGCTTTAACCGTACAGGTTGACACTGTGGTTTGTTTAGAGGCAGCTGAAACAGCGTAACAAGGTATCTATTAATCTTGTATTTGCAGAAATTCAAGCGTTCATACATCTGGAAAATTAACTGTTAGATACCAGTACTGTGAGAGAACTAGTAAGTCAGGACAGTTATCTCAAGCAGTGGTCCTGACTACAAAAATAGGGCTATATCATCTGTCATCCTTTCATCTTTCTTGTTTGTGGTTTCATTTTGTTTTGGGTTTGGTTGGGGTGTTTTTTAAGTATTCTTTATTTTAATTTCCCCTCAGTCTAAAACATCCCAGTTTTTCCCTGCAGCTTGCTTTTTGTACCTTTTTGCAAAGCTTCAGGCTTTGATTTTTTTTTTTTTTCTTTTTCCTTCTTTGGACTACAACTACATGGAGAAAAGAGCACATTTGGTATTTCCCCGAAACAGCATCAACTTTGTCTCTCTGCAATGTAAGAGCAGCAGCATTGGAGTTGCTCTCCTAATGGCCTGACTTTAATCTCCTTTCCTTCCTCTCAGTCCACGTAAATGAGAACAAATAGGACCAGAAGATGAGGTGTCTGTGTGTGCCGGAGCCAGTGCAGAGTGACTTTGTGCAGTTACTTCTACCTCGTTAACAATCACTTTATCAAAGAAAAGGGCCCCGAGGGAGTCGCAGTGCCAGCCTGGCAGGTGGGTCAGTCCCAGGGAGGACTTGGAGGTCCCGTCTTGCCTGTCCCCACTGAACTTGTCAGGGTTAATCCAAAAGCTGCTGTAGCATTTTTCTCAACTCGCGCAAAGCTTTAAAAATTCTGCGTTCCGTTTCCACCCATTTAAAAGCTGTCTGAATCGCTAATGTTAGCTTTTCAGGTTCCTTATTTGATGCTTGCAGTACAGAATTTTTAAGCAGTCAGCCATTCTTCATCTTCCACAGCACTGAGGTACTCTTGCCCAAAGTGTAATGGAACAGTAGCTTTACCTGCAGCTATGAAAAAAGAAAGTGTCATCCTGAGGAAGGAGTTGAAGGAGTCTTAACTGTGTGGCACTGTATAGGAAGTGCCATAGTTTTATTTTGACAATTTTTCCCCGAGCATAGAACTCCAAATCATGCTTTATCAAAATGTTCAGCCAGTGTATTTGGTAAGAGATGTACCTAATGTAGCGTAAAGAGCCTTACAAACAACAGCGGTGTTCTGCTTTGGCAGAACTAAGAGGTACTGAATCCAGCCTAGACATCCAAGCAAAAGTGTGCAAAGTTGTAACAACAAAAAACAACTAGAAACTCCCTGCACTTTGGACACAGTGTTCCAGTATTGCAGTTTCAATAGCTTATTTAGACATGGAACAGTAAGTAGCATTTGTGAGTGTTGCTTTCAGAAGTAGCTCGTCTCCTGAAGCTTAGGTAAGTTCCCATCTAAACTCTCATCTGTTCTTCTTGTTCTGAAGGTGAAACTACTTGCTTTTGGTTTGCAGCTCCAGGTTGTTAATGAAATATATTAATGCAGATAAATGTCTAGTCTCCTTTGCCTGGCCTTGTCTCCAAGATGCTCCTGAGAATCCTGTGCAAAATCTGTGTAAGAAAGTGACTTGTAGACTTGATGTTTTCAACAGGAGGTTTGTGTACCGCAGTGCCATTCCATCCTTGCCTTTTCTCTGCAGGGACTTCACAGTGATGCTGAGTGCAGGGGCTGCTGTTCTCTAGCACAGAGCAGTTGTTATTATGTCAAATGTCATCTGTTGTTCTCTATACATCTAGATCCATCGGTCTCATGTATGGAGTACATGTGTCAGAGTAAGACATGTTGCACAGTTGGCATGTTTGATGAAATAAAGAATTAAGGAAAGTGAATTTCCTAATGACGGTATACACGTATGTACTGGGGATGCAGCTGCCTTGGGCTCTTGAACTGGAGCCTTTTTTTTGCCTTCGTGGTGTCTGTAGGGGTGCACACATACAGTGAGCCTTCCAAATATAATGAGAATAGTACTAAAAATAATACAAAAGTCAGGTATTTACCACCCCATATTTTTTTCAACTTTGATGTATTTTGCTGTGCATTGGAGCAGCTTAGACTTCGCTGTTTAATCATTCCGATCCACTCTTCTTTGCTAACTTAACCCATTGCATGGGGCTTGATGGTATTTTAAATTCTAAAAAATGCATGTGTTGTCTTCTGAGAAGCAGGAAACAGGATCTGAGCTTCTGTCTAGTAGAGGTCCTTTTCCCTTTTTCTATTATCATGAAGATATTTGCTTGTATTGCTTCAAGAAAGAACATCTCACAGGACAGCTTAACATCTGCTGAGACTGCAGGAGGTCTGGGTTCAATCTGGGATAACAGTCATGGGATTCATCTCACCCAATACTGGATATCTGCAACAAAGTTTGTACATAAAAATTGTCTGCAGCCCCATTTAGTGAAGGAAAACAGGTGTGTCTAGATGATGATATATTTTGTCGTAAGGAAGTGTTTGAGACCAAAGGAGGCTACCACCATCTGAGCTGGTGCTGATAGATGAGAAACTGTTGGTATCTCAGGTGCTCCTTGCAACGGTGTTTATTACTGGCAGTTCAATGGCTCACTGGTAGTTGTACTATAATGCAGCTACTCAGAAACACTTCGATTTCCTGGAATTTTTTTTTCCTACTCCTAGAATCAACCAATTTTAAAAAACTGATTTCTCTAAAAGTCAGACAGCCCCACAGCTGCCTCGTGGAGTCAGTTCTCAAGGAGATTTCACAAACTCTTGAGGTGTTTCACCTTGACAGGTAAATTACCTATTTAATCCCCCTTCAAAGATGCAATTCAGAAGATGCCTTTATTTCCGGAGGGTGTAAGCTGCCTCCATCGATATCTCCTTTTGTCATCAAGTTAGGTTTCTCTCTGATTTATGTTAGCCTCAGGCTAACATACTATTAGCACACTATTAACAGGTATAACACCAAGTTCGTGCCTCTTTGCTGCTACTGAATTAATTTTCCTCTTTCACAGGAGCCTCGTTCAGGAGACATTACCCACTGCTATAGCCCTTGAAGCCACAAATTTGGTTCAGGAAAAGGTTTCTACGGCATCTTTTCTGACTCAAAAGAGATGTGAGGAACGGAGACCCATTCAGGGCGTGAGAAAGCCGTGTGTTTCCCATCTGTGAATGCAAAATGCAAAGCTCAGTCACAGGATGGTTATTCCAGTGGAAATCTAGGTTTTGTCTCCTGAGTTCTAGAACACTTTTCTGTATCAGAGTATTTGCTTTTCAAAGGTGGTGTCTTGTTCCTTCACAGCCCATGAGGCCCAACTGTTTGGTCTTTACATTTGTTATGCATTCACATATTTTGCATGTGGAATCGACCCTGATCTTTCTAATTACCTAATAGAGAAGAAACCAAATAGCCTCTCAGCTATTCTATTTAGAAAATCAGCCTGGAATGTTCAAGTCATTTTGGATTTTTACAACTTTGCTTTCTCAGAAGCTGACCATAACATTGCTCCAGGTGCGGGAAATTTTTGCGGCTGCTAAACTACGAAATCAAAATGTCTTTTGAGTTTAGTATTGAAACCACTCTTGATTTAAGAGTAACTTGAGCTAATGTAACACTAGATGCACACAAGTATGTGTAGCGGAGTTTCACTTATTTAGCAATAGATACTGAGAATTTAACAGCGAGCAGTGAATGCCTTCAGGGTTTTTTCTGGAGGATGTGGTGGCGTGTGTTGCTCGTAGCAAAGGAGGTTCCCAGCTCTCCTGAGACACCACATGAGCAATACTGGTTCCCGAAATGGAATTTTGGAACTTGCTTCCAGAAAAGTGGGAATGGTGCATGTTGGCAGATGCTCCCCAGGGGACCATTGCCCAGGGGCAAACAGTGAAGTATTCCTGAGCCAGCGGTGACTGACTGGAATTACAAGTTTAACTGCAGTCAGTTTTGCTCAGAAGGTCATTACTTGTCTCATTTTGCCAACACCATTACCACTGGTTGCTACCTTTTGCAGATGGCCAGTGCCTTTTGAAGGTGGGGAAGGAGGAGAAAATGGGATATTTCTTCCACTTACTATTTCTGCATTAAATGTGTGACTGTTCTTTTTCTGAAGCAGCAACAGAAAGTTTTATTTTAAATCTATCTGAAGTATGATTTTTCATGTAATACATGCTGTTAACAAAATGTTGTTGTTTAATAACTGCACAGTCCTATCTTGAGGTGATCTTAAAAACTAACGCTAATTTTCCAACCAAAAAAGGCTTGGAATAAAGCGCACGTTTTGTACTCAGACCTGAAAAACAAAAAAACAAACTCGTAACACAGTATCTTGAATTGGGGAAGTTAATGTTGCCTGAATTACTTGAAGTGAAATTGTGCAACATCACCATTTTTAAATATCCCAGAATAAAATATCAAGAGGCATTTTTACTGCGGAGTTTTGTCTGTTTAGGAGTTGGCATTCCTGGAAAACAAAAATCAATAAACACCAAATCTGCAAAAATTGCTAAAATGGGTGCTTGTCAAGATTTAGCGTGAAGAAGTGTGTGGACACAGTGGTTCTATTTCACCAGTTCTCTGCTCCAGCTAAAGTTTGTTCTGGCCAGTAGATGGAGATGATAGAATTGAATATTCTTGTACTGGGGAAGTTTGATACTTGCAGTTTTTTTGGAGGGTGTTTCTTAACAGGACCATTTTATAGGCATGGTGTTAAACTGTAACTTACGTTTACTGGAAATGTGCACAGAGCAGGTATTTTGTCTGGAGAACTGCCTATCGCAACCCTAGAGAAAGGAAACACAGACACGGGGAGTGTTTAATCCATACATGTCTAACCAGGTCTTCTCCCTATCTCCATTCTTCCCATCATTAAAAAGTCCAATTAACGTACATGCCCATAAATAAAAATCTCATTGTGGAATGAAACAGCCATAGCAACTTTCTCCTTGCTTCTACGAAGGCAAAATCTGTCTTTGGAACCTGCCACCTCTTCTCATCTGCAGGGCGAAGAGGAAATGAGTTTCATTCGAGGTTGCCTGTCGGTCTCTGGGAACAAGTGAAAAAGAATGGCAACTGCATGGATGAGCTCCTGAGGCTCTGCATTAACAGAAAAAAGCATGGATTCCTGTCCTTATAATGAGTAAAAGCTTTAAGACATTGCTGGAGGTACCAGAGCATGATAAGAAAATATATTTCAAGTGGAAAGTTGAAAAGGGCTAAGTGGAAGGAAAAAAAAATGAAATCCGAGAAGATGGAGTCATCATTTGCCCTCATTGCTATTAAAATCTTTTCACATAATATTTATTACCCTTGGGGGAGAAAGCGGGGTGGGGGGGAAGAGAAACCAACAACAAACTCCAAACAAATGCTATATAAAATGGCCCAGCCCAAACCACCAAGTTGCTGAGAATTGGACCCCTCTCATCACTCTTATGCCTGAGCACAAAACAGAACTCTTGAGCAGGTGCCCACTGTAACTTCTGTTTTCTAAACAAACATTTAATAATGTTTTATAGGTCCTAATATAAGTGCAGTAGATCATCTTTGTCCTGCCTCATTTTTCAGCCATCTTGTCTGTAATGTTTGGTTTGCTGGAATCTGAGTCTCTTGCTAGTCCTGTAGAAAAGACATTCTGGTTTCAGCTGGTGTGTTTTCTTTATTTTTCTTCTTTAACACAGCTGCCAATGTTTTTCTTCATGCAAACTGTATAGAAAAGTCAAATTTTAAAAATGAACTTCTTGACAACAAATCACATAGACTTTATGTCTTAACTGTGAGACAGGGATACCTAAAGAATTTCACTTGCCCTTATGCTGAAATACTATCCCTAACTTAAAAATGCAAGCAAGCTTTTATCAGACCATCTAAAGAAGATTCATAATCAATTTTCCCTGAGATCCTAAATTTCTCTGGTAATACCGTAATTATGGTGGAAGAGAGAATGTTTGCTTTGGTTGAAAGAAAGGTGATGCTGAATGACTTTAGGCTGGTTTTCCCTGTAAGAATTCTTCTTCCTTCCAAAGGAGGGAGTTGAGCAGCAGGTGCTGCAGTTACCGCTGCTAGGGCTGTTTTGTGCAAACATCTGTGCGCCCCTGCCTTGGCTTTGGGCACAGTCCTGATGCAAGTGCCAGAAAAAGGGGTAGAGCAGACCTGCAAAGGCGGAGGAAGAGGTGAGAATTTTAAGAAGTATGCAGTGCAGCCATCCGAGGGGAAACTAAAGAGCTTGGGGTTCTACAGATTGGGAAAAGACGACAACCCCAAGGGGAGTAGGACAGGTATCTACGCGGTTGTGAAAGCAGGGGAGGAGGTCAATAGGGAACAATTCACTGTTTCTCATAACACAAGATCAAACGCTACCCAAATAAAGTATTAAACAGGATGTTTAAAACCAACAGGAAATGTTTTTTCATACGCTGCAATTAACGCACAAGACTAATTTCTGATGGATGTGTCTGGAAGTCAAAAAAAAAAAAAAGACCAATTACTTAAGGATAGGTGTGTGAATGGTTAATAAGCAAGGTGCTGTGGCGGGTGTACTCGTTCCTCCCCCAGCCAAACCAGCAGCAGTTCGGTCCAGGCTCCAGAGGAGGTGAAGACCTGAGGCGCAGCCAGGCCAAGAACTCCATCCAGGAGACCCACGGGGAAGCAGAACGGCAACTGAACACCGGTGGCTTCTGGGTGCAGGGAGTCTCCTGCAGACTTTTCCTACTGTGTGCAATTTGACTATGAGTCAACCACTTCATTCTATAAATACGACAGCCTGGATGAGCCCACTCTGAGCTCTCCCTGCTAAACAAGTGAGCTGTATGGCAATGGTTTTACTACTCACAGGTCAGTGGATGAGCCCAATTCAAGTTCAATACGAGTCATTTAGCTTAAGTAGATGCACACCAAATGTAACGGATTATTTAGAAATATAAAGTTGTATGATTTTTTTTAATATACTCTTTGTTACTTAGTAGACTAGATTTTACTTAGACTAGATGTTTACTTAGACTAGATGTTACTTAGTAGACTAGATTTGCTAAATTTTTAAGCTCTTTTTTGCCAAAAGCAACTGCAGACTACACTAAACGCCTGCAAGATAAAGTCTAGCTTGCATTTTGCTGGGAAAAATGGAACTGACTGGGAAAACAACGATCCAAGGCTAACGCAGAGACATCACAGACATCTGCAAAGCAGGGCCTATTTTTGCACTTCGCTGGGAAGAAAGGATTTATCCAGACAAAACGGCACCTTCAAGGATATGGACCAAAAATCATGTTAACAACTAGACAAAACAGAGGCCCACGTGGGGTCAGGAAAAAAGGGTCCAATGGGGAGCAAGGGACCTGGTGGTGAAATATTGCTATTGGACTGGATCTTGGTGTGAATGGTCTGTAAAGATATAAAAGTTTGTAGTTTCCTATACTCGGGCGGACCTCCGTGCACATACCCAGCTTGAACCAGCCCTTTTGCTATTTTACTCCATTCAATTTTTTTTTTTTCTGAAAATTTTGTTTCCTGAAAGTCTACTTTGCATGCGGTTACGGGTCTCCCCTGAAAGTTTGCCTATGGAGCTCTAAGTACAGGCTCCGGAGCGAACGGTTATCAGGGGAAGAAGAACCCTGAACGTTTGCGTCGTGACGGATATACGCCTCGCCTGAGAGTTTGCCTCCGGAGCTTCAAAACACAGCGCCTGGAGCAAACAGTCCTCAGGGAAAGAAGGCGCCTGAAGGTTCGCTTTGTGAGCGGATACACGCACCTGGAAAGAAGGTAAGCGACATTTGGTTTGGTATATCTCCCCCATGCAGTAAATAATAGAGCAAACCCGCCACCGAACTCTTTAAGGTCATGCTTTAAGAAATCCAAACATTGTTCTGCAGCAAGCAGAACCCTAAATTACTCCCCTGCAACAGGTGCTCCTGAGGAAACTACTTATTCAAGAAGTCCATAAATCGTCGGCTGTCAGAAGCTGGGAGAGCAGGCTAGGGAAAGGATCTCTCCACATTTGTCTCATTTCTTGTATCCTTTCCCTCAGGCTCCCTTACAGTATCTCCTGTTAGACACCGGGTTCTCTGATCAGACTTCCCGTGGCCATTTGTACGCACCTTTCATTACAGCATTCCTCGCCTCACTTTTTCCCTCCCTGCTTTTGTTCATACAGACCCAAATCTCCTCGCTGTGTTTGCACGGGGCTTTGTGAGATACAGATAATTCTTCACCCAGGTCATACAGGATCGACTAGAACAGGAATCGCTTTGTGGAGCGTTATGTGGATTCGAAATAAAAGACAAAGGAGAAATACATAATCAAATAACAACATAATAAAACGTTCTTTTTTCTCTGCACCGTTTTGAAGGAGCTAATGGATTTTTCAGGTATTCGAACGCGGCAAATCTGAAATACTGAATTTCAGTAACTTACATAAAAGGATCAAAGTGCAGTAGAAAGTAAGGCATGCAGTGAGGCTCTCTGGATTTCCCCAGTAGAAGATTAAACCATTTTAATATTCGGGCAGTTTTATGAGAACTGCAGCTCCTTTGTTACCGACCTGCCTCTTTAGGAGCAGAGGTTATGGCAGGAAAGAGAGATTAAGATTTCCTCCCCATGCCAGGGGGAGGTTCAGCACAGTACAGATGTGCAATGCCCAGCGTGGTCAGCAACTGCGTAGACACTGTGGAGGGAACAAACTAAACAGGCAGTGGTGAAGCAACTGGAAATACCAAAGAAAAGAACGCATTTCTGAATTTAAAAGCATGAGGTGATACACGTCTTTATGATAAAGAACTGGTTAAATTTAGTACAGACTATTATTAAAACTCCTGGTGCTTTAAAACATTTCCAGGGCACTGTTCTGGGTAAGCCTGTCCTATTTCAGCGGAGTGAATTCAATCCAATTATATATGAAGCCCATGTTCATTTTGAAATCTAATATTTAAAAAAGTAAGATTTTCTTTTTTTTTTTTTTTGTTCTACTGCAAATAGCAAGTGATCTTTACAGAAAATATATTTTTAAAAGACAAATGTATCCCAAAGATTACTGATAAACCAGAAGTGATTGCTTTCTGTGTTTCATCATCAGAGCAAACAGTGACTCTTATATTTAAAATATTTATAAAGTAGAAAAGTGTACCATAACCTGAAAGACTATGGAACACCATAATGCTGAAGAGAATGCAGACATATAGGACACGCAGGCCACTAACTGAGGAAACATTAAAAAATACTAATAACAATTTTCTTGTAAGTATAGTGGAAAAAGTATCTAATTGGAAGCAGTAGTAATTATTATGAATTATAATAATATTAATAATTATTAGTAGTAATAATATTAGGTGGTAAAAACTGAGCATGGGAAAAACTCATACCACCTTCGCCTGTACCCTGCATCTCAGAAAATTAAGAGAGTGTAAAGAAAAACTGTTCCCTGTCCATCTCTCAGCATCAGAACCTGGGAAACAGGAGAGCATCCAGCACTCACACTTCAAACTCACAGGCAAAGCCCAAGTTGCTCCAGATGTAGAAGAGCTGACAGACTAGCTCAGGCTGGGGAAGGACACGACCAACAATTCCACGCATCATTGTCGGCGAGTTGATGGGAGCTGATGAGAGGAAAATTGCAGATTTAATCCACCTGACCTTTAAGGAAAATTTTCCTTCCCGATTTGAAAGTAGACTATAGCAGAAGGTACACTATGTCGTTGTAGATGATTTTTTCTCATCAGTAAAATGGAAATGATGCTTCATATTTTTTTAGTCTAAATTTTACTTTTTAGAGCAGTCGTTTTGTTTTCATTCATTAAAATTTTATTTCTGAGAAAAATAACTGCAGTGGATAAAAGATAACAAGCAGGAAAATAAATGCTTTTCAAGTCTCTAATCATCTGATTACTTGATTTTATTAAATGTAAATTATGCAAATCTTCCTAAGCTTTCTACAGTGAAATATTATTTCTGTAAATTATTTAATACCTTTCACTTTCTGAACAGAAAGTTTCACAGATATCTTTTGAAGAAGGAATTTCATTAATGATATTAAACCCAGATAGAAAATAGATGGTCTTGTTTCTCTTCATTCTGCTATGCTTCTCATCTGGGAAGCAAATAAATTATAATACCACCCTTAGAAGACCCGGCTTCTGCTCTGACATTTAGGAATGTGCTAATTTCAGTGGCTGCATTCTGAAACAGCAAAATCATCTGCTGAATTGATGTTTGCTTCGACAGGTTTTACAGTTGCTCCCTCCAGCCAGATTTAGATGTTCTAAAAATTAAAACAGAAGAATATGACAATGGAGATGACAGTAATTAAGCCACCTGTTGTAACCAGCCGCTGTAAAAATAAAATGTCTATCAGCCAGCGTGAAGTTAGAAAGGACCCCTGGGAGATGCTGAACGTGACAGAGCACCAGATAAGGTTCCCCCACCACCCCTTTAAAGCGGGGATTATCCCAGCAGGATTTATTCAGCCACACTGATGTGTTCCTGATGTGTTCCAGATGTGTTCCCCTGCAGGAGGTCACAGCAAAAATTTTGGCAGGGGATTGTGGGGGGGAGAGGAGAGCAAGAAGGTTATTATTTTCATGGGGATCTTTAAGTCTGATAATGCTAAACGCCATGTTTAATGTTCTATATTCTTCTCATTTTCTCATTTGCAAGGGGACTCTTTCAAGCTGTGTTTACTCATGGTATAAAATCTGAGGGGCTGCAGAAATGGCATTTTTGCTGGTTTAGAACCATATTTGCTTACTTCAGTCCGGGTACTTAAATGGTTCTTTGTCACAGTGTTAAATGGTCTCAAAATAATTTAATTAATTTAATTGCACTGTGCTCCTGGAAAGTATCTTTTTTTTTTTTAATCAGATAAACACTTTGCTGTTTTTCCGAAAGGACAAAACCACTAACACTGGAAGAGAATGAACTATGCTGTTGGGAGTTCTAGCCTAACCTCTAAATTCTACTTCAAACAACATGTTCAGTTTTCTTCTCAAAAGTAGTATTGAAAGATTAATGTTGTTGGTTGGTTGTTTCCTAAAAGCCACATTCAACAGGGAGACCATGAGCTTTCACTCCTGTCCAATACGCTGCTTCTTGCAACACAGGCTCGATGGCACTTGATGAAGAAGGCAGCTCGTTTTTAGTGTTATTTTTATTTGCTACTCAACATGTGAAATCTTTTCATAGCTGGAAATATTTTCTCTTTCCATTATCATTTCTCTCTCCTCACCATGACAGAAGAGGTGTATTGTTTCTGATGGAAATACTGGCATAGAATACATATTTTGTCCTTATATTCAGTCTTCTTTTTCCCTTCTTTCAGGAGAAAAGGTGAAAATGGATTGTAGGAGAAACCTGAATATGAATAGCAAAAGATGTGAGTTTTATTTTTTTATAACCTCTGTATCTTTCCTTGGCTTCTATTTTCTTGAAGGTTCTGATATTTGTAATTTGATAAATGATGATTTTATAGATTATGATAATAAATTATTATTAGTGTTTTCATTTACCGTGCAGTAGCTGACAATTTTGTTCATTAGTTAATGCTTTGGAATCTTCAGTGTCATTTAAAAAGATGAGCCTTTTTTTTTTTCCTCCTTGGGTTTGCAGAAGGGAAAAGGCAAGCATGAAAAAAGTATCAGCCAATACAATCTATGCAGTTTTGAGGAGTATAAATTACTCATGATTTCAAGTCAACTTTTTAGCTCTGAAGCTTCGAGGATGATTCATCCATTCACTATTGTGCTGGTGATCATCTAAGCACAGATCCACAGGTAACCTAACAAATGCATTAACCCTGAAGCAGGTAAACGCGTTGGACAATACAAGGTAAATATGATGACACATAATGGAGGTGATGTTGTCGGTGTTAATACTGAGGTTACGGAGAGGGGCTTGTTCCAACAGCTTCATTTGCAAAAGCTCTCTTTATACAAATTCTTAAGGACTTGGGAAACTTTTGCATATAGCTTTAAAAGGCTCTCAATTCATATCAGACACTTTGAGCAGGCAGTAAACAAAATCTGTTAATTAGCTGGCTCTAAGTGCTTAAATAGCTTCTTTTCAGTGGTTGAGCATTTCTTTCACATGGAAATCTTGAAGTTTGATAATTGAAATGGACTCCTTTGCTAACTGGCTAAATATTTGCGGTTTTTCTTTGTTTATTCCCTCAAAAGTTAAGCCAGGGTCTACTGCTAGTATTATACACTATTCTGAAAAATGTTAATTACCACTGCTTCTGGCTATGATTTGGTGTTGCATTCTCATGTGGAAGCAAGAAAGACATATTAGTTCAACATTAGTAACCTTACCAGTAGAGCTAGTGGTGCAATAACCTGAACAACTGATGACTGTAATAATATTTTGAGACGCATAAAAATATATTGCAAACAAAAGCCACTGAAATGGTGGGAAGCATGTATGCTATGAAATATGTAATAAAAATAATGGTGAAATGATCCTGAAAGAACTGGCTGGATAATTCTGCCAGGCTGTTTCACCAGAACTAGCAAAAACGGATGAGTTAACACAAATTAACATAAAGACATAGGAGAGAGAGTCTAAAACTGACTAATCAAATGCTGCAGGTTTGCAAGATTCAGCCCCAAAACACATTTATACAAGAACAAACTGATAAATGTAGCACGGAAGTATTTGCTGAAAGGGAAAGTATTCGCTCCAGGGAAAACATTTGCGGAATGTTTTACGAAAAAAAAAATACTGGACAAAAGACACAGCTGAAATACACAGATTTTGATCTGAGCAGCATCTTAGCTTCTTGCCTTAATAAAACACAGAAAAATATTGATCTCAACACGTACTCTAAAGTAGTTTACAGAAGTGGCAGAGATGTTAAGGTCAAAAGGACCACTGAACAATCAAGTCTGACTTTAGTGTAAACCAGACCAAAGAACTTAATTAGCATACTTGGGTTTTGAGTCCAATAATTTAGTCTGACAAAGCACAGGGATAGGCAAAGCAGGTTACCACACGGCAGGTGAAAATGTGAATTTGCAGGTACCCTCCCCAACTGTCTGCATACGTGTGTACCGTCTGGAACCTCACAACAAATACGAGAACATGTCAATGAAACAATAACCGCAAATAATCTCAGCATACGAGAGTTGTAAGAAGTGAAGGCTTTCCAGAGGTTTGTATTTGCATTCCATTGTATATATTGCTTTTTCTTTCCTGACAGGGAAAAAGGCCGAAGGCGCAGAGAGGCAGTCTCTCAAGACAACAGAACCCTTTTAACATATTTCTCTGCTTCCCTTCCTTTCCCTTGGGTTCTCCCTTATCAGGTAAGGCCAAAATGAATGATCATGCCAGCTTGGTCTTGCTTAATCTGAAATCCAGTTCCAGCCCTTCTCTTCTTTGTCAGTGGATGCAGACAAAGCTTATCTGTTTTCTTTCAGAAACGTAAACTAACTAGAACTATATTTCTTATTTCAGCAAGTTTTCAAAAACAATTGCTGTTTCTCTCAAATTCCCTTGTTTATTTGATGTGCCAACAAATTCCACATGTCATTCAACAGGGAAGAAATGTAACTCTGCGTACCACAGGAAACTAGCAACAGCAATGAGTGTTGTTCTTAGCAATCACATCAGAAGAGTGAAAGTTGCTGCCGTGTGTAATTTACAAGAGAGAAATCCATTTTAGAGAAAAATTGCTGTTTAAGAATTGTAGAGAGCATCAATGGGAATGGATGGGTGAAAGATGACTTTATAACCGAAGAGATAAACAGACTTCTTTACTGTCCCTAGATGTTTATTACAGATGTCAGTTCCTGGTTGTCCTTGATACCTTCAGAAGGTTCAAGAATCAAACGGTTAACTAAATAAACACATGCAAGCTTGTCCCTGGCTCCCAGAGAAATAACCAACATATTATAATCTTTGATGCTTCAGTAAGTATACCATTCAAGACAGTATTTCACTGTTGCTTTTTGGAGCTCAGTACTAAATGGTCAGTAGCTGCAGGGCAACCTGTTAACCTCTGTTCAGTACTGAGAAATGTTTCAAGGTCATTCAAACTTGGAAGGCATGGAAGATGACCTCACTCCTTTGATGTAGATTACAACAACTCTTTTGTTAGGTGTGAATGAGGCATTAGTGATCTGGAAGTGTACATAAAAAGCACCAGGAAATTCTAAATGCTATGATTGACCCTTGCAGTGCTGCTCTTACCCTAACTGCACCTTAACTAGGAGTTAAAGCTGCTGACAATGTAAGTATGTGGAAAAAGGTAATAATATTTATTACGTGTTTTTAACCACAGTTCATATGGTCAGGCAGTTGAACTAGATGGTCGTTGTAGGTCCCTTCCAACCTAAATTATTCTAATCTATTCTATTCTATTCTATTCTATTCTGAATGAGAACGTAATCTTTCCTCTTTATCTTCTACAGACAGACTATGAATTTTATGTAGAAAAAGTCTAGAGAAAAATAACAATAATTACTATTTTATCAAGTATTGATACCTAAAGGCAATTTCCAGCCTTTCAGTCAGTAACGTATGTACTTTGGTTAACGTTCCAGGGCTGACCAAAGAAATAAATTCTCTTCATCTCATAGGGTTGGTTGGTGTACGCATTGAGGTATTGGTAGTGAGGTGTTTGTGCATAGAGGCGTTGCTGTTGACAGCAGAGGACTTTGTCTTTTGGGGATTAAGCAAGGCCAAGGCTTAGATGAAAAAAATATTTATAGCATTCACATCTCATTTCTCTTTCCTACAGTGATTAAAAAATAGAGATAGTAGTTGGGCTCCTCAAATGGTCTTTAAATGCTAGGTACTCAGGAGGGTCACTTTATAAATACACACCAAGTTTACTGCTCCCTCCTGGGTCACTGAGAGAACCGCAAAGACCTGAAGTGTCTGTCTCCTCTGCATCATGCATTTGTGTGCACCACTCAGTCTTCTTCCCGAAAAAAAGCATTGGGTAAACCACCGAAACCAGCTCAAAGAGATGCACACCCTAACACTTAAGTTATGCAAATGGACAGCAGTGCTTTAAGAGCTGCTATAGGCAGACAACCATGCTGGTCCCAGGTGTGACAGCCTTTTTGCTATAGTTCCAAATCTTCTCCGAGGGAACGTGCAAGGTCCCTGGAAAACGCAAATCCCCAGCCCTGGTGGTTTCCTCTGTACTTAGACACTGGGGTAGAGATTATTCTAAGAGACGGCCCTGGAAGCCCAGATTGTTACTACTCGTTAAATTTCACAGTACTGTGATCTGTGGTTGTCTAATGAGGAAGAAAATGCGGGCTACTAACTATTCGTAGTAACCATGAATGTGAACACCCTGCCCATACGCCCAGTCCTCTGGTTTCTCTGGTGTCTCAGGCAAGCATTTGGAGCGCGGTAAGCCTGGAGGGACATCTCTTGATAAATCAAGCATCGCTCTGCTCTTCGCTGACCCCCGAAGCCTCCTCCTGAAGCAGAAAACCTGGCGTGTCAATGGGTTTGCAGAAACTCCTTGAGGCGATTCCTGGCCCCTCCTAAACTGGGCAGCCAGTTTATGAATCTCTCAACTGCCGGCGAGGAAACCAATTCCTCGTCCAAGGTCAGCAGGGAACGGGGTGCCCCTGAGGGCACCGAGGTCGGGCGGTCCCCAAAATCCACAGAAAGGGGCGCAGGGCCTCTGCACCCCCGGGCGGGAAGGGAGGCCCCGCCGCCCCCTCGGAGCCGCCCTCCGCCCCCAGCCCGTTTGAACCCTTCCCTCACGCCGCGGCCACCTGGGCGCTGCCCGCCTCTGCTGGTGGCCGGGAAGAGGAGGAGGGGGATACCTGGAGCCCCGCGGCACCGCGCCGGCGCAGGGCGGTGGTCGCTGCTCCTCCTCCCCTGCCCTGAGGGGCTGCCCGGGCACCTGCGGCCGGGCGGGCACGCCGCTGCCCTCCACCGCCGAGGCGAGCGGCCCCGGCGAGCTGCCGCCTGTGAACGCTGGAGGGGGCTCTCGGCCGCCTCCTCCCGCCGGCGGCTCCCCCTCCGGGAGGGGGCAGGGTTAGGGGAGGTGCAGCCGCGGCAGCGCGGTGAGCTGCGGCCAGTTCCCGCTCCCCCGGGCTGCAGGCGGCAGCGGGACCCCCCGCCACCTCCGCCTGCCCCTCTTCTCCTCAGCGCCCGGCCCGCTGGGCTCCCTCCGTTGCAAAGCCGGACATGGCGACCCTGCTCCTGCGAGCCCCCCGCTGTCCTCCTCCCTCCGCCACCGCTCCTGCCGCCGCCTTCTCCTCCTCCTCCCCGCGGAGCTTTTAATGGCTCGGACCTCCGGCGGCCAAGCGCGACTGCCCCTGCACCAGCCGCAGCGAGGAGAGCCCGCGGCAGCCCGGGCAGCCCCATCCCCGCACACGGTAAGGGCGGCACGGCGAACAATGGGGCCGGGCGGGAGCGGCAGCGGGCGGCACCGCGGCGAGGGCTGCGGGGCAGGCGGCGGGACCCGCCCGCGGGGCGGCGAGGGCGTGAGGGAGCCGGCCGACCGGGAGCGACGCCCGCGCCTCCGCCGGCACTGCCGCCCCCTCCCCGGGCGGTGACAGCCGGAGGCCCGCGCTGCCCGGCGGACACCCCGCGGGCGCCTCTCAGCCCCGCTTAATCCCATTAGTGCGGGTAATCCGCGGGGAGGCACCGCGCCGAGCGGCGCCCGGACCGCCTGCCGCCCCCCGCTTCCCTCCGGCCGCCGCGGGCGGGCGCAGCCCGGGCGGCAGCGAGGGCGGCCGCTCAACTCGGTGCCTTTTGTTTCACCCCCCGGGCTGTGACCCGGCCCCGGCGGCGGGGCGTCCCCGCGGTGCTTGCCCGGCGGCGGGTGAGACGGCCCCGGACGTCCCTGCGGCGGGGCGGGAGCCCTGAAGGGGACGCTCGGTGGCGGGCGGACTTGGAGGGACGGCCGTCCCCGTTGGCCCGGGGAAAGGTTTAGCCCAGGCCGGCAGCCGGCGGGGAGGTGCCGCTCCGGGGGGCCGTGCGAGCCCGGCACGCCTCCCGCCCGGGCCCCAGGGCGGCTCGGGGGGGCCGGGCCGGGCGGCGGTGGGTGTGGGCGCGGGGTCCGCGCTCGGTCCCGGCCGTTGCCGCCCCCCGGGGGCCCGGAGCGGCCGTTAACGGCCGCGCTGCCCGGTGCTCCCGCCGCCTTCACGGGCAGGGGTGGCTCCGGCCTGGCTCCCTCGACGCCTCTGCCCCAGCTGGAAAGTTCGCCACTTTCAAACCCGAGTGTTTCCCGCTCCCCGGTATGAATGGCCTCAGAGCGGCATGAACCGCTGGGGAACGTTTTGAGTAAACAGAAGTTTATTTTAAAAGTGGGAGCTTGTGCGGAGTAGGCCTTACCTGTTGTGATTTGGTGGCTTTTTTTTTTTTTTTTTTTAAGCACACACAAACTCTTTGAAGTTGTTTTTTGAAGTTGCCGGATTTGCTTGATTGCTGGCATGAAATAAATGAAATGCGTAGCGTATCTTTTTCGGTCACAGCCTTCTTACCAGGGTTTCCTTCAAAGAGATTTGTCCCTGGAGAGCGGAAGGATGATTGCTGTAAAGGAACAGTTATCGCTCAGCTGTTTTATTCTCTGTATTGCTCAGATGCTTTGACTCTTGCTCCTTATGTTGCTTCCAGTATGTATTTTTGCAGCAAGCAGCTGATGTTGGAATCAAGCCAACAAAAATAAAATCCTGAAGGAGTCCAGTTAAGAAGAGCCCCAAACATTGTTCTGAATTCAGATATCCCCTTCCCCTGCTTACAGGTGTTTCTGCAAGAATTGTGGCATCTACCTGGTTAGTTGATCATGAGCCTTTTAGAAATGGTCCCGTGTACCAAGAAAGTACGAAATCCTCTTAGCTAAGCCTCACGTGTCCGACCTGCCAGGGTCTCGAAACTCTGCACTGGCTGACCGGACGGGATGGGAATTATGTGTGTGTTGCATCCTGGGGCTTGTAGTTACTCCGAGGTGCACCTGGCTGGTGAGCTCTGAGTGTGTGAGGACTGGGCTGTTGATGCTGCCAGGTGAGACCTTGTTGTTCCCTGTTGCCCTGACCTTCCCCAGTATCAGAAGTGTCAGGTGCTGAGTTTTAACAGCCTTGTGGCTCAGGGATCCCACTTAATGTTTTTTGCTTTCTATTTCAGTGCTTCATTCTCTTGGGGATGGTTTTTACTCTAGGATTAGTTCAAATCTCTTTTCTCTCCTTTGTAAATAGCAAAGATGCGGGGTTATGCATAATACAGAGTTAACGGCAACTATTTTTGAAAGCTTAGGCATCGCTATAGGAGCCCAAACTAAATTTAAGTTCTTTTATCCCCACAGGCTTAAGTTCAAATGTAGCTGTGGAAGGGATCATTGGTAGTGGGGCCGATTGTCATCATCATGGGAAGGGGTTGGAAAGCTGTATTTCTTTGCTCGTTTTTTGCTGTATCTTGTGTATAGCCAATTAAATGGTGTTGGTTTTTTTTTTTTCTTCTTCTGCACTCTATTTTCATGAACATACAAAATAAACTAGGCAAGTGGGCAGAATGTTGAACGCACAGTACCACGGGACTTCAAAATGTCAAAAGTTGGTAGGAGATTGAAGGTGTAATACCAAAGCCTGACTTTCATTTAATGGCTGGACTTCAAATTGGAAATCCTTCCTTCCTCAACCCCCCCGCCCCGGCTGACACAGTTCATTAGTCATTGTGTAATCAATATCTTAAAACATGCTACTTGTAAACAAACTTTGGAAGAAAATTGCGGGTGATAAATGACCAAATGGAAAACACTACTCTAAATGATGGTTTGAAAAAGGAGGAGGACTTGCATTAGGAGATGTATTTCTGTATTAAAATTCAGATACAGAATTCTGAATTTATGGAGATATTAAGTACATTTTTCCCTTCTGATTTTAGATTAATTTGTCTTAGGAAGAAATCCAAACTTCCACTTAAGAAGTTCATATACGATGAAAATTAGCATCTCTTCTTAAAAAATATGAAAATTCTTGACACTGATGAATATGAGGCTGCTGGTGCTGGCAGCTTTTCAGATGGTGTTTGCTTTGTGATGGAGATATGCAAAATAAATGCTTCTCTGGTTTGAAATATCTTTGCATTAAATCACTGGCTTGCTCTTGGGCACGGATTTCTAAAAGGGACTAACTGGTGCAGTAACTCCCAAACTGGGATCTGCCAGGGCACGAAGCTGGGGAAGATGGTCCGTGGGACCATGTTCTTTTCCCAGTGTTTGCTGTGGAAAGTTGGCTGATGGGCAGAGAAACTTCAGGGCTGACAGTGGGCTAAGGAATCACGTGCACGTTGCTGGCTGAGTGTGTCCCCTCAGGTTTTGCAAGGTGGAAAACTGTCCAGAGAATGACGTTGTATCTTTACTGGTTGTTAATGGTCATCCGTTTCTCTTGAGACTGGAATTCGAAGTGCAAGTCAGTGCTCTGACCTCATCTTCCTGTCTGCTTCGCTTGGGGAAACACAGATCTGCGTCTTGCTGACTGCAGCAGAGATCTGGATCCAGAACTTCACTTCAGTAGAATTGACTCTTTTTTTTTTTTAAACTTATGCTCATAATTAGGAAGTATTTTTTGCAGCTGTAGGATTGGGTTGCAAAACCTGATTATATACTAAAATGAAGTTCTAGGGGATTATTTTTTCAGTTAAACCTCTGTATTCATTTTGGTTGCATTCTGGTGCAGAATCAATGCATTTGCAATATACTCATACTATGCTGAGATGTTAGTGACAGGGACTGTACTTACTGGGTTTGTTTTCTAGTTTGCTTTTTTTTTGTAATTATTTTTTCATGGTGGTTGTCTGTGCTAGCATCCTTATTTTATATTGTCTTTTTTTAGGAAAGCATGATAAAAATTCTGTTTATTGAATTTGGGTCCACCAACTTACCCTGTTTTTTCTGCTGCTTCTTTTAGAAATTGGCATGTTTATCTTAAAAAGGCCTTTCCAGACTTAATCCAGACTTAATTTCATGGCCATGAAAGGTTGCAGTTTGGGTTGAAAGTTGTTTTTTTGTGTGTGTGTGTTGGCGTGTTTTTTTTTTTTTTCTGGTTGCTGTTTTGGGTTTTTTGTTTGGTTGGGGTTTTTTTGTTGTTTTGGTTGGGGTTTTTATTTGTGTGGGTTTTTTGTTGTTTGGGTTTTTTTTGTTGTTTTTTTGTTGTTTTTTTTTAAGTATTATACTTTTCTGACTGGTAAGGTACTGAGTAGATGGTGAAGTTTATAGCCTACAGATGGGCTTCTGAATTCGGGAGAGTAAAGGGCTGACTTGCTTTTCTGGTTGTAAAGGCACAGAAGACAGAGGTATAAAAGGTCATCAGGCTCAGGCAGCTTTGAATTTGTGCAAAATGTCAGTAAATTTGGCCTGCAGAAATGTAGGCGAATCAGACAATTAGGTCAGTCTGCATTGGATGTGGGCACTATCTGTACAATCAGTTGCAGTATGATGAGCTTTTAGCCTTGACTGTAATGATGGGGACTTGATTAAATATTATGAGAAGTGAAAATATGGTACGTCTTTTGGGGGATTTGAGACACCGGGTATGAAACTACTTTTTTGTCTGGAAATATGAACGGGGGAAATTATTTTTAATGTTTGGTTGTCAAAAAAGACTTAAAGGAAAAAAGAATGGTGGGTCTGTTAGTTGGTTCTCACATAAAGTAAAGCTTTGTTGGTGAAGTTCACGGAGGTGCTAAAGTTCCGTTTGCTGGTGATCTCTGAGGGAACGTTGATTTTTGTAATGTGCCCTTGAATGTTCTGCAGTAAAATCTGTACGGTAAAATCCATTGTTGTGTCGCTCTAGAAAATGGAGGAAAGAACTTCCTCAAGCCACGGAATCTGGACGCTGAGGTTTACAGTAGAAGATTTCTGTACGATACACGTTTGTTACTAGTCATGAGGGATACTTGCAAGGAGTTGGATGGTATTTTAGTATAAGGCAGGGATGATGTTTCCAGGCTGTGTTTTCTTTCCCAGGTTTTAAATTGGGTGTAGTAAAGCCCACTGAAAGATGGGAGACCGTGTCTCTGAGGCAGCGTTGCTGGTTCCCTTACTTACTGGTGGTGCCCTGCCCATACAGTGCTCTGCTGCTTGCCATTAAAATAAGGATTTTTTTTTGCTACCTTGGCATCAGTGCTGGAACTTGCTGGCCCATGGTACAAGATTTCTCAAATGAGTAGTAATGTTAACAATGATTTCAATCCCAGTTTCCTTCCAAATAATGTTGACTTGGGTGGCCAAAGTAATGGCGTGGATCTTGCAGGGGTGACTGCATTTTCCATAATGAAAGTATGTTTAGAGGCTATTACACTCCAATTTGATGTCTGATTCTACTCTCTTGTAAGGCTCTTTTAAGTTGCCCTTCCAAGCCCTTTCCCTCACTGGGTATGTTAACAACAGAAAGGGATAAGCTGTTCAACCTAAGGGGAGCTCCCCCTTCTCCCCCAGGTCATAGGTCTTCCCAAAGCATCTATTTCTATGATACAAAAGGTATTCTGCAACTGGAAAAGTATTTGGGCAACTTTGCGGAACAGCTATGACTTCTTGAACAGAGACATTAATAGCAACCATCCCTGCTTGAAACAACACTGAGTGCAGGTGATGTGCTCCATATACAGAGAGGAAATGGGATCGCTGCCTCTGAGACAAGCTGCTCGGGTACCAGGGTTGTCTTGTACAAAACATTGCTAGGGAAGAGCACAGGTTTTTGTAGGTCGAAAGATGAGTTGCTGTTAAACTGAAAACCTATTATAGCAGTAATTGGCAAGAGATGATCCCGTTGGCTGTTTCCTTTTCCGGTCCGGGGCTGCTGCTTCTGCTGGCCACCATTGGCCTTTCCGCGGCTTTCACTCCTCGTTATTGCAGGACCAGTTGTTTGATTGCTGGTCACAGACAACTACATCTCCTTAATCAGGGACCCTTATTGTCAGCCACCTGCACCAGAGGTACAAGTCAAGAAGACATTTGCCAAGTTATTCAAATACCAAATTTGGCACAAAGGGTCTAGCTGCTCAGTAACCAGTGTGCATTTAATTGGCTCTTTCTGCTCCTCACTGTGCATTTTTCTGTTGGTTGCATTCTCTCAAATAATTTTTTTTCTGTGCTTGGCTGAAGTGCTTGAGCTATAGACATTGTGTGTTCATTTCTTCCATCTCTGAACATTATTTTTGGACATGTCCCAGCCTCTGTCTCCCCCCTGAACAATACCAAAGGTGTTCTGCAGAGACCTTTGCAAGCCCAGCGATGGAGCACCAGCAGGCTGCTCATTAGTCTTTTATGTCTCTCCTTATCAGTTTTACTGTGAAACTCCCTATTGCTTTGGTTGCACATGTTAGAATAATTAGGCTTCCCGTTTGGTAGGTTTGTATGGCATAGATTTTGGTCTGAAAGTTCAGGGGAGGGCAAGGTTGCTATTAAATTATATGAAATGGCAAGTATGGCTTTGGTAGTTGCCTTTTTTCATTATGAGGTGGGTTTAAAACAGTCTCGCACAAAGAGAGGCAGGAACCCTGAGCAGACTTTCATGCTGCTTATAAAGGAGATGTTTTCCATTGCATTAGTAAATAAGTGAAAATAAATCTTAAAAACAAGCCTCTTTTTAAGAGGGGAAAAAAGGGGATGTGGTTCTATCGCTATTGGGTTGGAACAGGGCTTCCCATCATTCCCAGGCTCTGGGAGCACAGCAGGTATCAGATGGGCTTGGAGTGTTTCCCTGGCCACCCTGGTCTTCCTGCAACTATGGGACAGGAGAATGGGGTCTCTTTTGGGGCCTGAGGATTTTTTTTGTTTTTTTTTCCTGTTCATTTGTCACTCTCTCATTTCTTGAATTATCCTGGAGTTTGCTACTGCTTCTGGTTTACCATCAAAGTGAAATGAAATTGATTTGTCTTTATTTTGTTAATTCTCTCCAGTCTTACGATTGCAATAACAGCGATCGCAACTTAAAAGGCTCTGGCCAGCCTTTGCTGTGGTGTCTTTTTCAGATTAAGGAAAAGTATGATTTGTTTAGTTTGTCCCTCCCGAGATGATTTTTTCAAACATCAAGGCTAGGAGAAAAGGTAGATCTCTTGTAAAAGTAAGAATGTGCAAAAGTTGTTGTATTTTTTTCTCAGGAGTTTCCTGTTTTCCAGGGAGTGGTCAGTATTCAGGCTCTTAACACTATGAAATATATCAAAGGGCCAATGAGGAAGAATTCAGTTGCTGTACCTTTTGGACAATTAACAGTTTGTACAGCTTTATGTACAAAGTAGTCTCAGTGCACTGTAGAAGTTACACTTTTTTGTGTGAACCTATAAGATTAGCCTCCTTGGAGGTAATTTTTCGTCTTTTTACTTGAAGACCTCAGCTCCTATCTTGTGGAAATTCCTCCTGAAAAATCTCTGTTTAGCATTGTGTTTATAAGATCTGAAACCATTAATGCTTACCTTTAACATATTAAATATTCAATAGTTTTGCTGCATTTTAAACAGAAGCATCAGAATGTGCATGTAGGGAGATCAACTGTATGGTTGTGCCGTTGTAACAACCTGTGTTGTTCATTAGCCATTTTGTATGGTTTAGCGGAATTAACTGGTGTAATGTGGAAAATAGGATTGTTTAATGTTTTGGTGCAGAGCACCATTTTTCCTGGTGTCCTTTGAAACGTTAAGCATAATTTTGAGTACTATGAAAAATAAAGTAGTAAAAACAGTGAAAAGAAATAGAAAAAAAGCAAAAAAGAGAAAATACCTAGAATGTACAGTCAATAAATGCTGAACGTGAAGCTAGCAGAAAATATCCTCAAAAGTGCCTCAATAGCAAATAAATAAATAAAACAAAGACAAAGCAGATGGTGTGATAGTATTGCAGTGGAGAGAAGGGCAAATGACTCTGCCATTTGAATATAAAGAAGGTTTTAAAAGGCGTTCTAATTAAGCGCTGCTCACAGCTCTGCCTTTACTAATAATATTTGAATTTTGAGATAAGTCACAAATGGCTCAATTCCAAGGATATAGGATCTGTTTGCCTAAAACCAGTGAGTTGGAAATGAACTTCTAAGAGAAGAACTTCTAAATGGATCTGTAGGAGAGAAATTGCGGTTGGTAATTTTGTGGGCAGGCTTTTCCATCTCTCTTTTTTTTTTCGTATTATTTACAGTTAAGTCTTGAATGGTAACACTGCCTCTTTGTTTCTGACTATTCTCTGTCTTCACGTTCGTAAACTGTTGGGCACCTTCAATCATATTAGACAAACAATGAAGCTTAATTAAAAAATAAGTGCTAGATGGAGGAGAGGCACAGATCGCTGCAGCTATTGCTGGAGGTCATCTGCAGCTGCCCGGTCGGCACGTGTGTTGGCTGGGCAGTCACGTAGGTACTGCTCAAAGCAACAGTGGTTTCATGCCGGCTAATTAGCAGTGAGTAATTAGGACAGTGTGGAGAGAGGGGTCGGGAAGGCTGGCAGGAGAGGAGGTGGGTGGTGGAGCGAGCCGTGCAGCAGCTGGCTGAGGGAGGACTATCGGTTGGGTGGAAACGAATTTTGAGTAGCTCTCTTGGCCACCAGATGTGAGCACATTTATGTGGTGGCTTTTAGTGGGGAGGGAGCAGACTTAGCACTCGTGAAGCCTGTCCAGAAAGTACAATCTTTAGAAGAAACCTTGGCCACGTTGACACCAAGTGCAGTTTCCCACAGTTATCTGGAAATGCTTCCCCTGGCCGTGAAGCAGTGTGCTTTTATCCAAGGAAGTACCAAAGCGATGGTGTGAGATATCTGCGTGAATTTTACCTCCAGTTGTGTCCAGCTTTTTAAGTGCAAATCAAGGACTATTTCAGATTCTGAACTAAGAAATTATCAGTTGGGCAATACCTCAAACATGAGCATTTCTCCCTTAATTGCGTGTACAGTGAGTATAAGAGAAATAATTGGAGCAGTTTATAGTTGTAATAACGCTTCAAGGATCATTTGAAGCAATGGATGAGCAAATGACACTTGATGGTAGTTCTCTGCTTGAGAAAACCTGACACAGGGAAAGCCATTCCTGTCCTCCTGAATGAAGAGAAATACATGATGGAGGAGAGCTTGGGACTAGTAGCGGCATGCTACAAGCGTATGACTAAAAAATTAGATCACCATTGTGGTGGAATAGCATGTATGTATGTGTTTGTACATAGGATGAGAAGATGAAGTTCAGAAGGGTTTTCTTTTTCTGGAACCAAGTTGTAGACTTTTCATTTTCCTCTGATTCAAAACAAAAACAAACAAAAAGTCTATATATTCAAGAAAATTCAGACATGTATGTGAAAGCATTAAAGCTGAATACAGTGTTGTTCTTAATCAAGTATTTGCTAGGATTGCTTTGACTCCCTTAGATCCGTTGGTAAAATTTATTTAGGCAGTAGGTAAAACTACCAACTTTTCCTTCAGATTTCCTTTCCTTAAAAGTGAGCGTAATGTTTGAAAATGCGTATTTTGTGTTATTTAAAGTACTTCAAGTGGAAAATAAGCAATCTGTTGAGAACAGCTAATACACAGACAAAAAGTAACCTAATTAAAGCTGAAGTAGTTAGCTGTAGAGATGGTGACCTGTTCGAGTGTGTACTGCAATAGATGGATCTAAGTAACAACTACATTTTCCCTTCCAGTGTCATGTAAAGAAAATAACAAGGATTTGGATTCTGTGCAAAATCAGTGTGCTATGAGGATATTATAGCTGCAGGATTAGATTATGTCTGTCCTTCCAGAAGGAAGAATTTTTATTTTAGTGTAAACATAACTCAATAGAAAAAATTCTGACAAGGAGTCTGTGTTCTACTTTTCTGCCTGCTTTTGTCAAAACAAAATGCCCCTTCCAACCTAAACAAAATTCTTTCTACTTAAAAGCACCCTAAGATTGGAACTGAAGCTCGGGTGTATGTTGTGAAGGGAAAATGGTAGCTATGTTAAATGTGAAATGCTTCTAGAAGTTTTAAAGGCTTGTATCTTCGGCAGTTCTGGGCTAACCTTGAAGGAGAATGAGTTTGAGAGAATGGTGATCTGAGCTTGGTTCCAGCTTGGCAAGGAAAATGTGATTTGGAGACAGGGAAGAGAAGGTTAATCAGAATAATGGCTCTGGCCCTTGCAGGTAGATTGAGCCTAATGAAATTAATATATGAAAATTAATTATAAAGGCAACCTGATAATATATGACAGGACCTACGAGGATGTTTAAAAATCCATGAGTAACTCCAGGATTTTTCTGCAGAGGAATTCCCAGGAGTGGGATAAGAATTTCTGCTTTTGTTTTCCCATAGAATACTTACATTGCAGTAAGCAACCACACTACACTCGGGTGCATGTGTTTCCTCTTGCAGTCGAGTAACAGTTTGGCTCAACTTGGGAAAGGCTGAAATGCCCGAGAGCTGGGTTGCACAGTATCAGCTGGGTAAAAGTTTCCTCAAGTCTTCTGGCAGTGCCTGACCTCTGTGAAATAAAATACGCTGCAGCAATTTATAGTTTTCGTGTGTGTCTGTTAACCAATGATTTAATTTATTCTAAGCATTAACTTCCTTGTTTATGACAAATCCTGGAATAGCCTATTTTTTATTCATTAGACTTACAGGCTAAATATAATTGGAAGTTTGTCAGGAGGACAAGCTAGTCTGGTTACTTTTGAATGTGTTTAAAGAAGGTTTCATAACTCCTTCTTTGGTATTCCTCCAGTGAGGCCTGATCCCTTTGTTATCTATGAAGTTTAAAGCTTGAGGGGACAATAAAGACTCAAATCAATTGGAAGTAATTGCAACTAGATCATCAGCATAGTTTTGTTTAATTTACAGTGTTTATTTAGTGCTCTCCTGTTGAGGAAGTTTAATCAGATTCCTCATGCTGTGGGGGACTACAGGGAGGAATACCAAGGATCTGGCTCCTTGTCTTGAGGATTCTACCTTATGTATATGTATTTCTGAGTTAGGGAAAAGTTTTTCATATGTGGTGCAGCAGCTGGAGTGGTTCCTCTGTAACCAGGCACAGGGACAGGGGGTGGGTGTTTTGTGTGGGGTCAGGCTTGTCCCCCATCGATGCTCTGATCGAGAGAGAGGAAATCTGCTTTTAAATTAAATCACACAGCAGCATAGGTGAAATGAGTCCTTTGAATGTTAATACAGTGAATACAGCTGTGTTAATACCACTTTTCTGGTATTTTGGAATAGCCAGAGTAACCTCTAGAAGATGTTGTACTTCTATTCTTGTTTAAGCGTGCTGTTGCGCTGCTCAGCTCTGAGGGCTGTGTTGTTGGAGCCTGGTGCAATAATTATGCTGTGCAGAGCTGGAATCCTTAACCCCCAAATCTGAGAGTGTGCAGGCTATGGGGCAGCTTCAGGCTGCTTTCTTCAAGGAATAAGATTTGATGGGGACAGCTGAAAAGCAAAAGTCTTGACCTTTGAACACATGGAATGTCGCAGGGGATTATCCTTACCCAATATGCAATTAGTTCATGTTAGAGGGAAGAATAGTAACCGGTTTCTTTGTGCCTGTTTCTTTTATCTACCCTTTATTTCCCACTTCTTTCCCCTCCTCAAAATTCCCATACTCATATAAGCTCAGTGTTTTAGCAGTGTTTATGTTTCTTTTTTTTTCCAATTCACTAATAAGACTGAATTTCTTTCTGGGCAAATATAAACATGATCTAAATCGAGGTTCTGTGATTCTATTTCTGCACATCATGGGTGCTGCTGTTGGCAGTCCTGGGAAGAACCATTCTTCTTGTCTTAGTTTTTTGTGAGAAAAAATAAATGCAACAATACTGTTGCCATTGCAAGGCTGAGATTAGGGAAATGTATTTAATCCCTAGAAATTAATCGATATCTGGCTTTTGTTTTTGAAACAAAGGGCAAAGAGTCTGCAATCTGAATCATTCCTTTAATGAAGGTGGGATATTACTTTTATCAGGTTTTCAGGTAGTAAGAACTATTTAGTGTTCTCCAAACCTGGCCATATTAATTATTTGTGCAATATTTACTTGTTTTTCCTTCTTGAATTCTATGCAAGTTTTTATTTCCCAACCCTTTTTTAAAATGCAGTTTCTATCTGTGACAGCATTCCATAGTATTTATCCATAGTATTTGTATTTATCTCTTACATTGATAAGGTAAATGTGATGGAAGGACACATTGTTGATGTTTTGTAAAGTTTCAGTAAGCTTATAGCAGGAACTGTTGCTGGTATGAAGTCCTGGAACTTGTTAGCTGTTCATTTACATCTTCAGCTGAAGTGTAAGTATGTAAGTTTTGAGTAATATTATTTTTCCATTAGTCTTACAGCTTTCTTAATGTTAAGGAAGGAATGCAAGTCTTTGGAGACTCATCTAGGGTTTTGATAGCCCGATAAAACTAAGGTTTGGTTTTGGTGGGGTTTTTTTGTTGGTGTTTTTTTTTTGGTTCGTTTAGGTTTTTGTTGTTGGTGGTTTTGGTTTTGTTTTTTTTTGTGGCATGAAGCCTTTAAATGCTGCAACAGATCTTGTGTATGATTTAGAAGGACTGCAAATGGCAAGCCCAGTATTGGACAGCTATCTTGATGGATTTGTTAGAAGTTTTTTTTTGCCTTCTCCTCTGTGGCAAAATAGTCAGCTGAAGGTTTTCTTTGTGATCATCACAAGGTTTGAATTTAGGATGATTTTTAAATTCTGTGCTTTATCATGTAAGTTTTATGTGTGCTTTGTTCTGTACCATGTGATTGAGAAAGAAAACCTTTCAGAAACATGCACTGATTGTGAGACAGTTATCAACTATTAATCAACTATTAAAAGAATCTATTAATGTCCCTGATCTATTTGTTTATTTCTTTTATTCAGTCATTTTTCCACTAAGAGAAATCCTTTTTTTTTTTTTTTTCCCCCTCCTTTCATGTGGCTTTGCAAGTCAGTATCTCTGTCATTTAACAGATTAGGCACCTTGACCAGTAAACACATATCTTTTACTTGGTAATGTACAGGATCTTATATTCTGACTGGTAATTACCCTTGATGTTAACTTCTTCAGTTTTTGTTTAGTGGTTTGTCAGATGAGGTTCCTATTGTTTCCATTGCTTGCAGAGCTGTATTTTCAGTGATTGATTGAAGAACAAGTTTTAGGTAACTACAGGCTTGAGCCAGGATTTGTATGAATCTTGGCAACGGTCCTAAATTGTCTTTTTTGTATCTGTAATCTGATTCAAGGGCACTTCCTATAGGGACTGATGTTTTTGTTCAGGCTTCTTTCAGATGTCTTAACTACCACTGCTTCCATTAAAAGGAAAAAAAAAAATCTACTCCACGGTTTATGATCTTACTGTTGGGGATCTTTCCTGCTGGTGAACTGGCCTGTCTAAAACTGCTCTAATTCTTCCCTAAATCTTCAAATTTCTCACTCAACTTGCAGACCACATTGCTGATGTGTTGCTACACTTTATTATCCCGCAAACAGTTTGTTCCCTGGCTGCTCTGCTCTGGCGGTCTCCTCGGTTCCCCGGGAAGCTTTTGTTCTGCTCAGGGTCATCGAGTTCTAGTAGAGAGAGTTACCTGCAGGATGGAGCCCTTCAGGAGGACTTGCTGCACAGGGATTTGTCTTCATGGCAATTGCCACTCCAGAAAGATCATGTTAAAGATCCTAGTTACTGGACCAGTAGGTCTGTTGGTGTCTCTCTTTGCTTCTGAATTTTAGTACGTCTTCTCTAGCTGCTATCTTCTGTGTCATGTAAAATATTCTATACATTTGTTTTATTGAAATGTAATTACTCATTATTTTTATTCTGATCTAAAGCAGTTTGTGATTAATAACCTCAAGGTTCCCTTTTGTTACCATGTACTTAGTTGTTTTATCTGTTTTAGTAAGGCATGATGACCTTTTTTGGTTAGTATGTCTGTTTTTCGAGCTGGAGGATGATAGCAGAAGTGTGTCTTGGAATTTCTTGGGTATGCTAGAGACGAAAAAGGGGAGTAAAATATCGAAAATGTTAGTGGAGGGTGGATTCTGTTCTGTAAGATGCTAAAAGTGTGTTAGAGTATGAAAACTTGAAAGCATCACCATTGTTTTTAAAAACTGTCTTTAATAAGGAGTTCATTGATATACTTCTCATAATTCTAAGATTCTTCAAGGAAGCCTGACTTTGCTACAGGAATTCAGTAAGGTTCTACTATGCCATACATCCATTAATAGAGGTTCTCTGCTGACTACTCCTTACTGACGGAGACAGCCACTAATTTGTTTTTATTAGATGAATGCAACTTTGAAGACTCCTCACTGAATGAATCCATTAAGAAAGGTTTCTAAGGGATATCCCATTTTTGCAGAACATACAAAAAGTCAGAGTAACTTTGCAAGCTGAAAGCTGCAGTAACATACTCTTAATTTCCCTTAAAGCAATACCGCATGTGGCTGTTCTGCTGGTTCTTCATGCTTACTAATTGAGGGGGAAAATACTTTAAAAGGATTGAATAATCATACCCATACTTTTAAAAATCACATTGTCTTCCATTAAAATAAAATCCCATTTTTTTTCCTTAACAAGATCTAACAACTTCATAGGCAGTTATTTATCCTTTTCCCAATCTTAAGCACTTCCGGCAGTTTAGAACCAAGCCCTGAGCCTCCCAAATTGTATACATAGTATTCCCTGACTACTAACTAGTCCTAGTAATTGCAAGACTTGTACTTTCTTGCAAGAAGGGTGAAAATGTCAGGTTCGTGAATCTGTCTGCTTTGTTTGATAACAACCTCCGTGATTTTTCTAGCAGTTTTATTTAAACTTGACTCAGTGAACAAAGAAGTGTAATTCACTTAGAGGCTAAACTTTGAGGCAGTGGTACAGGAAAAACTCTGTAGACTTGGTAAATGGGGATGTAACCCAGGATCCACCAGAGCAAACACAGGAGATAATGTGGATGGTGAAGCTGCAGGGTTTGGCCTTGCACAGAGCTAATAACCACAGGGTAGGAACAGTTTATCCTCTGTCCATGGGATGCTCATGCTGACCTTGCTGCATTGCGCGGGCTGAGAATAGTGTGGCCTTCCCCAGCATGCCAGATCTGGGGAAATCTTACTGGGAGAAGGGGAGAATTAGATCTTGCTAGACACCAGCATAGCGTTGTATGAGGCCTTTTTCTTTTATTCCCCCCCTGTAGTCCCGTACCGCAAATATTAAGCATGTTGGTAGATTTTCAGGATTGTGGTACAGTTACTGAGCAAAATGTGTTCTATTTCTGTAATCTGTAAAAGCAAGTAGAGTTTAGCAAAATTATTGCCAGGCTAGAAGATAAATAGACTGGTTTATATTCAAGAGTTTATTTCAGCATAGTTAGAACTTCAGAACCTTTCTGGTGTGAATCTTTTATTCTACATACGAGTTGCTGTGTGCAGCTGGGATGCTTTCAAGTGGTCCAGGGATTGCTCATACCTCGCGTGAAGTGTTACCCCAGCAGGTCAGTTAAAACTCGCAGTTGGTACCATAGTCATTATCTCCTCTTTAGGACCATTTTATGAATACTTGAAAAGTTGGCATAACTTGCATCGGTACAGCCTTCTCTTGATTTTTGCAGAAACATCACTTCTTTTCAGGCAGAGATATTCCAGGTGGTGTTTCTTGGAGGGGCAGAAGGGAGAACGGGCTTCCATGTCTCTCTTTAGGTAAATGGGTTCTCTTCCAACACCTAGTTTTTCTGTGCTTGATTCCTTGATAATCATCTCACTGAGAGCATCCTTTGTGGCAGTGAGCCACAGAGGCTGGTGTTCTTTAGTTGCATGCAACTTGAAATTCAGCCTCTACTTGTAAGAAAACAGAAACTGAGCTGTATTTTTACTTCTGTAACCTTTCAAAATTTCAAGACTTAGAAACATCGGAACAATTATGATTTCTTTCCA
The DNA here is from genome assembly GCF_036013445.1 of Caloenas nicobarica. Lineage (NCBI taxonomy): Eukaryota > Metazoa > Chordata > Aves > Columbiformes > Columbidae > Caloenas > Caloenas nicobarica. The sequence goes on along the minus strand of NC_088245.1, from coordinate 160,119,822 downwards.
AAGCAGAGGAGAAACACCCCTCTTTCTAAAGCATTCCAACATGCTTATGGGCTATTTTTGCATAGATGAGTTGAGAATCTCCTGTAACACAAAACAGAATCACAGAGTGGTTGGGGTTGGAAGGGACCTCTGGAGATCATCTAGTCCAACCCACCTGCTATAGCAGGTTCACCCAGAGCAGATTACACAGGAATGTGTCCAGGCGGGTTTTGAATGTCTCCAGAGAAGGAGACTCCACAACCTCTCTGGGCAGCCTGTTCCAGTGCTCTGGCACCCTCACTGTGAAGAAGTTTCTCCTCATGTTTAGATGGAACCTCATTCATTTCAGTCTATGCCCGTTGCCCCTCATCTTATTGCTGGGCACCACTGAAAGGAGTCTGGTCCCATCCTCTTGACACCCACCCTTGAGATATTTATAGCATAAATAAAGTCTCCTCTCAGCTTTCTTTTTTCCAGACTGAACAGCCCCAGCTCTCTCAGTCTCTCCTTGTAAGAAAGATGCTCCGGTCCCCTCATCATCTTTGTAGCCCATCGCTGGACACCCTCCAGTAATTCCTTATCTTTCTTAAGCTGGAGAGCCCTGAACTGGACACAGTGCTCCAGAAGGCTCTTCATTTACAGTCATATTCTGGGGCCTGGTTGAGGCAGAGTGGGTTTTTTGGCTGCTGCACGTTATGTCCCTGCGTGCGCTTCCCTCGATCCCCATGACAGTCTGGGGGCTCTGCTGGGGCGGCCTGGTGGCTGCTGTGCCCTCCCTGCTGCAGCCGCATGGGTTCGGGGAGAGACAAAGCCGGGAGCTGGGAAAGCACCAAGACATTGGCAAAGAAGATGTTGAACTTCTTCGTTGCGTTTTCTTTAAATAGTAATGAGAGGTCAGACCCCGAATGCTGGCAGCAGTCTGCTGGTACTTATCAGGATTTTGAGTAAAGTTGTTTCGGTTTGGAAGCAACAACTTGGGAATATTTAATTTAAAATCTGTGGTGTGAGGTGGCTGCAGTGTTTGATATAGAGCTTGTGAAGTAGCAAAGCTCCGGATGATAACCGTGTTGAAACTAGGATGGATAAAAATAATGTGAATGTCTATTTTTAAAAAAAACCCTTCCTGTTCAGTATAAGAGTGGCAAATTAAATGTGTACCATGGTAACTACTTTTGGGAAGGCCTTACCCATACCTGCTATTTTCACTTAAATAAAACACTTGGTATCAGTGACTTCTTAAATGAAGTAGGTCAAATGATGCACCTTTTGTATTGTCATTTATAGTATACATTGTGTACAGTCACTTAAAATATATAACGGGGAGCTACCCTTTACATTTTTTAGATCTCTGTTTTAGTGTCTTTACACTGGATAAAGCTCTGCTTTTTTACATTTTTCCAAGTGTAAGTACTTTTCATTTTTTGAGAAGCAGAAAAGCTTTTGCATTATGTGTTTGCTTTCAATTTAGCTACCAGATGCAGAGAGGATATTTTCTTTTTGAATAAACTCAGGACTGAGAACTCATCTGGGAGCTCAGAAAGTAGGAAAGTGTTTTCTTCTTCTTCTGTCCCTTTTAATCTTTGAACAAAATCAGATGGGAGAAAATTAGGATTATATGCATTAAAGCTTGAAGCACACAAAGAATTCCAGGTATCTAACTGAAGGCATCATTCAAATTAAGTATCTCATAGGCTTAGTGTTTTTCAGATAACTAATAGAATTTCTTCATGTTTCAGTAAATCTGACTATTAGTGAATTGAAAAATTACCAGATCTTAATCTCCGCATTGTATAATGAATCATTCTACTTTAAATAGCAGTCTTGTTTGTGGTAAAGTTGTCGTGTTCTGTTTTGATTTTCTCATGCATTTTTAGGGTGACTTTTAAGACATCTTAGTGCTTTATCTCCTTCTGAATGCAGTGCATTGAAAGCCATAGTAAAATTGGCATGTCAGTATAAAGAAACAAATCCACTGCTGATTTCTAAGACAAAAGGTATAAAAGCACTAAAAATAAACAAGACTATATGACACTTAAAGAATTGTAAATATTGTGTAACCTGCTGGTTATGAAAAAGAGGTATCAATGTAAATGTAAAAACTATAATTGCAAATGAAGCTTTGAGATTTATCAACTGATAGAAATGAAAATGACAAAGGCAATTTTAACATAAGGGTTTGTGCTCACTAATGTGTTTACTTTCCAATAATGACTTAAGCCATCTGTTTCATCTTTCACTTGGACCATAAAATTTATCTAAAAATACTTCAAAAATAGTCTTATGCTGTCTTTGTTTCATGTAATAGTAGAGCATGTATTCAGTGATGGAGGAGAGTCAAAAGGAACACTGCCAAGCTGCAGACTACAACATAACTTTATCTTAAAAGCTGAAGGACAGATACAAAGAAAAGCTGCTTTTTTTGTTATGACTTGCACTTTGCTGCAGAAAAGTAACCAGTTATTTCCAAACAAGGCCTGTGTATTCGGTTTATATGGCAAGGTTTTGGTAGTTGGGGGGGGGGCTGCAGGGGTGGCTTCTGTCAGAAGATGCCAGAAGCTTCCCCCATGTCCCATGGAGCCAATGCCAACTGGCTCCAAGGTGCACCTGCTGCTGGCCAAGGCTGAGCTCATCAGTAATGGCGGTAGCACCTCTGGGATAACACAGTTAAGAAGAGGGGGAAAAACTGCTAGGCAACAGCAGCTGGAGAGAGGGGTGAGAATATGTGAGAGAAACAGCCCTGCAGGCACCCAGGTCAGTGAAGAATGAGGGCAGGAGGTGCTCCAGGCACCAGAGCAGAGATTCCCCTGCAGCCCATGGTGAGGCCACCTGTCCCCTGCAGCCCATGGAGGTCCATGGTGGAGCAGAGATCCACCTGCAGCCTGGGGAGGACCCCACGCCAGAGCAGGTGGGTGCCCAGAGGAGGCTGTGACCCTGTGGGAAGCCCACGCTGGAGCAGGCTCCTGGCAGGACCTGTGGCCCCGTGGAGAGAGGAGCCCAGGCTGGAGCAGGTTTGCTGGCAGCACTTGTGACTCCATGCGAGACCCACACTGGAGCAGTCTGTTCCTGAAGGACTGCACCCTGTGGAAGGGACCCTTGCTGGAGCAGTTCATGAAGAACTGCAGCCTGTGAGAAGGACTCATTTTGGAGAAGTTCATGGAGAATTGTCTCCTGCGGCAGAAACAACATGTGACAAACTGACCACAACCCCCATTCCCCATCCCCCTGTGCTGCTAGTGGGGAGGAGGTAGAGAAAATCAGGAGTAATGTTAAGCCCAGGAAGAAGGGAGGGGTGTGGGGAAGGTGTGTTAAGATTTAGTTTTTATTTCTCATTATCCTGCTCTGATTTGATTGGTATAATAATAAAATAAACTGATTTCCCCAAGTTGAGTCTGTTTTGCCTGTGACAGTAGCTGGTGAGTGATCTCCCTGGTCCTTATCTCGATCCTCGAGCCTTTTGCTGCTTATTTTCTCTCTCCTGTGCAGCCAAGGATGGGGAGCGATAGAGCAGCTTTGGTGGGCATCCGGCATCCAGCCAGGGGCGACTCACCAGATACTGCCACTAGTCCTGGTCTGGGAAGAGGATAGAATAGAATATTTTCAGTTGGAAGGCACCTACAATGATCATGAGATGTACGAGTGTCAGACATACTTTCTGTTTGCTTGTCTGTGTTTGAGAGATTTTTACCTCATTTTCCCTTGCAGACTAATTTGTACATGGCTGGTAGTGTACTCAGATGAAATTTCTCTCCCCTACACTTGTGAACTTGAATTTTCTGCCATTTTGCATGTTGTGGGGAGAATGAAATAACCTGCAAGCAGATCCTCCCAAGCACAATTCCTGGAAACTGTACGCTGTGGTGGGCATGTTTATTTTCTACTTGTCTCCTTGCTGTGATAACCTCAACTTTTTGAGGAAGAGAGCAGACAGTTTATTTAAAAACCTGTTATAGCAAAAAATCATTTACATAAGCAACAGCAGATCCTTTCATGCTGCTGAATTTTCTTTTCCTTTGCAGAGACTATGGAGAGTTTTTCTGTGAGTCTGACCAAAGGATACCTGGAGTCTAGAGCTATATTCCTCTGTAGTGTTAGACTTCTTCAGCAGAGACAAGGCTGAAAACAAACTCAAAATCAAACAATCTCATATGTGCTTAAGGGAATTGAAAAGGGCTATACTTGAACTTTCCTTTTTGGAGTGGTCAGGAGCTCAGTCCAGTCTTCAGGCTCCATTTATTTGTAGTCCAAGGCTTCTTTGCCTTCAGGACTTCGTGAAGTTAAAGGATAAAGAAATGCTCTGGGTGATGTGATGGGGCTTTGCAGTGTGTTTTCATGCCCCCCACTTCTGCTCCCATCCCCCAGCTGCTCCCCTTGTGGTTCCATCGAAGCCTTAACTTTACGTTATTGAGACTCTTTTCGGTTTTGCTTGGATACTACTTGGACACTTTGAATAGATACGTCTGCTGACCTCCTTTCACAATATGAAAACTAAAGCACGTCCTCTTTCTGCAATTTGATCTAGAAGGGATAGTCATACTGGTGGCAGTGGTTCCCAGAACATTCATCTTTGATTTATGAGTAGTCACAGACCCTCCTGAAGACAACTGGAATGACAATAGCTTTCCATTTGGGTTAATTGAGGGAGCAGTTAAATACTCTCTTGTTTAGGTGAGACAATAGCCTCCGAATTTTTTTTTTTTTGTCTTAACAATGGTCTTGTGAGACCAAACGCAAAGACTTGTGCTGAGCAGTTAGAACACTGCTGGTGGTTGGCTTCATTATCTGACTCCTTGACTCTGATTCCTGAACAACACAAAGCAGCATATTAAAAATCATGTCTTTGTATGACAGTGGATGTTGTATTACTATAACCAAAAGGATTTAGCAAATTTCCCTAGAAAACATTCTTTGCTACAGCAGTTCGGCTTGCAAATTGGATACAGAGGAGGATTGTGATTGCAGAGATACCTTGCAGACAACCTGTCTCAAACACCTACCATTTAGAGGAGCAAAGTCTAGAGGTTATATATAGAAACACATGGGGGCAGAAGGTGTAGTACCCTCAAAATACCCTTTCAGGCATTAAAACCATGTCAAGAATACATCTGATACTGGGCAAAGGATGAAATATTATGGCAAAGTTTCCTGTTGGTGAGGAGGTTTTGCAGAAAGCTGTGAAGCTTGGTGCAGCATTGTTTCCATCCCTTCATAGAGTTTGTTTGAAAAGTGCCAGGATCATAAGCTGCTGAAATTGGAAACATGAAAAGAATTTCAGTGGCTGAAAAAACCCAGGACAGACAAATATATCTTAACATTAACTTCAAAGGGTCTGTAATACAGAGGAAGTTGTTAAGGCCAATTTTTGACTCTGTGTTTAGTACAAAAGGGGAAGAGTTGATGCTGAAAGCAGAAGAGCATAGAACAAGGTAATACAGACCTCTGGCTTGAGAAGGAGTAACTGGCCTATTCTTTCTTTTGTAAGATAGTTTTCAACTATCTTCTATTCAGACTAAACAGGTGACCATACTAATGAGCTCTGGTTTTCATGAATCTGTTATACTTGCCATAGAAATGCCCAAGGGTGGATCCTGTCACGGAATCAGCATGATTCTGGGTGTTAATAGGAAGGTAGGGGTCAGGACTTCTAATGGCCCATCTCTCTCCAGTTGCACTGGTTGGCTAAAAGTAGCCCAAGAAAAACAAATTACCTGCTATTAAATGATCCGAGTCATATATTCTTCTCTGTATCTAGCACTGGTAAGTTACAGAGTAGTACCAGTGAAACATGTATGGAGATGTGCCTTGTTCTGTCTATTTGAAAACAAAGCAACGATGCCTTTATTTAAGAAACGGTTTCAGAATTAGTGGCAGCTCAGAGGCATGAAAAGAGAAATGAGGTATCAGGGACTAGACTAGAGCTGTAGTCCAAATGCTCCTACAGTTTTGCAGAGATTGTAGATAAGGCAGAGTGTTGTGGGAATATAGCACTCTCACAAGAGGTAGGGCAGTTATGTGATGTTCATGCTCTGGATGGAGTTGCATTTTGGTGAGATAAGTGATGCTGGTTTGAAATCATAGTGGAGAAGTAGAGGCGAGTCACCAAATCAGTCATCTTAGTGCCAGTATTGAAATTTGTGGGATAATCACTGAGCTGAGACAACTAAGCCCAAGAACATGATAAAATAAGCACTAACAGACTTATTGCCATCTGACAAGTGGTGCTAATATCTCAAGGAAGAGTTGACCTCTTCACATAACAGCATAAGGCATGTCAGTGACTGAGCTTTGTTGTTTAACAAGCTGCTCAGATGTATTTCATATCATGCTATGAGTTATTGTGTTATCTTCCACTGCAGGAAGGCAAGTGTGGGCAACTGTTTTGTTGCAAGTCTGTCATAGGAGCCAGTAGGAACCAGTTATGGTTTTATATGGAGGTTCGTGTGGTCAGCATTGTACAGCTGAGCGCCTGGATGGTGGATGAAGATGATCTCCAGCCTCTCTGGCTTCGATTTGTGTGGAACAGGAAAGCCACCATCCACTGTAGCAGTTATGGGGCAGCTGAAATGGCAGTTGAGGCCAATACAGTGTTAGTACAGATTTTTGTGTGTGTTTGGTTTGTATTTTTTAAATTTTTTTAATGTATGTGGGGTTTTTTTTCATGAAACTGTGTGTGCCTGTGTGCAGAACACAATAGGAAAGTGTAAAGAGATGGTGTGTGGAAGCAGAGAGTGCATGAGGCGAGACCTTGTTGAGCAAGCAGCTATCTGGAAAGAGATTTCAAGCTGGTAGTTTTTGCATGACTGATTCCTACTTTCCAGGGGATGGATTTTCTCTGGGTTTCAGCTCTATCAGTTTCTCCCAAGAGAAATAACATACCTAAGCTCTAAATATTTTCTAGGTACTTGAGCTAAAAATAAGCGATACTGAGAAATGCAAATTCACTTCTCACTGGTAGCTCACTTAGTGTTTCTGAAAGGGGACAAAAGTTTATATACTTTCTTTAAGGCACTTTAAGCATGTTTTTAACAACAGGTGAGAAATCCAACAGGTTAGTTGCTACGCACAGAACATAATTGTATTTATAATGTGGTGGTAAGGCTGTGCAAGTAGACGTATATCTCACTTGATGAGTGGCTATATAAATCTATTAGTGCCCCATAAATCTCATCAAGAGGCCTTTTTCTCGACATCTCCCAGATTTGTAGTTTTGCCTGACAGCTACTTTAGGACATTTTTGGAAGGAGAGCTGTGTGTGTGGCAGGAGACATGAAGGCAGAACAAGCTTGAAGGCTGCCTGGAATGTCTTTCCTTGCAAATTAGATTTTGAATCCCTGCAAAAGTAGAGTGGCCTCTTTATTCTTTCTCCTTCATCTTCCTCATCCACTTCTGCTACTGCCCTTTAGAAACTGTGGAACTTCGCAAATAACTTTCAAATTCACTAGCACAGCACTGTAATTGAGCTTCGCTACCTAAAGCAGGGGACAGGAGATTTGTATAACCCATCTCTAATGAGGTTTTTAGTACAAGGACACGACACAGAAATATCTAAATCCCATTGTTGGCCACACCTACGCCAGTCTAGAAACATGTAGTGCAGCCGTGTTCGTGTAACAGGAACATGTTTAATCAAGTGCAGCTCTCCAATAGGAAGCAAACTTTTGTCTGTCTTGTGCCTTCAGCAGTTGCTGCTTATGGATGTTCCCTGGGAGCAAACCTCAAGAAGAGAGTGGAAGAGGTAATGCTATATAGAAGATGGACATCAATGATGTGGCTTCACAGCACTGCTGAAGATGCTTGGGCTTGTAACACGGAATTTAGCCCGATATTTCCAGCCAGAGATCTGGTTTAGCCCAACATCATACTTCTAATAATGTCTAGTAGTAACGCTTAGGGGGGGAAAAAAGTGTTAGTAACGATAGTGATCCCTCTCAGCTTTTGGCAGGCTGCAGTTCAAGGACTGTGAGGAAGAAAGTCATGTCTGCACCTTTGTTTAACAGCCCCTTACAGACTTTCTTTCATGAATACATCTAATCATACGTTAATCTGTTTTAAATTTTTGCTTTCACAACATCCTGTGATGCTGGGTTCTGCAATTAATTATAGTATGGAAAAAGTACCTCCTTTTCCTCTTGTTTCTAAACAAGCTGCCTGATAAACTTCATTTTATACCTCCTAATTAATTTATTCCGACACATTGTTTCCTATTTGCTTTCTCTGTAATACCATTCATGGTTTTATGCATCTGCCTCCATTCTAGTCTAAAAACACTTGTTTGTTTAGTTCTCCGTAGGTTAAAGCTGTTCCAGACCTCCCATTGTTGTCACCCTCCTTTGAACCTTTTCTTGTTCTGCTATATCCTTCTCGGAGGAGGGCTGCTCAGAGCACCGTGGATTTGCACAGTGATGCCCTGTTGCATTGGGTATCCCTGACCTGCTCATTCCCAACATTCCCTTTGCTCTCCCAACCGGCACTGAGCTTTGCTTTCTGTGAGCGAGTGGTTCCTCGCTTTAATTAACTGTGGTGGCTTCAGGGTTTCCATTTACTATATTGGCTATTACTTTGTGTCGTGTGTGTACAAATACCTGACAAATCTATCTGTGGCACTTCATAGTTAGTTTTCCTCCTTCTGTAATCACCAGCAAACTTTATCATTTTGCTGCTTGCTCCATTTTCCACATAAATAATGAATAACTTGAGTAGCACAAATGCAAAACCAGGTCTGTTGTGAAAACTAGCTATTTATTCCTTTGCTGTTTCTTCTTATCTAACCAGTTGTTAATTTGCAGGAGGACCTTCCCTCTTATCCCATGACAGTTCAATTTCTTTTAAAGCCTGTGGTGAGAGACATTGTCAAACGTTTGTTAGAGATCCAAGCACACGATACATATCATACATACCACACTTATCCATATTTGTCATGGGAAGTTTGCTGTAAAAGAGGCCATGCTGTGATGCCAAACCATCAGTATATCATATTTATTTGCATACTTGGTAATTCTGTTCTTACAATTTCTATCAACTTTTCAGTGGAGTGGGCCTAGAGCTACCAGCCTGTAGTTCCTTAGGGCCCTTTTATTGAAATTGGCAACACATCCTCAGCATTTTACACCTTGCTTGTTAAGTTTGCCTGAAGAGGGAAGTCAAGCAGCATGGTTAATAGTTCAGTGGTTGTATGTTGGAGTACCTTTAAAATCTCTGGGTGAACAGCATCTAATTCTGGTAGCCTGCTTTAGGTCCTTCAGTCTGATCTAATGATGCTTGTGGTTTAGACAGTCTTCTCGCACCTGTTGCCATCTTCTTGCTCCCATGCACACCTTGCATTTTCCTGCGTTTCAGGAGAGTCGTGGCCAATTGGTTTGCACTGTCACTTGGCCCTGCCGAGCAGGTGGGCAGACCTTCCTTCTGTGGCGCTGCCCTAAGTACTCCCTACCTGTGAAAAAGGAGCTGGAAAGGAGGAGGCTGCTGGAAGGCAGGAGTTGTGGCTGTGGGGGAGCACCTCTTTCTGCCTCAGGCATGGTTTATGCTGGCTCAAGCAGGTCCAGAATCTATGGAAATAATTTTATATCTGTATATATATAAATTGGCTTTTATCGCGTGAATTATTTGCATGGAAGTTGTAGTCGAATGTATTTGTTTCCCATCCTTATCACTCAGAACAAATCTCATTGTCAATGAAAATAAACTTCTATGGATGAGCTTTTAAAAGTTTTTGCATAGAAAATGGATTTATTTAGTGTATTTATCTGTACTGTTTCAGATTATATTCATAGCAAGATTTTAGTGCAACTCTTCAAACGTATAAAACATTCATAGAATTTAGGATCAGAGTGAAGGGGAAGATGTTTATTGCAAGAGTTAATGTACGTTTTTATTTTGAAGCAGTTCAAAATTCAATGTTTGATATTCATTCCTGCCATTGATCTTCAATATTTGTAACAGAAATCCTCAGTTGTGTGCAAACTCTCTTTTCAATGTGGATGAGACTTATGCTCCCTTGTTTCTAATGGCTTTCTGGCTGTTTTTCTGTGTTTTACTCCCTGGCAAGAAAGATGTAATTCATTGTTCTAGTCTCAGAATACCTGAGGTGAGACAGCAGTGCTGTTTTCTTCCTGTCTTACTGCTTCATTTTCCTCTTTCTTCTGTCTTTCTGTATGTGGTTACTTTTTATTCCACTTCAGTTTGCATGTGTGTGTCCTCCCCCAGTTTTCCTTAATTGCTTTTTGTTCTGAATGTGCAGGATCCTGGCTTGTGTGTGTGAGGTTTGCGCAACCATTTTTATCTAGTTTGTGCCTTTTTCAATGGCTTCTGAATCAACCTCCCTCCCTTGAATCAATTGAGGTAATGTGGCGTGGGGTTGCTTAGCAATGCCGGGAAGCCGATACCGCCTGGGTGATGTTTGTGCTGCAACTGTGATGAGCAAAAGAGACTATCTGTCCTCCGTGGTCCATGCAGAGAAGAAATCTCACATTGTCTAATGTTTTCAGTATTCTTGCCTTTATGTGTTTGTTGTGTTTGTTTGGTTTTTTTTTCCTTTGATGTTGCTGAGTAACAGTTTTATGGACTTACAGGTGTTCCTTCCCCCTTCTTCCTGATATATGCAAGTGTAAAAAACTTCATAGCATGTAGGATCAACATATAATTGGGATGTTGATCTTTAAAGAGCTGGATATCCAATTAACTGTCTTGAGATAGGTATGTTTTCTGTCTTCCTCCTCCGCATACCGAGCAAAGCTGTCATGAAGGCAGAGCTGAGCTGTGTAGGATGCTTCAGTCCTCCGAAGCAGCACAGATTGGCAGCCAATCTAGTGTCCATGGCAGAGGATTAAAAACCAGGATGAATTTGATGCCTTCAACCATGTAAGAATACAGAATGAGTTCTTTCAGCAGCAGATATGAAGGAATTTATTTGCTCTGAAATATTTCTTTAAAATTGTTGATGCTTACATTGAGTCTCTAAGTTTTCAACTGTGGATAGATTTTAGTCTTATTTAACTGGCAAAAGGACTGAAGTATTTTTTTCCACTTTCTTGTTTTGTTGGTTTTTTTCCATAGCCAAGGGAGTATGCATTTTAAAAAAATCTACTAGTTTCCTTCTCTCCCTTATCTTCTTGTTAATAAGAAGCACTAGAAAAACTACATATAGGTGAATCAAATAACTTTGAGCCACAGTTTTACCAGATGGTTGCTCTCATTCTTCACACAATATCATATAGCATGGGAGAGCCCCATGTGTAAGTCATAGGGTGGGATGAATGTGAAGGTGGTATTTTCCCCATTTAAACGAAACAGAAGACAAGACCAAGTTAATTCTTACAGTCCTGTAGGGAGACTTAAGGAGTGTTCGCTGTCACTGCTTAAGGAGTTGTGGACCCTGACTTCTTTCTCTGATAACAATTATACTGAGTGTAGCTGTATAGCAGGTGTAAAAACTTCATCAGAAAGGTAGCGTTGAACTGGGGGCATGGACCTCTGCGGGCAGATCATGAGAGGCCCAGCCTGAACAATGAATCTGAGCACTGAGGGTTCAACAGTTGATGTCAAAATACACCCAGAAGCAGACAGTGGTGGTGGTGGTGGAGAGATGCTGTGTGGAGGCTGACCTTTCTTCAGTGCTGTTTCTTAGAGCTGTAAAGGATTTCTTACTAGATATCAGATTGTTGAGCAGTTGGTCTCTCTGATCAGCTGCTCCTACCTCTCTTTACCGGTAGTTTTCATAACTGACATATGCATTTCCAGCAGCCTGCTGGTTTTGGCCATTTAATCTGTAGTACTCACTCATTTATCCTTGTCTATAAGGAAACAAAACGTTGAGCTAATGAGGAGATTTATAGCAGGTTCATTGCCATGGTTTCAGACAGCCTTACGTAGCCTAAAAATAGATACAGGAAAGAATATTCTTTTCCCTTCCCTCCCTCTCCCAGTTCTCTAATTGGAATTTCCTTTTTTTTGTTTGTATGCTTTTGTTGTTATGGATTTACTGACTGACAGGTCAAGTAAACTTGCTTGATGTTTTGTTTGAAAGAGGAAAAGTTCATCGTAGTATCTAATACATTGGGGAGTGACTTCCCTGGTTGGGAGCCAAGGCTATTACCTCCTGCTCCTGTCTCTTACACTTGAGTGGTGCTGCTCTGGTAGAATGTAGCTTATTACAAGCTGCTGCAATCGTCCAAGCTGTGTAAGGGACCATCCTGGGGATACCTTTGAAAATTATAAGGTTGACATTGCCCTGTGCTCAGCAGAGGAAACGTACAGAGTACATACTGATGCGCCTTTAGCAGCCAGAGCTGCTGCATGAACAGACTTCTCATCCAGAGTCAGGCTGGCCGCTTTAGTGGGTGGATAACTCTGTCCTGCAACCCCACAACTAGGTTGTTGCAGACAGGTTAAGGATTGTGGCTGTAACCATAGCAGGTTAAGTTTTAAGCTACTGCTTTATGTACGATAGCGCTTGGCCTGCAGCAGCGAGGAGCGAAGGGAGGCAGACCAGGTGACCGATGCTTCCCCTTGAAAATCACAGAATGGTTGGGGTTGGAAGGGACCTCTGGAGATCACCTAGTCCAACTCACTTGCTGTAGCAGGTTCACCCAGAGCAGATCGCACAGGAATGTGTCCAGGGGGGTCTTGAATGTCTCCAGAGAAGGAGACTCCACAGCCTCTCTGGGCAGCCTGTTCCAGTGCTCTGGCACCCTCACTGTGAAGAAGTTTCTCCTCATGTTTAGATGGAACCTCCTGTGCTTCAGTCTGTGCCCGTTGCCTCTCATCCTGTCATTGGGCACCACTGAAAGGAGTCTGGTCCCATCCTCTTGACACCCACCCTTGAGATATTTATAGCATAAATAAGATCCCCTCTCAGCCCTCTCTTCTCCAGGCTAAGCAGACCCAGCTCTCTCAGTCTCTCCTCATAAGATGCTCTAGGCCCCTATGATCTTCGTAGCCCTCCGCTGGACTCCCTCCAGTAATTCCTTGTCCTTCTGTCCCCTTCTCAGCATCCTCGCTGGGACAGCACCGCAGCTACACAGCCTTGGCTGGCTTGCTGAAAGCTCGCTTGGGCACGGCTTCAGTACCTTCTGACTGCAGCGTCATTTGTCTACGTACGTCAGAAAAACGGAGGTGGAACGCTGATTGGCAGTTGATATCATCTCTTCGGATGTGTACCGGCTAAGCTATGTTTAGCTTTGGGTTGGGTAGTTGAATTTTCCCTCCTCCCCCACCCCTGCTCCCTTAAACAGAGGTGTTGACCGTTTCTGTTAGCGGGAATCCCGGATGCTTTTAGATCTCTCTCCCCAGGCAGGAAGGGCATGGATTGGAATCACACCGATGCCTGGGATTTCCTGCATTGCTTCCTGTTGAATTGATGGGCCAGAAGCTAAGTGGGGGAGATACTGTGTTACAGGGGCTGTATTCCTGTATTCCGTGCACAACGCCTGAGGTTTGCAGCGTGCCTGTTCCTGTTTGAAAGTAAGTAAATAGCCCCGTAGCAGACTTATCAACCCGTATCTTTTGGTGACAAGTTTTCAAGCAGAGGGAAAGTGTTCAGGGTTGAATTGCAAAGCGGGGAAAAATCCCGTGTGGTCTCTTAGATTGTATGGCAAACAGGGTGTCAGTTCTGCCAATCCATTTTTCATGACTAAGGCTTTGAGTGCCCACGAGAAGCTGCGGTAAGTTTATTGATTTGTATGTGTTGCTACTGGTACTGTGCCTTTTCTTTCTTTCTGCTGCTGCTTTTGTGGTCAGGGTGCCCTAACCTTTCTCTGTGGAGACTAAAAGGAGGAGGGCTGATGTGGTGTGTCAGGGTGCAAACGTGTTAGTGAATAGTTACAGAGTATTGCTATTTCCTTCACTTTCTTGGCTTATTTACTGGTTGTAAGTACTCACAAATTTTGCCATGTTTCTGAACTGATCAGTTGTGGCTTCTTTTTTCCATATACTATATTGGAAAAAAAATGTATAGTTAGGAAGAAGGTGGTACAGGATAGATAGGACTGTGGATAGTGATTCTTCTTGTCTAGTTGAACAGTACAAATGTGTTCAGGACAACTTAAGGGAGGAACTACTATTCAGAGTAGGTTAAACCTTATCCAGGAGTGTGTGCGTGTGTAGGGGTAGAAGGGTCAGATATATCCTGACAGTTGAATTTTTGATGTTTTGCTGTGAAGTCTTTTCTGTTGCTTGTGTGCCGCATTGCACTCAGTAGCTGGAACATGTGCCTATGCTTTCCTGTTCCTCTGTGTGATATTCTGCAGTATTTATGTGCCTGACTTTGGCAGCTGGAGAGCAAGAGAGAAGCAGCCCCCAAGTACAGATGAGGGCAATGTGCCTTCTCAGCCTTCCACAAAGGCAGGGACCTGCCTTGGCATGTTCATCACTAGAATGTAGTATTTGGGTCAGGATCATGGGAGGCCTGGGGTGGCTGTTTTTGTTGTTCTGAAGAACCACTCTATTCCTCTTGGAGCACAGGTGAACGTGCCATCTTTCTGAAGGATGCACCCTGGGATTTGCACTAAATGCAGAGTTCCCTGGCCGTGAGGAGTAGCCATGTAGTATTTTCACATTCAGTGATTTTTCAATTTCCCAACTCAAAACTGAAGCTGAAGGAGTTCCTAGAGGCCCCTGGGGATGAGAGGATGACTACCATCTGTGCTTGGCTGTGCGCTCCCCGAGGAGAAGTGCAGAGTGCTTCATGCCAACCAGCCCAGATTGCAGAGCCAGGCCATGTTAGTGACCCTTCAATAGTACAGTCCTGTCTGATGCTAGAGGGGAAAATTTTCCATACCTGGCAGATGTTTACATATTCTTTAAGTGGACCTCCCTTCTACTGTAATGATTTAAACCCCTGGAAGTATTCTATGCACGAATTTACATAGAATAAGTCAACCTGCATAATATTACATCAAGGCACAGTAGATGATCATCTCTTTCCCCTCCCATCTGTCCAACACTTGCGTTTAAAATGCTGTCATTTTCCATCCATTGTTCTTCCCTCCAACATTTCCAACCACTTCCTTGCTCCCTCAGGGTGCACCAGGGTGCTCCACATGGGAATGCTTGTGTGTGTGCACGCTCCTGAAATATGCCCAGAGCTTTGCACGGGTGCTCACCTCCTCCGTCAAAAGATGCAGAGTCTGGAGTTGTGTGTGTGTATATTTGGGGGTGGTGGATGGCTAGAAGCAGAGACAGGGAAGAGATGAGGGAGTATATATAGATGGGCTAAGATAGGAAGAAGCTCTTACGTTGCGTGGATCTACAGGAACAGAAAAGTTGGGGGCAAGGTGAAAGCAATGCTAAAAGCATCAAATTGTATGCTGTTTGTTTTGTCTGGATAATGAGGTTCAATTTGGAGGCAGATGTTTCCCTTGTAGACCTTGTAGGAATTGAAGTATTCATATTCAAGAAGAATGAAAATGAAGATGATTTTTTTCTGGACTTTCAAGGTCATGCCAGTCATGTTACTTGCTTTCTTTAATATTCACTCAAGAAGTCAAAGCATCTTAATGCTTCAAACATAATTATAGATTAGATTCAGTTTAAAGATCATGATTAATGTTGCAAAGCAAAAGTCCATAGTGAAAAGCTGTAATTTTCTCTTTTTGCGATTTATGACACAATCTTTAATGATTTAGTTACATTTTTCTCCCTTTCATGATCTACATCTTGTTTGTTGGGTATGGCAGTTGTCTTCCTACAGCAGTGCACAGTTGCATATTACATTGTCTGTGAGAAAGGTCTAATTCCTTGCCTTTTGCAGATATTGGAAGAAGAGGGTGGCTGAACAGAGCTGGTGGCCTCCTACTTTTAAGGAACTGGGCTCAATCCTTGTCAGAGCTCCCTGTGTTGTTAGGAAGTGGCTTAAACACCCAAAACATAGTTAAACTCTTGATAAAACTTGAGATCCATGAGCTAATTTTCAGAAAGCCTCATGCTCCTGGATGCAGCCTCTAGTAAAAGGATCTGTGATGGTGTGTGAAGAAAGCTGCGGGCTGTGAAATACTTAAAGAATGATTTGGCTGTAACAGTTTCAGTTTGGGAATACAGAATCAGTGGGTTTGCTTTGGACTTGTCCGTTTGACCTAGATCAATAAATGCTTTTAGAGTCCAAATCTCCAATGGACCCAGTATCTATGTGTCTTGAGGACCTGAGTTTTCTGTCTGTAATTCTCCATATAGGAATTAAGGATAATGTGATGCTTCCTCTTGTCACAGGGGTATTGTGAAGTTAGAGTAAGTACTTTTTGATTAAGTCAGCCCGCTATATGGAAAGTGCAGAAAGATAGTTGTTAATTCTGTTTTAAGAGCACAGTATGAATAGTTAGTAAGCCTTAAGATTACAACAGGGAGGAAAAACTAAATCCTGAGTGCCTTCCCCATAGCTGGCTGTGCTCCCTTGTGTGGTAAGAGAGGCAGAGTGGTGTTTGGCAGGGCCAGGGAGGGAAATCAGTGAATATTAGGGTGTGTAAGAATAGGAAGAAGTAACTTTGCAGTTTCATCATCTGCTTTAGGGCAAACAAGTCCTAGTTCTTAACTCTTCCTGTAAGGTGTGCAATTTTCCCTTATTTAAAGAAAAAATGGAAATCTGTTCTGTTTGAAATGAAAGCTGCCATAGCAGCTGTAAATTTTGTACCCTCTGCTGCTGCTGCTGCCACTCACATGTCGCACCCCAGTGCCAGAAATCTCTGGTGAGACTCTGAGGGGGTGTCTGCCATGGGATGGGGAGACCCCTGCGGTGTTGTGCACGTACAGGACAGGACTGTTGTCTTCAGGTCCCAGCTATGGAAGGAAATGGGCTTAGTCCACTTTCGAAGAACTTTTTTTTTTTTTTCCTTCCCCTCCCTCTCTTTCATTTATCTTGCTCTTCTTGACAATCCTGTTGCACTTTTTGGAGCCTGTCTCTGGTTTTTGGCTTTTAATTCTCTTATCTTTTCCCTGCAGTTTCTCTTCTCTTCCAGAGACCACTTGTCAGAGACCAGACTCCTTGCCTGTCCCACCGCCCCTCCACCTCTCCATCCTTGGCCAGTTTTTCTCTCGCATACAGTCGCTTTTTTTCCCTTTTCCTGCCTTGTTTTGTGCAGTGCCTCGGGATCCCTGGCTCCCTTCCCTGCCTGTTTTGCTTTCTCCCCCTCCTGTTTCGGGCCCTTGCCCCAGTCCTGCTCCTTTGCCTCCCCCAGGTCTGCGCCCTAGCTGCACGCCTTCCGCTTCCATGCTGCCTTCCTTCTCCCCCACCATGGCCGGCACAGGGAAGATGGGCTCCCTCAACTCCTCTCCAGGGCCTGGACATGCTCCAGGGGCCAGACTTGCTCCAGTTTAGGCAGCCATGGAAACTAAAGTTGGCTTGGGCTCCTCTGTTCCCAGACTGGTGCGCACTCGCTCACCCTGTGGGGAGATGTTTGGTTGGATTAGGGAAGTGTGTGAAGTTCAAGCACGTCAGCAAGGCAAAACTCCTGGGAGATACTAGTTATTTACTCTTTAGAGGTCTTTGCCTGCCATGTGTATCCTGTATCCTACTGTTGGATATGGATATAAAAGCTGCTTTCCATGTTTAGCATAATCTAAAGTTACTTGAGACTCCGGAGCCAAGAAGGGAATATGAGGAGTATAGGATGTTCTCCAAGGAAAGAGCAACCTAATACCCAGTCTCTCTGTTTGCCTGGCTGAGCAGTGCACTCTGCCATGCTGCTTTATTGGGAGCCTTGTATTTAGTGAGAGAAACCACCAAAATCTTCCAGGCAGCATTCACTCTGAGTGACTTGAGATATATTATTTACCATGTTCCCTCTTCCTGCTAGATCTTTCCCTGACAACTTGTACCTCTTGGTGTCTTAATTTTAAAGAAGGATCTGAGTCTTATGCCTCTAGGTCCTGCTGGGTTTGTAAAAGCTGTTTCAGAGTGTTACTTCTGATGATATTTTTGAGGAGACTGGTGCAGAATGGTGGGCTGCTTTGGCAGTATTTCTGCTTTCTCGCCTTGCCAGTGCTGCAAGGAAGAGAACAGAACAAGAGAACTGCTGCTTTCCACTGTCCCCTTCGATAGTAAGAAGTACAGATTCTACAGATAATGCTTTTTCGTAGTTCTTAGCAGGTGAGTAATTAGTTTTGAAATGGAACAGAAGCCATAGGGATGTAATCTGCACCGAAACAGATTTGTTGACAAAGGGATGATGGGTTGGTTGAACAGGCAGGCCCTTCTCTAGGTACAGCTTCTAAAGCTTGCAGTGATGGTGCTGTGCTTTAGATTAACTTATGCCAGTTTTCATTGTAAAGTAAGTTAAGGAGGGAAAAGGAGTTTATTTTGCAGACACAACAGCTCTATTATAATAGAGCTTTTTTCGGTCTAAATCTATATTCTACATTCTACGAAAACCAACTCTAGTCTGTCTTCATGCAGCATACACAATGCTTATATTTTAGCCAGACATAAAATGAGGACTTACATGTGGCAGCAGTATATCTGTAGCTCTGTCTCACAGTATCTCTGATAGCTGTTCACAGAATAAATGCAGTGTTATCAATTATCTGAAGACAGAGAAGTACTGTATCTTGAAAGCTGGGAGAGCTGTCATCAGGCAGACACTGTCTAGACTGTGCTGTTCAGCACAAGTAGAATTTCTCCAGGAATCTTTTAGTGGTTCAAGTATTTGCACAAAGAGAGATGAGATAGGAAACCTAAGCAAGTTTGAAAGTTTTGCTATGGTTTTAAAAATCATTTTTGAAGAAAGAATAAAGACATGATTTTAAAACACTATAGTATATTTGAATTCGGATATTATACAATCATGTCTCGTGACCTGTTATATCTCCACCAGGATGCCGAGGAATCTATTTAGTTTTTTTCTAAACAGCAGTACACGAAGTAGTTTGTGTGTGTGTGTTTGTTTTTTCTTGACGGTGCAAGCATTTCTTACTGCAAACTGTGTCATTACCAAGTGTGATATTTCCTTGGTCAAGCATAATAAAGTCTTCTGGAGGAAGACTTAATTGAATATACAGTTTTTAAAAAATTATATCAAGCAGTTTTGCAAACTTATGAAAAGTCTTTTTTGGGAACAGATGGTTAAATGTTTAAAGCCTGCAGGATTTTTTTCTATTTTTATAGTGGGTTGTATACTGAACATACAACTGTGACCATAAATGTGTTTTTCCTGGTGGAAGACCTATGTAATAATTTTGTGGGAGTCTGATAACAAGCTTTGGGCAAAAAGGAAGCCAGTCAAGGCCATTATGGCTTCAATTTAACATGTTTGTATAGGCATCTTCCCTGGGTGCAGGATGCTGAACGCTGGTGTCGTTGTCCTCTGTGGTTTCGAGCCACTGGGCCATGAGTGTTCCCCTTTAGTGCCTCACACTGTGTGCGGTGACAAGCTCATGAGCTGCTGCTCCGCATCCGTGCAACATACCATCAATGCAACAAATCACAATTGATCTCTCCCAAGAGGAGAGAGAACAGGGTCTTGGCACACTGACCACTGCATTTTGGTCTGTTGCTAGAGGTCTGTGTTCTCAAGGGGGGTAGAAGCTCTTCTGAAGGGCCAGTGAACACCTGAATTAGACTCTGGTGCTTAACAGCTCTCTGGAGGAGCCAGCTTGCATTTAGGCAGCATGAATACCTCTGCTATATACTCATACTTGGTTAAGAGAAATAGTATTTCCCCTGAGCTGTTTTATTTCTCAAAACCAGGACTGTATCAGATTTTCCCTCGACTGCTGAACAGTAGTATTAATGTAGTGTGTTATTTATTCTTTTGACATGTTTTTATTTAATGAAAAAATGTCTACGTTATGCTTGAGGCTGGGTATGAGTTGCTGGATGCCTTTCAGAATTCTGTTAAATCTGGAAGTAAATCAGATTACTTACTTCTACTATAAGCACATTCAGCTTGGCTTTCACATGAGGTGTTGTATGGGTGAATGAGCCCAGAGCACTCCAGCTGGTGCAACAGCTTTATTTATGCAGAGTGATGGCATGAAAGGGTTTTGGAAAATGCTTTTAATGGCTTCAGAAGTGATTTGTGCTAGTACTGAACCACCAAACTGCTTTAAGTTCTTACCTACTTTGCATGTGTTTTCCAGTGACAGCTGGGTCATCACCTGCGCCCACGGTTTGATCAAGAAACTCTGTGGTGACTGGAAACACAAGAAGGAGAGGTTTTCTTAAACTCTCTTTGTATGTTCCTAGCATCTACCATGTGGCAATAAAGCTTCCACAGTCTTTCTGTCCATAATGCAAAATAGCTTTTTGCCCAAATGATGATGCTTTTATGTCAGCTCCAAAATGCTTTAGCTCTTCGTAAAATGGTAACATGAACTTTGTCACTTTTGCAACAAATTTCTATCATCAGTAAAGGACTAGCTGGGTGACTTCAACATGTATTTCATGTCCTCTTTACTCCTAATTTTATTTCTCCATGATTTTTTTTTCAATTGCATTTTGTCGCTTGTGCAAGTGTGTTGAGTTTTACGTTTTCATAGTTTTTAGTGATGGAATTGGAACAAACAGGTTATGCAAAATAGAAGGGGTGTCAATGAAATCAAATATATGATACCATTAGCTTGCAGCTTCTTCCTAAACATTGTTTCTTATGCAGGCAGTTTTGACAACAGATTGAAAAACATCTCAGAAAACAGGTTGTGAGTTTCACAGTAAAGAAGAAATATCCTTGCCTCACCTTGAGGTAAAACAGAAATTTTGTAGGAAAGATGTGGCCTGCTCAACTGGGAAAGTGGCAGGAAGGTATTTTAAAAGAAGAACTGTGGTGAACTTCATGTACAAGTAAGCTATAAACACACATGTGGTAGTTAAATGTTGATATAATAAATGTAAAACAAGTGGGCAATATTTAATTCAAATTTTAAAGTGTCTAATAACAAAGAAAGCATTTGTGTAGAAATACCTCCCTCAGGGCTATTAAGGCATTCATGGCTTCAGGAGCTCCCCATTTTGCTCAGGCTCTTGAGGGTGAGTCACTAACTGAGCACTTGGAGCTAATCATCCTCTGGGCTTAGCAGATGAGACACTAATTTTCCTTCCAAGAATAGCCATAATTACCTGTTTGTACAGTTCCTTCAAGTTGGCTGATTTAAAGCTTGAAGAAAAAGCTTTAAAATCGACTGTATTGGTTTGAACAGGAGACTGGCATTCCTGATTCAAGTAGATAGCATTGATCATGGTGCAAGGGTACCATGAAGGGGTAGTGAAGAATAAATAGTGAAGACAAGTCCCTAGAGGTTGGGAAATGGTCACAACTAGTCCTAGAATAGAATCATAGAATGTCCTGAGTTGAAAGGGACCCACAAGGATCATCGAGTCCAACTCCTGTCCCTGCACAGGACACTGTGTGTCTGAGGGCATTGTCCAATTGCTTCTTGAACACTGTCAGGCTTGAGTAACTTCTATGAAGTGGTATCTTAGGGGTTCCATTGAGGGGGTGAGCCTATGAAGGCTTCACTTAATTGCTCATTTACATAGCTATATAGCTGGCTTTGCTTGCTTGTATGAGATGCAGGGAAGGAAAAGAATCATAATCACAGAGTCATAGAATGGTTTGGGTTGGAAGGGGCCTCAAAGATGATATATATCCAACCCCCCCTGCCATGGACAGGGACACCTTCCACTGGACCAGGTTGCTCAAAGCCCCATCCAGCCTGGCCTTGAACACTCCCAGGGATGGGGCACCCACAGCTTCTCTGGGCAGCCTGTTCCAGTACTTCACCACCCTCATAGTGAAGAGTTTCTTTCTTCTAGCTAATCTAAATCTACCTTCTTTCAGTTTAAAGCCATTACCCCTTGTCCTATCACTACATGCCCTTGCAAAAAGTCCTTCTCCAGCTTTCAATCACGAAATGTTCCTTGCCCGCAGTAAATTTCTAATGTAAGGTTGTCTGGAGAACAGCATGCAGTGAATCAATATGTTTACTGTCTTGTTTAATAGCATCGGCAGTCATCAAAAGTAATTTTAAGTTCGTGGATTTTAAAAAATATTTGTAGATTACACTAGCTTGATTCACAGAACAATCTGTATTTATGCTTAAGGGATGAGGCTTTTCACAGAGGCAATTGCAAAAGCATACGGAAATCTGTTACTGCATTTGTTGATAAATCTACTGACAGGTGTGTGGTTGAGGGAAAAAGATAGCATACATCAGATTTGTGTGGGATGGGACTGCTCTTTGCTGACATCTGGCAGAGAATTTGGAATCTGGGACAGCTGCTAGTGCCACAGAATTGCAAACAGCTTTAGGACCTGAATGCAATGAAGATAAATGAGCTTCATTTTTGAAGCTGAATGGCCCTACAGGTAGAAGCAATGACGAATGCAGGCACTGTGAATGCTGTACAGATCGGCTTGCAAGAGGTGGTGGGGGTTTTGTTCTGTACATACATAAGTGTTCGTTATTCTGGATTGCAGGCTACGTTATCAGTATACTGAATAGTTTGAGTTTGTAAAGCTGTGTTATTGCTTAGGTCCCTGAATTTGACATTGGTTTCATATTCTAGATAGTTTGACGTTAGTGACTAAGTGGAGAGCAATCGAGTACAAATCCGAGTACTTAGTCTGTTCATCTACGTGACCATACCATAGAAACTGAGTCAGGGGATAAGACAGCATGATTTAGAGGTTTTCAGAGTCTGACCAATGTGGGCAACATGGTGGGCTGTCTTTATTTTCATGACAGGTGATGAATTTTATTCTATTATGGATACTCTGCCTTAATTGAAGACACTTCTTATTGCTGCAAATTTTAGGAAGTCTGCAGAATTCTAGAGTATCCAGTTGCAAAAAGTATGGCATGGTATCTTCCTGGGCAGACAGATTTTAAGAGGTTAATTTTTTGTGTCGTTAGGGACAGGAATAAGAAAAAATAAATCTGTGTTTAGAAATTAAGCCCAGTTTAGGAGCTCCCTTTCTATATTGTTCTCCACTGACTGTGCAGGAGATTAGATGTGCAGTTCTGATGGTCACCTTCTTGACCATACCTCACCCAGAGCCTCCCTACTTCTGATTTCATGAAAGAACCATCATTTACAACACTTTTTTTTTTTTTTTTTAAATCCTAGAACATAGCCCAGTGCTACAGAACAATTGTGGGTGGTTGGTTTTGTTTGTTTGGTTTTAATAATACTTTCTTCTCTAAGTGAATATTGTGGATGTGAGCAGAAAAGGCAGACAGCAGTCTGAACAGGAGTCCAGAAACCACCTTCTCTTGCAATGTTTCTATTAGAGGCTGAGCAACCAAGCTTAGTTTGATGGGTACAAGCAGAGAAAGAGACACCCAGCACCTGTGTCTGTACTACTGCCCTTCAAACTTGAGCTGTTTTTCTATTTAAGAGCTTTTAGTGTCACATTTCTTTGCTTCCACAAAAATGCTGGTCCATTAGCCTAATGAAGAGTTTCTTGATTTATGTCAGATTTCCGGTGTATGTTCTTCCTTGTGAGGACTTTCATGTAATTTCGAGGGTGTATGATATTCTGGGAGGGATAACATGAAGCGTGAATACTGTGTTAGTGAGGCAGTTGTTTGTGGGTTTTGGTAGTTCCCAAGAAAACCAGACTTTAAAGAAAAGATTTTCCAAGAAGTGTTTGATATTCTCCCATGAGAAACTGCCGAAGACTCATAAGACAACGATGACTTCAAAGCTTTCCAAAAAAGTCCCTGTTCTCTGCTGTGGACTTCTCCTTCCTCCAAACTATGTTTGTATTTGTGAGAAGGGTAAATCTGTCACCTCTAGGTATTCCCACACAGCTGTCCCATGTGGTGCCTGGTGATTCCCACTCAAGAAACAGCTGTGGGTTATTCTCATTTGCCTGGAACAGGGCTGATCCAGTCACTTCATTTAGCATGACTTGAAAATTTGCTGTTTATTGCTGCTGCCGCCAGCCATGTGCATCGCGTCTGCTACCTTGTGGGCTTTCACTTCTGCTGCGCCTGGTGTGCATGAGCTCTTGCCTTCTTTTGCACCGATTCATCATAACTTTGAAAATTGTGTGTTTTAGAGAAGAATTCTTACTAGTCTTATCTAGGCGAATAGCTGCTTTTTTTTTTTTTTAATCTCCATATTTGCTTTGTATTAGTCTGCTATGGACTTGCAGAAATTAACTGGAATAATGTTTCACCAAATACAAAAACCTGAGATGTATTGGCCCTCTGTCTGCTCCCGGTCATTTCAGACTGAATTTGGTTTCAGTCTTCCTGGTCTTCTTGCCGTGTTATATTATTTTATTACAGAATCACAGAATGGTTTGGGTTGCAAGGGAGCTCTGGAGATCATCTAGTCCAACCCACCTGCTAAAGCAGGTTCACCCAGAGCAGATCACACAGGAATGTGTCCAGGTGGGTTTTGAATGTCCCCAGAGAAGGAGACTCCACAACCTCTCTGGGCAGCCTGTTCCAGTGCTCTGGCACCCTCACAGTAAAGAAGTTTCTCCTCATATTCAGATAGAACCTCCTGTGCTTCAGTCTGTGCTTGTTGCCCCTCATCCTGTCATTGGGCACCACTGAACAGAGTCTGGTCCCATCGTCTTGACACCCCCCCTTGAGATATTTATAAGCATTGATGAGATCCCCTCTCAGCCTTGTCTTCTCCAGGCTGAACAGACCCAGCTCTCTCAGTCTCTCCTCATAAGAAAGGTGCTCTAGGCCCCTAATCATCTTTGTAGCCCACTGCTGGACTCCCTCCAGTAATTCCTTGTCCTTCTTAAACTGGGAGCCCAGAACTGGACACAGTTCTCCAGATGTGGCCTCACTAGGGCAGAGTAGAGGGGGAGGAGGACCTCCTTCCACCTGCTGGTCACACTTTTTCTAATACACCCCAGGATACCATTTGCCTTCTTGGCTACAAGGGCACATTGTTGACTCATGGTCAACCTGTTGTTGACCAGAACTCCCAAGTCGTTCTCTGCAGTGCTGCTTTCCAGCAGGTCTGCCCCTGACCTCTACTGGTGCCTGGGGTTATTCCTCTCTAGGTGCAGGACCCTACACTTGACCTTGTTGAACTTCATTAGGTTCTTCTCTGCCCAAATTTTATTATTATTTATTATTCTTTTAATATGGATTCAAGAACCTTGCTCTCTTATTTCATGTCTATGGTAATTCTGGTATATTAAGGAGAACAGAGCTTCACTGATAACTTATGCTGCAGATGTAGAATTTTCCCTTACTGGAGACATACAGCTCTGTTACGTACTTTTGGCAGGGCCAGACATTTATACTTGCTTTGCTCTTGTCTGTGGGGAGGGAAAAAGAAATATGAAGGATCAGCACATTGTATGCGAAGTGGGCTTGGTTGATGCATTAGCCTCTGCGGTGGGGCAGCCGAGGTGCAGACGCGTCCTACTCCCTCTGCTTTGAAGCATTAGTGTCTGGTGCAGGGGTGGACTGGGCCTCGGGCAGAGGTGGCACCTTCACCCTCACGGCTAGATTTGCGGCAGCTGCTCGCACTGACCCATCGACATGTAACCTGTGCATATTATCTTGTCTTTCCTTAGAACTTCTTCTTTATGATTCCTTAAACTTACTCCAATTCGTCAAGCTTTATGTTTTTCTGCAAATATGAGGGTGCTTAGACCTGGAGATGAGTACTTGACAGTTAGCAGTATTCACCATAATCCTCTCCACAGCTGAGTCTTTCCAAAAGTTGTACGAGAAGCCGAGAGTCAAAAGCACATGTGAGCAGTTTGCCTGGATTGCCTCTCTTTCTCCTTGATGCTTCACGTTTGTTATCCTTTAGAAGATCTGGATTTAATTTGTTCCTTTCTAGTCCTTTAGTGCCTTCCTAGTTCTTACTGACAGTTTATAAGGCATTGAGTTGGTTTGAGTCATCTCATTTGGTATTATATTGATTACTTTAATCACTTTCAAATGTTTCATTGTCATATGATCTGGGAGACAGTGTTGGGCCAGCATCTAAGAGGCTTTAGCTCTGCGGCTGGTCTGCTTGGTGACTTTACAGGCCAGTCACATCATCCCACTGTGCCTCGGGCTTCCCTACCTCGAAAAGGAGAATAGTGAAGTGTGCTGCCTTCTGTTTCGTGCTGTGAAAATGTGTTTCAGTAAAACAAAAGTAGTGGAAAAGGCCTAAATACCTGGTGCCATTCTTCTCCTGTAACAGGAGTCTTCAGGCTTCAGGAACCTCTTGCATCAAATATCCAAACCTCATTGTCTGGTCTAGAAGAGCAGAGTAGTTAACAGACCAGATTAGCATCTATTCCAACATGAGCACTGCTCACATTTCTAACTGTGGCGTATTGCTTCTGTCTCTTCAGTATTTTGCAATTTTTGCAACCCTTTATTCCCATCCTCTTCCCACTGCCCCCCACAAGGTGCTGTTTATACTTCCAGCTCCCCTTAGATTAAGTCAGTTTCACTGTTTTTTTTCATCCTGCCAAAGAAAAACAGATGGAAACTTTAATTGACCTGAACTTTTCCAGTGCTCTAAAATGCACCTGTTGTGAACACAGAGAACTAAAATGGTATTATGCTGAACCACAGCTTGGCCCTTTTGCAGCTGCTGTGTGAGTATATACAGAACTTAAACTTTTCATCTAAGCATGTAGTATCTGTGTAAAAGGATTGTTAACATGTGATTAGGACAAAAACACATTTAGTAATCTATCTAATGGCAGTTGTGCCTTTCAAGTGTTTTGAGTAGAGTTAGGTGAGATGGCTTGAGTCAGTCTAATGGCCTGCCAGCAGCTGTCTGGCCTTAGCTCACCCTTAGGTCTGCCAGCCTGCCCAGACCTTACTTAATTTGCCAACCCAGCAAAGGATGAACACAGAGTTGTTTGCTTTTGGGTTGGCAAGGTGCATTGGGTCCGAGGAGGGTGAGAGCCTGTGCACAGCATCAGATGGGGAAGGAACAGGAGGGTCCAAGGCTCCTCCCCGGGCTGCTCAGCTGTCTCGGGTAACTTCTCCCCTTGCACAGGCTGGGCTGCAGGTCAGCTCTCTGCAGCAGCCTCTCTCCATCTTTGCAGATGCCACAGCACTACTGAGAAGGGCACTGACACCCAGTGAATCTGCAGCAGAAATGGCAGACGAGACTTGGACCCTGTGTTTCACCAGCTGCTGAAAAGAGCAGGCAGAAACTCTTAATTTTCAGACTTCAGATGAGTCCTTTTTATTTGCCACTCTCTTTAGGTCTTCCCCCAGAGGGTGGTGGAGCACTGGAACAGGCTCCCCAGGGAGGTGTCACGGCCCCAAGCCTGACAGTGTTCAAGAAGAGACTGGACAAGCCCTCAGACACACGGTGTGACCTGTGGGGTTGTCCTGTGCAGGGACAGGAGCTGGACTCGATGATCCTTGTGGGTCCTTCCAACTCAGGACATTCTGTGATTCTTTGCTCCTGGACTCTGGTTATCTACCTCCACTTACGTCTTGCTTAGAGCTGCTTCTGTTGGAGCCTGGTGGCCACTGCTTTTTTGTCTCCATTAATAACCTCCCGAATTCATCAACATCATCTTTCTGCTAGAGTGTCTTTTAAATTCTCCATCTCCATCCAAACTTGATCCTTCTCCTCATCGTGACAGATGTTAGGTATCCTAATCCCCCCAGGTTTGTTCAGTATTTGCTTAATACTCTTCTGGTGCATTCTGTGACCTTACTTCACTGTCTTCTATATCAAAGGGATTTAGAGAAAGGTAAGCTTGACCGATGTGTTGCGTTGTTTGAGAGAGGGTAATTGTAACAAATTTTGAGGCCTCTTACATAAAGGCACAATAAAGATACTATGCTGATGTTATGATGGCACTGTAGTGAGATCAGTGTCATGCAGAATAAATGTTAAATAATGTCCAGTACAGCATGCTGATGTTCACATATACATGCAGATTAAAAAATGGAAAGGTCTGCTTTTAAGTAGCATATGCACGTGATGAAGGTGGCCCATACTTCTTAGATATTTGCTTCCAAAGGGAAGTGTGTGTGTAACTGAATGATCCAATATATCTATATTAGTTTCTATATTACTAACAGTACTACTACTACTAATAAAAACCCCTCACAGCTGTATATATGGAGAGGTTTGGCTTGTACCTTCCCTTCATGATTTTTTTGGCTCCGAAATTTGAGTCTTTTTTCATTGTTTCACTAAGTTTATTGGCTTGTCTGGATGTGTGAGCCACTAGATCTAGCCAGAAGAGTATTTATAGAAAGGTTCAAGCTCTATAATATTTCCTTGTGTTGATTATTTAATAGTATCACTTGAACTGACTGGACTGATTCCTAAGTTTAGGATTTAATGGAAAGAACAGATTTGATTTCTTCTTCATCCCGTTTAAATGTCTGTACCTAGCCCAAAACTACTGTAGTAACACAGCAATTGTAGAGATCTTTTCTGCTGTGTTGGTGCTGTCTGTGGTAGATAGTGACTCCAGAAGAGCTCTTGAAACAGCTTTTGAATTAACAAGGATGTGGACCAGTACCTTTGTGTGCAGTGGCGCTTCCAGACAGGGTGCATGTGTTACCTCTTTAAATGTCCCTGTGTACTTCACATGCATGAAAACCAGATTTGTTTGCAAGTAAGCCTGGAGTCTTGCTGTACAGAGCTTGGTGTCTTCTGGAATTCCTGCCTCCAACTGCAGCTTTCTTGCTGGCACTTCCTGTCTCATAAAAAGGTTTTCATATAATTCAATTACATTGATTTTATTCTTTTAAATTATTCCTTTTGCGTTTTAGATTACAATGCCAATTGAGGAAAAGTTTGCCTCTCAGTAGTATTTGGCGTGCACTTGGATAGGTTTTCATACTATCTCCAACCTTCTTGGGTAGGATAGTGCCAGTTCATTGCAAATGTTTGCCTGCAGTTTTTGTTCTCCTTTATTTGTGCCTGTTGAGCTGATATGTAGAAGTGCATGGTCCCTAATTTTTCATTCCCTTCCTTCTCAGCAAACACTTTTTTCTTCTTTTTTTTTTTAAATTATTTTATTTTTCCTTTATTTCCTTTTAATCAAAGTGTTGTTTCAAAAATGTTTATTCCAAACCACTTGCTGTATAAAAAAATCTATGGGAATAAATTAGTCAGGATGTGACAGTGATATGCAGTAAATAGTGCATCCTGCTGAAGACAAGACTGTTTTTATTCTGTCCTTATGGAGGAAACTGGTATCTTATTACATGCCACTGTTCTTTATAGTATACTGTAGAACTGGTAATGCATTTACTAATACATTGGCTATGTTATGCTTCCTATTTTTCCCATAGGCTTCTCAGTATTTGTAACCCCAGAGTAAAAGCCAGACAATGATTGGCAGTACTTTTCTTGTGCCTCTGTTCAGCTGGAAAGTTACATTTCCATTGTTTTTGTGTGCTACATGTTTTTATAATGGTCATTGATCAGCACATAAAAGTCACGCAGAATGGAAAAGCAATTACCAAGAAAGATAAATAGACAGTAGCAGTGGGTTTCATCAGAAACCCAGCTAGAGTGTCAAAAGACAGGAGGAAAAAAGTGAAATAAAATGCTGGTATGGTGTGTAACATTTGACAAGTAAAACTAATGGTCCTTGAATTAAAAAAGAAGGTTCAACGTTGTGCCAGTTAATGAAAAAATCACACTGAGTCACTGTTGTAGCTCTGCTTCCTTTTTAAGATAGAATAATTATTGAGCAGAAATGTGCTGTGTAATGTGGTACAAAAGCTGCATGGAAACAAAATTAGCAAGCTGGTTTCTGAGGTTACTTTCCATGGATACGAAGCAGAAATCCACGTTCAGCGAGTGGTGCATGCACAGCAAGGAAGATGGGTTCCTTGGTGTTCCTCTCCTGCTCACAGAGCTCCATGGGAAATCAGATTTCCCTTGCTTTTCCCAACTGGGCTTCTGGGCTTTTGGGCTTCCCAGTAGCACATTCTCATAGTCCTTGGCCCATCAGTGGGATCAGGCCAGGCTCCAGGTTCTAGAGCAGCTCTGGTCCCCAAAGGAAACAAAATATTTAGACCATGTAATTGGGATCATCTTGTGCCCCTTTGGCTTTCCTGCCCTGCAGACCCTTACACAAAGTGGCAGCTGCAAAAGGGCCAGAGGAGGCTGCAAGAGACCAAAGGAGAAAGTACTGATATGGCCAGGATGGGATGATAGTCAGCAAGTGATGAGTTGTCCCACCTTTCCTCACCATCGTCCCTTCTCTGGGAGCCCTGGCTGTTGCTGCTAACAGCCTCGTTCATAAATACATAAAAATTAGCATAATTCCTTGAAGTCTGTGTTGTGCTCTGTTTCCAATGTGGTCTTGTTTCATTTTCCAGGAGAAAAGGAATATCTTCACATTGTGCAGTGCTGTAGCCAGTCTATCAGTCTTAGCCCCAGGAGGTGATTAGCCTGTGTGTTTTGAAAAGTGTAAAGTTTGCCTGGTTTTCTTGTCTTTATATGAGAGACAAAAAAATCATAATGGTTATTACTTTGTGTTAATGGTCATACGGTTTATTAGCTGTAAGTATATATATACCATAATGCTTATGTGCAACAACTCTTATTTATAGTGACGTGGTCCTCTTTGCCTTTATTATTTTACCAGATATAAGAACCGTGTTTCTCTAAACATGGGTGAAACAGAGCAGAGACCAACAGCTGGATCCCGGTTAGGAGCTCAGGAAAATGCTGGGATCAGTACCTTGGAGCATGGACAGAAACCACCTATGACACCTCCAGGAAAACTCATCTCCATCAAAATTCAGATGCTGGATGACACACAAGAAACTTTTGACGTTCCGGTAAGGATATGGAGGTTGGGATGGCTAAAGATTATTCAGGCATTTCTGAAAATGCGTGTTTTCAAACCAGTTCTCTTTTTACTTCAACAGTAATTCTTTCGCTAATGAATTCATTTTGCGGAGAAAATGGTTGTTATATCAGCATTAAACAGATGATGATGATGCAATAGAATAACATTAAACAGTGCAGTAAACCGTAAATTCCAGTTATTATTCTGTTTCTGTTTGAATGACTTCAGAAGAGGTGAAAGTCCTTGGTATTTTTTTTCCTTCAAATGTTACATCAGTGATTTCTTCTACTTCCTGCACAGTTAATATATGTCCTTGACACTGTTTTGCTCTTGTTCCAGTAAACCATAGATCTATACAGGATTTTTTTTTTCTTTTCCTCTGACAAGTCCTTAGAATAGTAACTTCAAAGTTTTCGCTAATTTGTGTCACTCTTGCAGATGCCAAGTACTCATATGTTGAGTGCAAGGAAAGAAAACAATCTCATCTGAAGTTTTTCTGTGCTCCACTGAAATAAATCTAGGCTTGTACTTGCCAAGGAAACAGAGTTACTACTGCTTTTGTCTGTGTGTGATCACAAGAATCAGTTTGAATTAGTTTTGATACAAAAACCGATTCTGATTTACACTATCTAGCTGTTAGTAACCACTAATGATTTTAACATGCCATGCTTCGGTGATTAACATGTCAGGTGATTGAACACTGTTACTGTTATGAAAGTGTACTGGAATGTATATTTTTCAAGGTCCTCCGTGTTCAGTGAATAGGAAACTGGAAACCTGAGTTCAAATTTCATCTTTTGTGACTTGCATTTTATGTAGCTATGGTAACTCCCATGACTTCATTGGCTCAGTTTTCCCTTCCGTGAAATGGGGGAGTTACCAGTGAGATACACACACGTAGTGAGTGCCCTGTGAAAACACTTGTGGTCACTGAAAAAATGTTATCTCTGCATAAAAGAAGAAAGAACTCTGATTTGGAAAATCCTAACTTAAAAAAATACTTTTAACCTGTTTATAACGTTTTGTTTGCCTATGTTGTGTGTGTACACACATGTACTTTTTGGTTTGCTCTCTGCTGCTCTTTGTGACCCAACTGTGTGTTCAGTCTCAGATTCTGTTGTAGTAGAAAGTAAGTTCTCTGCACAGGCAGGTGTGTGTGAACTGAACTCTTACCAAGTGAAATGCTCATGTGTGTAGCACCTTCTTACGCTTTTGTGCCCTTCAGAATTCCTATCAAATATCCATAGCAAGCAGACTAAAATTAGCAGTCTTTAGGTAATCATCACTGTTCAAAAGTGTAGTTCTAGTTTAAATTATCAAATGCTAATGAAATTGTGCTGCTTATCTTATGTGGTGCGAATATCCCTATTATCCCAGAGACAACCTTCCCTCCCTTCACAGCCACTACTTTACCACACTTTGGAAATGGTGTGCAATTTGTAAGAGTTAATAATTCAATTTAACAAACACTCAGTAGGAACATTTTTAAGATCAAATCCCTTTCATTAAATTGGTTAGAAGCAAACACAGGTAATGGGAGAATGCAATGCACCCGTGTAACTCCAGCTTTGCTTCTGGGAGTTTGAGAAAACAGTATTTTTTTTTTTAACCGTCACTATTAGAAGTCAACATTACCCTTTGTTTCTAAACTTCAGCAATACCTGGAAGACCTGGCTGTTTAAACAACACTCTGTTCAGATCACTTCAATATGATTATTTTCCGAGGCTTTTATTTCATAACTGCCTCTATTCAAGGAGAGCTCAGTTGGTTTTAAAGTCAAATCTTGTGGTGAGATTTGCAGGATACTTAGATTATAAAGTCTCTTTGAGCAGACTTCTAAAGCCTTTTGTCTCTTAAAGGTATGCAGAGTCAAATGAAGCAATACCCATTGTTTTCAGTCTGCTTTAAAAGGCACTAATTTTTTTTAGTCCCATCTCACAAAACTGAAAAACTTTTAGTACATCTAAACTGAGATGTTTATTCATGTTGGAAAACCCATGCTCCCATTTAAAAGCTTGCTGGTTTTAGCCGGATTGGTGCAGTATACACAGAAAAAGAAAGTGACACCATTTTAATAAAATATTTTAGGAGCAGAAACTGTGGCAGTGGGCAGAGGATGTTAAACATTACACGGCTAAGCACATCTGTGGGCTTGCTTTTCAGTGGAGAATTAAAGGCTTTTTGCGTGGTCGAAGGCCTGAACAACTCTTTCCAAAACTTGGGCTGCCATGGTTATGAAAATAACCTTCCAAATATGATACGAGTATAAACTGACAAGGTTTTGTGTTTCCCATAGTTTCATGAATTTTGCTGGGCGATCTTTTCTCTATTAGGACATGGGCCAAACTTTGAGTGGTTTTATTGCTGCTCGTAATGTGTCTTGTAGGACGGTATGAGGTTTAAGTCATGCCAGATTTATTATTTGCTTGTGAAGTCTGTGTAAAAATAGATGCAGATATTGGTGCTACTTCTTCCTGAATTTGGGGGAGGTAGTGAAGTAGTTGGGACTATCCATCTGTCTAGTCGTCCTTCCTTGCTACTCCTACAATTTGTTCTTTCTTCTTTCCCCTATTAGCTAAAACTGGACAAAGATTGTATCAGTGTGGTGTTTTTCTTGGATTTTTGTTTTATTTTGGGATTGGTGTGGTGGGGTTTTTTTGGTGGTTGTTGGTTTTGTTTGTGGTGGGGGTTTTTTTGTGGTGCATGTGTGTGGTTTTGGTTTTTAATCTTCAGGAGGCAAGATCCTATATCCTTGCATTTAGGCAATCCCCCTTCTCCCATCCTATGCAAATGACTTATTTTTATTAGAGCAAAATCCTTCAGATTTCTATGTCTGTTCTGTATATAATAAAACAAGAGAAAAACATGCCCTACTTCCATTCCCCCCAGAGTGCTGTTCTTCTTTGGGCTGTTTAAAAGTGAAGGAATTCTGGTGTCATTTGTCCTTCTAAAGGAAAGTTGATTCTTTTGGTGTTAGTGTTTTGGTGCTATATAAGCATTCTGTGTCTGGCTCATTTTATTAGCTTCTCTCAAGCCAAAAAAAAAAAACAAACAAACCACAACCAGAGATCAACATGGCTTCATATGGGCCTATAAATGATAATTTTTTTTTTGGTCAGGAAAAACCCATGAAGTGGAGACTTGAAAAACAGAAACCATAATGAAAGCCTTTTCATCAGCCTTTGCAAATGCAGTATTGTAAAAGGAAGGGTACATAAGAAAAATTTTATATGCTGCTTGCTGTTAACAAACAGTATTTCATTGCAGAATTTCCAGTCATCTCTATATTCTGAAAAGCCAGTTAAAGCTTGAATAGGCAATTCTGGATCTTTTACACACATCCAGTTAGCTGGTTGCATGACTCCCTTCAAGCAAATACAGATGCTTGGGAAAGGTGGGCACTGCTGCTTCCACAGAAAAGATGATATTAACTTTGTATTTATTGCCTTTAATATAAAAGGAAAGTAAAAAATTCACTAGTTATCTTTCTGAGCACGTTTGTCTATACTGCTATGAGAAGATAAATGTAGAATATTGTTCCCTCTTTTAGGTTATTCAGCTTTTTATGACTGAATTTCTGTACCTTTAGTTCGAGTCTGTTGTGAACTCTTAGGCAGGAGGTGGCTTCAGCTGCAGTTGTAGGTGATTAGTGCCTAAAAATCAGGCCATGAGTTGAAAGTTGATGATCCTTCAGCACTTGCTGGTGTTGGTCATGGTATTAGCTTTATGGAGGGATTGCATGCAAGTGAGGAATAGATTTGTCTGCTGCTTTTTGATTTGAATTTACTGAAATATTAGTTATATGTGTGAACTGAAGACTGCAGAGGTCCAAAATACACCAGTCTGTTTCAGCTAGTGTTTGGCTGAGTTAGGACTATGTCATAGAATGGGCAAATACAGTCCCTTTCTGCTAGGTAAGAGGACAACAGCTTTAACTAAAACCACTGATGTGAAGGAGGGGGAACATTTTTTCACCCTTGTACACATAATGCTAATCTTATATAGATAGATCTTGGGCATTTTGACAGGTTGGCTCTTCTACTACAAGACTTGTGAAACCCAACACTGCCAAATAGAAGTTGTGTATTATACAAGAGAGGGTAGAAGTGTCTAGCTTGATTTTTGCGTTGGTTTTATTTCTGCCAGTCTCATCTGAGTTAGTTGTAAGAGAATGGGATTGATTCCATAAAACCATAGTAAAACTTATGGATTTTCTTATGTTTGGTTTAATATGGTCTTCCCTGTAGAGTCAAATGAGTTTAAGTAAAAAAGAAATACAGTTTTTAAGGAAATGTAAAAATTGCTGCTGGTTGCATCTACTGTAGATCATTCTGGAGAATAAAACCTTTTAATGTTTAGTGTCTATGCCATTTATATTATGCTTGCTTTTATAGTTGTTTCAGTGGCAGAAGTACTCTGCTTTAAAACTACTCCTAAACAGAAAGAGTCAGTGTTGTTCCTTTCAGGTAACGTTGAAGACATGACTGATTCTCGTGTTAGACTGTCGGGATGATTTGGTGACACAGACCACGTTTAACCATAAACTGACATGATGCCTGTCACTGATCATGTCCTGCTCTCTGAGTGAATGAAGTTGATGTGCCTGGAATGATGATACTACTGATGTTAAATAGAAAGTCAGAGCTGTTTCTTTTCCATTAGCATCAAAGGTGAGATCAAAGTGTATCACAGGAGGGAACGATTCTTCTCTCATTTAGGATCTGGTCTCTTTAATTAAAACCAAACCAAAGTCCTCGTTATTGCGTCTGGAAGAAAATAGTTGCTGCCTTTTTGTGGCCGTCTTTCGGAAAGAACAAAACATACTTGTCTGTCAGATTACCCAAGTTTATTGAACATCTGGTTTGTGTCTTATGTGAACTTCTTTCCCTCTGAGTGTGTTCAAGCTTTGTGAAATATGCAGGGTTGGAAAATGTCATCCGCTTTGAGGGATTAACACCTGGTTTCTTAAGCAACGGGAGTCTCTTAATAGAAAGAAGGGTGAGGGTATTATAATCCTTAGTAAACATCACTTGTAAACATTTCATTTCAATTTGCTTTTCTCTCAGAAGAGAAAGGCTTCCTCTTCTTTAGGTTATCTGAGAGTGAAGCAAATAAAGAGCAAATGGTCTTAGTCAACAATGATTTATCTTCCAGTGGAGTTCAGAGGTAGTGTCTTCACAGGGAATTTCTGTGCCTCAAGTCCCAAATTCTTGGAGAGAAGGACTTCGTAATCCTGCCAGGGCTCTGTTTCTTAAAGCTAATGTTCTGGGTGGGGTTTTTTTTGTTTGTTTGTTTGGCTGGTTTTGTTTGTTAGTGCAGCCATATAATGATAGTTCATATTCCCTTTGTGGGGAAAATGCCTTCTATTAAGTTTACTTCCCACCAACTTCAGTGTAAGTGTGCCAGAAAAAGCTTAATATTAGAATGTCTTAATATTTAACAACAAAGATTGCATGTACTTTGTTACAAATTTGTGCAAGCATTGTGTTACTCTATTAAATTTGAAATTTCAGCCATGGTTTTATAAATGTTTAAATGATTTTCTCTAATATTTATGGGTTACGCTAATTGCTTTGTCCTAGGTGTTTACCCCTGTCCTCAATGTGCATATTATAACCAGTGAATAAAAGAATTTTATGAAAAGAGCATTAGACAGTACAGCAATGCAGAAACATGAAATAGTGTTTTATGCTTTCTTAGCCAACTTCAGTTCAATATGAATTGCATTTTTATCCAGCTTAGGAAGTGAACAGCAGGTCAAATGTCAGTTATTCATCAGTCTGAGACTTTCTTTTCTTCTCATGCCTGAAGTTATTTGGCCATCGCTGTCAGGCTATTTCCAATGAATATCAAGCATTTAAATATTCACTAATTGTCACACCAACCCTGCTGGATCTTCTGAAATTATAATAAAAGCTGCTTTTTCCTATAATTCTGAAACACATCAGTTACATTTTTCTTAGTAGAAGATCATAAGTAGAAACCCAGTAAACTGTGATTTTTTTGTTGTTGTTGTTGTTGACAGATGATTAGAATGTCCTTGTTGAAAGACAGGGAATTTTACTGACTCGTGTTAATAATTTATGTGCTTTTCAAAACGGAAAAGAAAATAATCCACAAGCAAACTTCTGTAACCTGAGCCAGCAGGCTGCTTAAACTGCTGATTGCTTTGTTACGATATTCTGTAGAATGAACAGAAGCGGGAATGTAATTGTAAGCGCCAAGAGATCCTGCCCATTTTCAGAGTGGATGGGTGTATTTAAAGATAACTGGCAAATGAATGTAATTTTCCTGAATGAATTAGCCTAACTTGTAATCAGGGAAGGCTTCTCAAATGATGCCTCATAACCCCTCAGGGTTCAGCTGGCTCCCCGAGCGGGGATGCGTGAGCTGGCGCGGAGCAGAGGACGGAGCTGTGCGGGGAAGAGCGGCTGGGGATGAAGAGGCAGCGCGGGAACGTTGCTGATCGCTGCTGCCCTGGCCGAAGGGGTCAAGGAAATCATACTGTTAATTTTGATGACCGCAGCTGCGCCTGTAAGTTGGTTTGCACAGTACTGGTGAGGCTGGGTTGGTGCTGTGGTGGGGGGAGCTTGGCTCCCTCTCCAGCTATGGGATGTTCCCTTTGGCCACCCTCTTTGGAGGTGTATGTGTGAGGGGGTCATTAGTGTCGGAAATGGACGCTGATAACTCCAGGTCTCAAGTTGTGCCAAGAGAGGTTTAGATTGGATATTAAGAAAAATTCCTTCACAGAAAGGAGTGTCAAGCACTGGAACAGGCTGCCCAGGGAAGTGGTGGAGTCACCATCCCCGGGAGTGTTTAAAGGACATGTAGATGTGGCGCTTAGGGACATGGTTTAGTGGTGGACTTGGCAGTGTTAGGTTAACACTTGGACTCAATGATCTTAAAGGTCTTTTCCAACCTAAATGATTCTTTGATTCTATGACTCCATTTTCCTGTTTCAGGGGCAATGGGAGGGATGTTCAGCCTCTGGTCAGAGGTAAGAGGGGAGCTGAACTGCCTGTTGTGTACTTCTTTCCTTCCTGCTGAGACTGAGGTTCATCTCTTCTGGCTTTTAAAAATTTTAAAACTATATGTCAAAGCCTCAGCTAATCACACCTTCCTTCATAGTTAGAGTGAAAACATGGTACCTTCAACAGGCTGTTCATCAAACCTGCCTGGAACGTGTATTTTACTATGAGATTAATTGCTCTCTGGAGGTGCTTGTATATCCCAGTAAGGGGAGCATAACACGATAGCTTAGACTTCATTTATCATCTAGGCACCTAACTTGTCCCACAGAAATTCCTTAGTTTCCTTTTAGTTCCCA
Source organism: Caloenas nicobarica (assembly GCF_036013445.1). Taxonomy (NCBI): domain Eukaryota; kingdom Metazoa; phylum Chordata; class Aves; order Columbiformes; family Columbidae; genus Caloenas; species Caloenas nicobarica. Next base: position 160,081,820 of record NC_088245.1, on the reverse strand, counting down.
ACCACGCCAAAGAGATACGTGAGTATTCCCTGCACCCCATAGCTGTCCGGCAGTGCTGTGTAGCACAGATTTGCTAGAGTAGGTGAACTGGACCTGCCAGTCGCGCTGCTTTTCTCTGTCCTAGTTGTAACAAAAGAAGATGTGCTATGGAGGAACAGTGCATTGGTGCTGTGTTGCAGCGGTGCATGTGCATGCCATGATTTTCTTAAGCCCATTCTTTGTCAGCACAAGATGGTCAAGTTACTTTCCTTGGGCTGCATATGAAAAGCAGTCATCTCAGCTTCTGGCCTTATGCTCTGGAGGGGCGTAACAAATGAGCAGGATAAGCTGGGAAAAAATAGCTGCCTTCCTCCTCTTCCTCCTCCTAAAGTGTGATTAAGTAAGTGTGTGTTGTCCATAGCTAAAGAAACACAGTGTGTGATGCTCTGCCAAGACCGCAATCTCGTGTTAGACTTCAGGCATTTCAAAGCACACCCATTTTATAGTCCTGCACTGAGCAAAATATCAGAAAACTTGGGCTCAGATACAAAGCACTGCAGGTATGTGATTATATTGCACAGCATGATGGATGACCATTCAGAGCGTTGTGAATTTCAGTAACTTAAATTGCAAGTAAAAGCATATCTCCCTGTAACTTGTTCTCTCACCTGTTTGAGAGATTAAGGAACCTTTCTTGTGGAATCCCTGTAGAGTTGCTTTCCTCCATTATTTTGAACAGAATGGAAAGCTATCTGTGTAAATAAAGGTTTAAGCGGTACATGATAAGACTAGCAAAATGTTATAAATTATCCATTCATTTCCCTTTCAGTTCATTCTCAGTTGAATATGGTCATATATTAATAATTTGTTGCCTGCTGACAACACAACCTGTTGAAATGCCTCACTCTGGGTTTATTTGCCTGCTATGGATTCCTACAAAATCAAACAGGTGCTGATGTGGGTACAACAGAGGGGAGAGAAAGGACAGGAGCATGTTAGTAGTGGTTCAGACCTGGGTAAAGCTGTTGTGGAAATACAGATGCAGAGGTGGGAGAGAGAATAAATGTTAGGAACTCCTTCAACCCTTTATATTGGTTCATATTTTAGCACTTCCTTGGTTTTCTTGTTGGTATATCTTGTTCCTTCCTTACTTGGCACTAGAACATGCCACCTTATATTGCTTATTTTCCTTGTCCTATCTGCCTCCCCACATCTCCTTTGCAACTGCAGGTTCAGTTCCTTGCTACTGATCTTCTCCAAACAAACAAGAGGTAGCAGTGCAGAAAGATAACAGAATCACAGAATGTCCTGAGCTGGAAGGGACCCACAAGGATCATCAAGTCCAGCTCCTGTCCCTGCACAGGACAACCCCACAGGTCACACCATGTGTCTGAGGGTGTTGTCCAGTCTCTTCTTGAACACTGTCAGGCTTGGGGCCGTGACACCTCCCTGGGGAGCCTGTTCCAGTGCTCCACCACCCTCTGGGGGAAGAACCTTTTCCTCATGTCCAACCTAAACCTCCCCGGCACATCTTCCTGCTATTCCCAGGAGTCTGGGTGTATCTCCTAGGTCTTCAACCAGTTTCATTCTGATGATGATCTCCTCCCTCAGTGCAGTATTAGGTTGTTGTACTGCAAGCCGCATGTTGTGCTGCACGGGGGAGCGAGCACTCATCGCTTTAAAAGGCTGTATCTGCGCTGCAAAAGTGGTGACACTTTCTGCAATGGCAGAGTTGAAATTCTCATCCATACCCAAACTCTGCAAGTGGGATGATTTATCCAAATTTTACCTCAGGTAATTTGTGGTTTTAAAGTGAAGTTTGACCAACTTAAAATATAATAAAAAACCAACTAGGATGAAGTGATTAAAGCAGTATGTCTTTGTCTAATCTTGGTACAATCTAAATGGGCTCCACCAGTTCCCAGGTGTAAAAGCCTTCAGAAAGACTTAGTAATAGGCTGCTTACCTGTAAACTTGTCTCCACTGCTCCAGTGAGGTACCTTGACAAGGCTGTGATTACAGTACACACACACAATTAAGTGTTGCCTTTTACATCCTAATGCATAAATGCTATAAAATGCATGGCTGAAAATGTCTGCCAAAGCCTTTGTACATATTTGAACAAGGCTAGTGTGTTAAAATCAATCTTGGATAAATATGTCAATTTTTGGATAAAAAGTGATGCAAAGGCACACATCAAGAACCAGATAACTCAGCAAATACAAACAGCAATAGCAGAAGTAGATTACAATATGTCCTTTTCTTAGCCCTATCCCCAAAAAAGAGGCTTTAGCTGATAGAAATTGCACAAACATTAACGCTGCCAGAATATAAATAGCAAATGGTGAGTTATGGCTTGGTGCCAATTTGCTTTTTGATGGACTGTTGACAGATGCAAATATTCACGCAGCGCACACCAGCAGGCAGTTTTTCTCATTTCTTTCGCTGTTACCTTCTCATGTGGTTTTCTGATTGAACCTGGAGTCCTTTCTTCTTTTTCTTCAGTTCGCCTTGCTTTTGTAGTTCTGGTCCTGTTCTCATGCCACAATATCTTCACATGGTTCTTTCTGAATTTATTTGTAATAATCTCTGTTTTGTAGACCGTGGACAGTTTGTGTATAGATGTTGCTCAGTATTCAGAGGCTAGTTCTTCACGCATAAAGGGGGACACCTTTTGCCCTTAAAAGGCTCTTTAACATTTTATCACTTCGTTACCTGGTGCAGATGCGGTTTCATTCCCTTCTGTCACCTCACCCCTTTCTAACTTTCCACTTTTGTCTTAGGAAACATCCAATTACATATCCTCTGTATAGACAAGTTATAGCGCTCCTCACAATGTTTTGTAGCAGAGCTGTCTTTCTGGTCCTTTACGAGGAGCACGTTTGGTCAGAACAGCTTGATCATGGCTCAGGAGTGACTGTGAGTTGGGGGAACACCTTACCTTTGTGATTACTGGCAGGGATGAGCCAGATCCTCAGCCAGTGTACATTGTCTCAGGTTGACTGGAGTTACTGGAAATACGCTGGGTTACATTATGTTCCATCTAAACATGAGGAGAAACTTCTTTACCTTAAGGTGCCAGAGCACTGGAACAGGCTGCCCAGAGAGGTTGTGGAGTCTCCTTCTCTGGAGACATTCAAAAGCCCACCTGGACACATTCCTGTGTGATCTGCTCTGGGTGAACCTGCTTTAGCAGGTGGGTTGGACTAGGTGATCTCCAGAGGTCCCTTCCAACGCCAACCATTCTGTTATTCTGTGATATGATCCAGGGGTCTCCTCTGAGAATGCTGCCTACTGAAATTCATCTCAGATACTACAGTTTTGCTGAACAGAATTGAAATAAAAGGGATTTTGCAGAATTAAGTTAATACATATAGCTGATGTGAACGAGAATGCTTTGTCAAACCTTATACAAAAAGATATCTTACGGGAATTATAAAAGAACTTTATCAAGTCATTTCCAGTGTTGGATTCACACAGATTAATGCTGCAACCAGAAAAAATGTGTCTAATGCTCTTAAATGTTCCAGAGTAATTCAGAAACACCTCTGCACTTAGGGACAAACACTGGGGACTGGCAAAATAAAATGCTTTTTGTGGCAGCACTTGGATGCTCACTCAGAAATTGGAAGGGACTTCTGGAGGTAGCCTGGTCCAACTCTTCACTCAAGGCAGGGCCAGCAGTGAGGAGATGATTCAAGGTCCCCAAGAAACACTTGAATGTAAGGATTCAGGACTACTGTGATTTAGGATCTTTTTTCTTTGAGAACCTTAGTTGAAGTTCTGTCACTTTTAAGCCCGTGACTGGCAACTCTGAGCTAGGAAACTTCAGGTTTCTGTGCGGCACATGGGCATTTGCAGCCATATCTGTGGGCTTATAAAAGAAACAAGGCAGCAATCATTTTATAAATGAGAGACATGTCATAAGCTTGCTTATGTTCTAGAGTTTGTCAAGCCCTTCAGATTTTCTTCTTAGTTTTTTACTTCATGTCAAAGTCTAACTTTGGGTATATGTGCTTTGAAAGATTATGGAAGCTTCTAAAAATAAAATTCAAGTGGAAAGCAGATGCTTCAAATGGCTGATTATGTCACAACATGTTCAACTCCATGATTTTGGCAATCTCGGGAGGAGCAAGGTAGAAATATCGAGCTGCAGGAGCGCAGGTTTTGTGAACAGGGAAGACTTTTGTAACTGCAGCTGCTTCAAAAAGTCAACAAAATTCTCCCTGAAAATCTTGTGAAAACCTTCTGGATTCACAGCAGCTGTGGAAGAGCTAAGTTTTCAGACTATTTTCTGTCAAGTCAAACTGGATTGCTCTTGTTAGAGAAATAGAATTAGGAGTAGGTAATCTTTTTGTTTCGCTAACATAAGCTGAGTCCAGCCCTTGCTATTTCTCTTTGTATCTGTTCCATGAAACAAATCACTTTGAACAGATATATGCCTTTCAGTGGAAAGGTCACTTCTCTGCAGAGCGTTTCAGATCTGCACTGCTTACGTTTCATTAGCGGGAAGATTGCATACACCCAACTTAGCCAGGAGAAGTGACAAAAGGTTACTGAGGAAACAGTTCAGCATTTTCTTGGGCTGAGGGAACCAATCTGTGAGGGGTCAGTTAACACTGTTGTTCCTGGTTGCACTGAAATGGCTGATTTCCCGTATAGGTATAGCTGTGAAGTAAATTGGTTGTATGTCTTTTGAATCTGGTGTTGGTTGGTTGGGTTTTTTTTTCCCCTTTGAGCTTCTTCTATTTAGGATCCTGTAGGGGAAGAAAAAAACCCACAACTCAAGCCTCTGTGGTAATATTTTACTGAGTGTTAAACTGAAAGTTAACTCCTTCAGCACTCTCAGAATTAATTCACTAGCCGTTGCCTGTTAAAGAATTACTTGAAAATGAGGCTTGCTCATCTAAAAATAAAGTAGCATGAAAGGATTAAGTAACTAAAATAATTAACACAAACGAATGTTTTTGAATCTGTTGATGGCTTAAGTGTTAGCATTTAAACTTTCTATTTCAAATTAGCAAGATGTTTTAACAGGAGATACTAATTTAGCAGGAGATGCCTGGCTAATTTGACTGTGAGTTTTGATTATTCCTGAAGATAAATAACTTGTCCTTGTCTCCTGCAGACATCTTAGCACCACTCACTGATAATTCATTTGTCCTTCTTAACCATCAGATCCTCACATTGGTATTTCCCAGGTGAACAGATGTTACCAATTACTGCTGTTTTCATCTGGGGGCATTTGAAGGCCTCGAAAGGCAAATTCTCTTGAAAAGGTCACATATCAATGAACTTCTTGTAGAAATGGTCTCTGGATTCCTGGGCACTTGTTGCCATGGGCTGAAAACCAGTGCACTAGGACACGAAGTGCTTGGGTACGTATATAGCCCTGTTATCTCTAGTATATAAGCTGTTTTTTACTCTTCTTCATCTGTCACAATTGTGCACTGTATTCTGGCCCAGAAGAGCTCTGTGGCAACAAGCGGAATCCTCTCTGAAAATGCCTTTGCCTCTGCTTTTGGGTTTCAGTCCAGGGGTGGGTTTCTTTCACGTTCCTATACTGGTAGCTCAGAGGACCAGAGAGTGAGCGGGAGCGCGAGGCCCACGATTTTGCACACTCCTTTGTTGTTAGCTGGGTTTCTGGCTGTGTTTTAGGCTGTTCCAAGGAGATGTCTGAGATAAGTCTAGCTCTGAGTGATGACTCATCCTGACTTGCAAGTCATTACATGCATTTCTAGTCTTTGGAGTTGGGGTTGCTCCCTCATCCTCTTTTATTTATAAGGATAATCCTGGGGTACAGCTGAAGATGTGGCAACTCTTCCATTAATAGCATGCCAAATAGTGAGCTTGTTGGCTTCATTTTCTTCTTATGTTGTTTCTGTGTACCCTGACCCTCTCTGATAAAATAATTTCATGGAAACGTAAATGCCCTACTGAGTAAGGCTGGCACTTCTTCTGGTTTAACGTTTTGTCTCCCACCCTGGCACATTAGCTGGTCCCTCTGCCTTTCTTTATTCCCCAGCATTCAGAGTCCCTTTTGAACCTGCTGATGCCTCCTACCTCCACAGTCTTCTGTGGCAGAAAGTTCTAGCAGTTTGCTGCTGCGTATGAAAAAGCTGCTGCTGCTTTTACCTCCTCTAAACTGATGTATTAGTTTCATCAACTGTTCCTCTAATCTCCGTTTTGTGAGGTCTGAGCTGTTCTGTTTAAACTGCATCACAAAAATGGGCCTATTATTATTATTGGGGATGGTTACGTTTTAGTGAAAAATAATCTCTTTCATCATTGACTGAGTAACAGAGCGGTAGGCAAAGAAGGTGAGTCTGTTTAGGGGAGGGCAAATCTACTTTGGTGGCAGATCAAATGCAGTGATGGAAAAAGGGTAGGATAGGTGGGTAAAAAAGAGGCATCCGAAAATCCAAAAGTGTAAGAAAGCATATTAAGAGAAGGGGGAAGGCATTGTTCTAGACTTGTATAAATCTGTAACTTTCCTGATTTTTTTTTTTTAAATGTATTTATTTATTTATTTTTTTACCCCTGTACTTGCAACATTGGTGGTCTGAATCATTTGTGTCTTAAACATCACAGCATGACACAGTCACAGAAAGGAAGAGCACTAGGAAATAGCAATGACTGCACAGTGCAGTCAGTGTCAGAATTGGAAGCAGAATCCCTCACTCGCTCCTCTGTTTATTTAATTGCCTCCTATCAGATGCTTACACATAGCAGAGTTAATGATGCGGCTCTTAAAAATTACTGCAAATTGCAAGTCTGTTACATTAAAATGATTAATTTGAACTAAAAGCTGTAGCTAAGATACTGCTAAGGCACAGTTGCATATAGAGCTGTAAAGTTGTGTGTGTAGCCACAGCATTACCGCCTGTTCCTTTCTCCATGTTCTGTAATGGCAGAAAGGGACTGATCTGTTTATTTTATTTTTGAGAGTATCAATATAGGTGTTGGTAGAATGATCTTTTAAATAATTTCTTGAATTCAAATTACAGTGGTATAAAATATATTTGAGTGAAGAAAATGCCTTCAATAAAAATACCCAAAGTAACCAAATCCATACAGGCCATTACAGATGTCCCAAAACAATGGACACTTGACTTCCAAAATGAATCCTAAGAGGTAAACTTAGCAGTAAGGTGGTGCAAATCAGCTCATGCCAACTCCACACTTTTAAACATTGCAAACTTCAGTTTAAAAAAAACCCCAGCCTTCTGAAAACACAAGTGATAGAGAAAAGAACTATGATTTGGGTTTATTTTGATTTTTGAACCTGTTTGAGCACCAGTTTAATGTATAGAGTTCTCAGCATGTACAAAGACTGAGAGATTTTGATCCCCTCCAAGAACTGCCTGCCCCAGCTGCTTGAGGGAGTCCGTCACCTACTTGGCCTCACATCTGCTTGTTGCCTCTCTCTGCTGTCCTCATCTTCACGCCGGAGCAGGAGCCCTGTGGTTCTCCTGGCCCCTTTTGCCTGTTCCAGCTTCTCCTTCCCTGAGCTTCTAGCCCTGTTTCAGCCTGTTGCCAGCTGCCCAGGAAGAGCTGCCGTAGGATGCTGAGGATTGCTTGCCGTGTGAGTGCTGACCCTTGGTGAGGAGACGGAGGACAGTGCAGTCTGGCTCTTGTAGGACAGGCTGTCTTCTCCAGAAGGACAGGCAAGTGAGGCAAGAGCAGTTGGAGCAAGTTTCCCAGCATCCGGCTGAAATGGCCAACAGGGTATTATAATTCCAAATTACTGGAAAAGCAAGCTTCCTGCTGCCCTGGCAACAGAAGTTCCAGTCCTGACTGAATTTGTGATTCATGGAAAAAATAAGGTAAGAATTGCCAAGGCCAGTCCTGCTTATTTTTCTACGCTTTCATTTTCAGTTTCTCAGTCTTGGAGTGTTTGAGATAGAGACATTGAAAGGGAAAGTTCATGTTTAAAACAAAACTGGAAATGTTTGGTTTTCTTCCATTTTTTTTTAAGGCAGTGGAAACATTTTCATCTGTGGTACAAGAAAGTTTTTATTGAGCCAAGCTTGAGCTAAGTATGATGCGAAGTCAATAAAACTTGTAAGTAGCTTGAAGGTTTTTCAAGTTTGCGTGAACTTTTGTCCTGTGAGCCTTTGTCCTGGAGAGAAAATGTTTAGCTTGAAGGTTAAGATGAATAAGGTGACTTTTGCTTATCCAAAGAATGAAGCCTGTGTTGGTACCCTCATTCCTGTTCCTTTTCATACGGTTCTTTCATCCGTTCGGTCTGTGCCAGTCAAGGAGGCGGACTGTTTGAAGAAGGCACTGTAGAGCACTCTGTCTCTCATCCAGCAACAGCCGAATACTTTATGGAAGTATATTAAGTCCTTGACGGGAGAAGGCAGCCAGCTGGCTGCTGCAGCAGGACGTTCTTGTTCTCCCTCACCACCGAAAAGGAGGAGCTGGCAGAGCGCCTGCTGAGCTGGCGGGGGAAGAGGGAAGGCACAGACTCTTGCAGTATTTTAACTAGGTGGGCTGTTCAGCAAAAAAAAAAAACAAAGCAGAAAGCACACGTTTCAATTCTGTCCAGGCCACTAACTGGAAAGTGGTAAAGGACTGACTTTGATATGAGTAATTACCACCCAAGAGCCTCCGTGGTTTGGGATAGCTCAACAATCTGCTTGCTTAAAGGTTGCAAACAAGTAAAATAACGACACCGGTATTTGTCCTGCTTAGAACAGCATGCAGAGTGGTGGTGTCTCACTGGTTAAAATAGCGATGTGACAGTTCTACAAAATCTGGAGTTGGGAGATTATTTTACTGTCCTTTTTTGTCCTAATGAATACAGTTCAAGTCAAGATGTCAGTGTGGGTTACCAAGAAAGATAATTGAAAAGAAAGGAATTCACATTATAATTGGCAAGTTCAGAAAAGAGGGAGCACTAGAACAGTGCTCACCATTTCATTATGCCAGGTTTTGAAACAACACGAGGTACTATCCAGTTGATCATCAATTTCCAAGAAGCAAGCAGGTGAAAATAGCTTTAAGGCACAACCAATTAGCTCAGAAATAGATGTATATTTTGAGGGTGGACGACCCAATGTGCTGAGGTACAAGTATTTGTAACAAGCCAAGTCTCAGGTCATTAATTTGCAACCTGTTCTTTCCTATAAGCTTCCTTGAAGGAACTCTCCCAATGCTCCATTGACTGACAAAGTGAAGCTCCTCATTTAAGCACTGAAATTGGTCCAGGAGGTGTTTCAGTAATGTAATGAAGGAATCCTGCTGGCTTGTAGAGACTCAGAGAACAAACTAGATCTGGATTCTTTGTTCATAGATGCTGTTCAGTGACCTCCACTGTATTCTGGAACAGACCTTCTCCCAGATTTTTGACAAGTACTGAAGATATAGATGATATTAACAATGATTGCTGAGGCCTATATGGCTTTTTGGTGATGGAGTTTTGCATACTCCTAAGGTATTTAAAATGAACATGTCATAGATCTTTAACCATTACATATATGCCTTCAGATAACGTAGTTCTTTGAATACATAGTCATACTAAGCCTACATGTCCAAGACCCAGGTCATAATTTATAAAGATGACTAAATATCTGTGTGGTCTGGACTGACCTTCCAAAAGGCATGAAATACTGCTCTGTATTGCTTTCCCCCCCTTTTTTTATTTTTTTAAATTTTTTTTTTGAGCTGAGCTCTTAGGTAGAGTTGGGAAAAAAATTTCAATGTTGGTATCAGTTTACACTCCCAAACTGGCAAAATTAAAATAAGCTCTGATACTTTTGTGCTAATTCCCAGTGAATCAGATGTGTTAATTTAAAAAAGTACTTTTGACCTCTAAATGAATGGGTTACAGCTCTGGTTTAAGATTACAAGTTATTATACTAGGTGCTGGTTTTAGTGCTATCTTAGTTGTTGTTCGTCCACTTCACAAGAGTACAGATTATCCAGCGCCATTTGATGCAAATAATCAATCTGCCTCAAAACAGCAGAACCACACAGAGGTGGGGGAGCTGCGTTTTACATCCATCTGAAGTTGGTTTTTCCTTAGCTTTCATGAGTGGCGAGCACCATCATGCTGGAAGTAATTGAGAATATGAGAGTGCCCTATGTGTATAATGTAGACATAACTAATGGAGGTGTTGAAAGTAACTTTGACTCTTTGTCAAGCATACTGTGTAGTCTTTGCTTGCAAATTTATTTTGCAGCTTGCAGACCTGCTTCGGTGACTCGTACAGCTCCATGGGCGAAGGTTGAGAGGAGGGCTGGGAATTTATTGTGCTTTTTCAGTTGTTCAGAGAAGAGGGAAAGGATATGGCTCAGGTTTCTCTTAGCAAGTTGAAAGAATTTCAGCCCTTGTTTTCAGACTTGCAACTGCTTGAGGCTTCAAAGCTGTATATGTGTGAAAGAGAGGGATGGAGGAATACATAACAGGGCTGATCTTATGTTAGCATAAGCGTAAGGGTTGAAACCCCAGCTGTAAGAAAACATCTGCGGTAGCAGAGGGGATATTCAAAACACATGCATTCAGTGCTCTCAGAAACAGGTAATGCATCAGAAAGATCTCAGTATCCTGTTCAGCAGGATATTTATCGTGCGTGTTCAGTTTTTTAACAATCTGTAGCTGTTTTTCAGTTTTACTTCCAATAAAACTAGTATATTTTTAGTTACAAAATTTGACCAGCAATTTTGTTACTGAGCAATCTGCCTTTAATCTATGATAAGGAGAACATTTTAAAGAATTTGTCATACATTGAAGAATGAGATATAAGGAGAGAGGTTAACTTAAAAAAAAATACCTCTAGTTTCGTTTGGAGGAAGAAAATAGGAAGCTTTAGTTGCTTATTTTTACTTTTGGTCCAAGTGCAGAGAGCACTTAAATGTTTCTCTCTCCCCTGTTTTTTACTGTGTGTGTTGCCAGACTTCTAATGTCTCCAGCTGAAAAAGGAAATTAAGCTGGAATCCTGGTTCCGTCTGTTCTTTTGTGCAGTGGCACTTTCTCACAACAGGGCAGCTACTTGAAGTGGAGTGGGAATGTGCTGCCAGTTTGTCTCAAGCTCTTGCTAACCACATGGGAAAAGCTCAAGAGCAGAGAGAAAAATCTTGGCCTTTGTTTTGTCCACTTCTGCATGGGGGCAGAGGAACTCACAAACCTGAAGAAGGACTCGTTACTGGGTACAGGAGCTGAAAGTGTTGCTTGTTTTTGAGAGGGAGATAGCTCTGCTATAGACTTCTGTAAAAAAAAAAAAAAAAAAAGTGGGTTGCATTAAAGGGTACAGTTAATAGGCAAAATAAACTTGACAATTATTAATGTCTCATTTCTCTCCTACAGTTAGGTAATCTGTTTCAAATTTCACATCACTGAGCAGAAGCAGTTAAATTTTATATCAATCAAACAGTGCTGTTGTATTAATATACTATTTAAAGAGAAAGTGAAAGCGTATGTGTGTATTAGCATCTGCCATTACAGAATCACAGGCTGGCTGAGGTTGGGAGGCACCTCTGGAGGTCATCTGGTCCAACCCCGCTCTGCTCAAGCGGGGCCACCCAGAACCAGTTGCCCAGGACCATGTTCAGACAGATTTTTTGGAAGCCTCCAAGGATGGAGACTCCACAGACTCTCTGGGCAACCTGTGCCAGTGCTGGTCACCCTCACAATTTCTAGATGATTGATGGCTGTACTGACAGTCGCTCTGCAGGGCCCCACATCTGTACTTGTCGCTTTGGGGCACGAAGGCTGTAGTGTTGGCAAGGAAATCTCGCTGAATGTATTCGGTTACTTGTGCTATTTAGCTGGTGAATTCTCAGCAGTGGACAGTCTACTCCAGGGGTGTCAAACTCATTTTCACGGGGGACCACATCAGCCTCGTGGTTGCTTTCAGAAGGCCGAATATAATTTTAGGACTGTATAAATGTAACTACTCCTACATTTACACAGTCCTAAAATTACATTCGTGCCTTTGAAGGTAACCGCGAGGCTGATGTGGCCTCTGGTGCAAATGAGTTTGACACCCCTGGTCTACTCCTATGTGCCAGGAGTTAAAGGATGAAACTATATTTGAGCTCTTGCCACATGTGGAACATAAAGATACAGGATCTCTTATCAGGAAGGCTTTAAAGGCACCTATCATCAACTGTATAGAAACCTTTGACGCATGAGCCAGTTCCTATGTGAAACTAGGTGGACTGGATGCCACGCATGTGTTGGGAAACAAAACAGAATTACCGCCAGAAGCCTTTACAGACTTACATGTCAGAGGTGTCTTTTGTCTTTTACTTTGACTGTAGGTTTTGCTAGAGGACTTGATGTAAGTCATTTGAGAAGTTACTGTTGGATTTTGCAATTTGAAACTGCTTGGAAGAAAGGTTTGTGATTCAACTAGCATGGCTTTCAGTGTTCCTGCTATTATAAAAGATAAGTTTTACAAAATTTATTTTAATGTATATATGTTAGCATTGGAAATTATTATTTACGTTTCAGAGTTAATAATGCATATCATACAGCTCCTGGAATATACGGACTTGTGGTGTTAGACACGGTAGCTACAGACAGGGATAGAAAGTTCCTGCTTGATCTTCAGATTTGTAATCTACACAGAGAAGAGAGGAGAGTTCTCTCTCTACTTCCTTTCATCCTGTGCAAAAGCAAAGAGATTAAGGGATGTGATTTGAGGAGTGACACAAGAGTTTTGTACCGGAACTGCGAAAAAGAAGTGGTTTCTTGGGACTAGGCTGAGTGCAGTAATCATAAAATAACCATTTTCTCTAGTATGAGAAATTATGGATATTTTAGCAGAGTTTCTTGCCAAAGATTAAGCGTTTTCATTCATTTCTAACAGTTAAAGATATCTGGAAGCACTAGTGTAATCCCAGGGGATGAGGCTTCATAAACTGCAAAACCATCTGATAAAGAGATATTTAGACTTGGTTAGGACTTTGTCCCCTAGAGCCACACTAAGATTGTTTTATCTGATCTGCCATTGTTCAGGATGCTTTTAATCAATAAACTGTCTCTGATTAATCATAACGTTTACTCAGACCCACTCTGTTTAATGTGCCTTTATGTTTTCTCTTTTTAATTTTTTCCCCAGCTGGCAAGAACATCATGCTGTGTAGGGATCTAAGTGCCCCTTCACTGTAGAAATTATTTTCCAAGAATCCAAGGTAGCCCAGTTCCAAGGTTTTTGTTGCAAACACTCTCAGTAACGGTTTTAGTCAGTCAGAAATTCTGGATGGCTAACTTCATTGATTATTTTTGTCCCATTCACCTTGAACTACTAAACCAGGCAGTAGTTGCTGTTTTGAATGCAAGCAGAACCGTAGATGCATCCGCAGCTATTGTGCTATTTTGCATTCTCTGTCTGTAGTCAGACTGTGTTTTACTTCAGTACCTGCTGGCATTTACAGACCTAAATTCTTGAATGGCAGGTGTACTGTGACAGTCAAAAATATGCATGTGCAAACTTATGAAATGGAGGTCAAATTTAATGCCCTACAAGGGAAAGGAACCCAAAATGCAATGCCAAGACAAATTATACGTATAAGTTGATACTATTTGCAGCTCTTGTCAACTTCGGTCAGACAAGTTATTAAAAAATTATGTGTTTATAAAGCATAATGTATCCCTCTACCTGAATGATTTACTCTTAAAAGATTAAGAAAGTTCAAATGTAATTATTTTGAGATATCTGTAGAACAGGGTAATATACAATACTCAGACTGCTTCTGTTGTTTTTGAAAGTACCCCAAAATATTTAAGTTCAAAACATTGACATATATACTTTTTCTTCATGTTAAAGGGACAGATAAGTCTTTCTCCTTATAGCTTATCCACTGCCCATTATTTGCAACCAGACAAAGATCCGAATCTTCTGTTTTTGAAACATCTCTGTCTTGAAATATCCCACTGATAAAGCTCCATATGAAACAACGTTTACTTCATTTTTTAAGTGAGAGGAAGATACAGCCACAAAGAGGAATCTTTAGCTTTATCATGCTTGTTCCAGTGACTGCCAAACCATTGGTTTCCCACCACAGTTCTGGTTTTTGAATATCCATCAGTCACAGTTTCATGAATTCTCACTGCTGGCAGTAACACACATGTTTTCATTTACTGCATTATGGGTATTCTCTAGACAACCAGTCTGTTGAAAAGAAATTAATCCCAGCGGTGAACTAAGATACCGAATTCTCAGCAGTTTGCGAATTCATGTTTTTACATTGAGGCTATTTATATCTGGATTGAATTAATTTGAATATGTAGCCAGGTGGTTGTAGTTATGTCTTTTATTATCCATTGGATGTGAAAAGCCAGCAGAATGCAACTGCAGGATGGGAAAGCTCAGTAAATGTGGCTGGGAAACACAGCATTGTACGGTTGGCAACTCAGCTTGTGTTTCTCTCATTTCTGTCCATGATTACAGGCATGACCAGGATCAAGGAATACAATTATACAATATATTGTAACTAGAGTACCCTAAATAAGGCATACTATGTAATGTTTTTAGATCTGACTAAATTTAAAATTTCACTCAAGATGAAAATCTAATAACTTGTTGCTATTTTATCCTGTGGTCCTCATTTTACCAACAATGAAAAGTCAGAAAATATCCAGACGATGTCTTAGACAACCTCTTTTGAAGGAGAGTGGAGACTTCATAGATAACTTGCAAAGCCTGTAACTAAGCTGCAAATTCATACTCAGCAGGGTTGTGCTTTTTATGTCTGTCTTCTCTGATGAATATTCAGAGTTGTTGGCTCAAGAAAGGAATGGGCTTAGTCCTGAACTGCGTTTTACATGGAGAAAAGAAAATAAAAAGAGCAAAGTATGCTTCTGTCAGATATTAAACACAAACTACCCAATCTATGTTCTTCAAATCAGGTTGCTCCTTTTGAGAGAGAGCTTGCTTAAGATGCAGCTTCTGTCTGTAATTACCTCCTCTGTTTCACTAAGATTGGAGGTTAAAGTGAAGTGAAAAAGTGGAGGGATTTTTGTCTCAGTCCTTGTTTTGCTTTTGTGCAGTTTGAGAGAATTTCATAGCAAAAACTGGAGAAAGTGACAAACTTGGAAGATTGTAAAGGCAAGTAAAAACTCCGTGGGCAAATTCTTTAGGATTATTTTAATATTAGACCCCAGTTAGGCCTGTCCCCATGATGTTAGTCTTAGCTGTAATACTTGGTCGTTCGTGCTGCAATGAAGCAGCGATTGCATAGCGTGGGTAGTAGCGACTCCTGAAATCTCTGCCTTTCTGCCACAAGAAGTACCTGTTGAGGAGCTTGCCTTTGGTAGGACGTGGGCAATACGCTTCCTAACACTGAGCCGTTTCTGATCTTTGGACAAGAAGGGATTTAGGATAATAGATACACCCGCCTTTTTTTGATTACCAGAGGTAACCTGAAACTAGTCTCACTTCCCGCTCCAAGACTTGTACTAGGAATTAGCTGTTTATGATGTATTACTTTTAGTAGCAGTCTCTAAATGCAGCCTGCCTTTTTCAAAATGACAACATGCTTCGAATGAAAAGTTTCTGAAGTGTTAGTAAATAATTGCATAGTTCGTTTGCAAAGAAATATGCGGGCAGTGAATTTGAGTACATGCAGATAGTTCAGCATTTTTAATAATGAGAGTATGCATAGCTAGAGGATTAGAAAATATCTGTTTTAGAAAGTGTTCCGTTGGTTTCTTTTTCACTGTATTGATTTTACAAATTCTTTTTATCTAGTGGCTAATATATGCATGAGGAATATTTGTGTAATCCCTTGTGTCTGAGGGGCAGCATCTCTGTTGAAATGTGTTTCTCAGATCAGTCTCAATCAAGAATATTCTCTTCTATCTTGAGTCAATATACAAAGAAGAGGAAAGTCAATATACAAAGAAGAGGAAAACTCACAGTTTTGGTTCGTAAGTGGTAAAGAGAAAGGAAGCTATATGGTTGTTTTGATATGGAAACACTAGGACAACTTTTTTCCTGCTATGTGTGTATAAGATACATGTTGATAAAGTGGTACAAATTATTTTAAGAATACTCTGCAGACTCTCTGTAATCTCGCGGAAGACTTCTGACATATATTTGATTTAGAGAACATTGTAGTGTGTTCTGGTTTTTCTTCTGCAAATGGCTGTGTTTGAATGCAATCAGTACCTTTGTTAGTCATTCATCTACTCCTTTGTCTGTGTGTCTTGAATTAAATAATTTCCACTGGGGCAGTTTAGGAATGGTGGCAGTGCTTGCTTGTGCCACAGCAAATGAGATTAAACAGAGAAAGTACTTTGGAAGAAACTTTTAAAATTAAGAATAACTCTGTTATTTCTATAGTAATATATATATAGTGTATATATAGTGTGTGTGTGTATATATATATAGTATATTGTGGCAATAGGGAGAAATACAACTGACAGAAATCGTTTTGAGGTTTAATTGATTGGTGCTTCAGGGAGGTTTCAGGGTTTGGCTGACCCCAGTAACTCCCACTCATGCTGATGGTGAGTCTCCCTGATTTTTCTCTCCATGAAGAGCAGCTCCCTGCCCTGGCTGAGACTTCTGTCCCCTTGCTGGGAGCACAGGTGCAGAAAGTAGCTGCCAGGATACAGCCACTCCTTCCACAGAAAATGTGAAATCAGGAGGTGCAAACCTTGCTTGGCATCTCTTGGGCCTCCACCGTGGGTCTACTGCAGGTACTGCTAGCAGCAGACCTGAAAACTGTGAGATGCAAAAGAGCACAGCGGAGTTGTTCTTTGTATTTTCCTGGCACCACCTCATCTACAAGAAGGGCCAGAATTTGGAGAGCCATATTAGAATCACAGAATGTCCTGAGTTAGAAGGGACCCACAAGGATCATTGAGTCCAGCTCCTGTCCCTGCACAGGACAACCCCACAGGTCACACCATGTGTCTGAGGGCTTGTCCAGTCTCTTCTTGAACACTGTCAGGCTTGGGGCCGTGACACCTCCCTGGGGAGCCTGTTCCAGTGCTCCACCACCCTCTGGGGGAAGAACCTTTTCCTCATGTCCAACCTAAACCTCCCCGGGCACATCTTCCTGCCATTCCCTCAGGTCCTGTCATTGGTCACTAAAGAGAAGAGATCAGCTCCTGCCCCTCCTCCTCCCCTGGTGAGGAAGCTGTAGCTGCCATGAGGTCTCCCCTCAGTCTCCTCTTCTCCAGGCTGAGCAGACCAAGTGACTTTAGCTGCTCCTCATACGGCTTCCCCTCCAAACCCTTCACCAACCTTGTGGCCCTTCATGGCCTATATTAGTTGCAGTACATGTAGTGAGACCAAAGCCAAAGCTGGTATAGGGCAGAAGCGATGGAGAGGAAGGTCAGTAGGCTGATTTGGGTATGAAATGGAGGTTACTGCAGCACATCGTCTGACCATGGGCTTCAGTTGGTCCCTTGCCCAGGAGATCAGCAGCACTGGATTGGAAGCGTGCTCCTGATATGCCTCCCTGATTCAGTGGGGTGGCTACAAGTGAGGAGCTCCTTACTGGTGTCTAGTTCTTCCTTCTGCCCCCACAAAGCTGCAGCATCATTCCTGGCTAAAAGTTGAACAGCGAGTTCTGTAAAGTTATATACACTGCCTTAAGTGGTTCTGTAGCCATCTTCATTTTCTGCTTTCATATTTAATGCAGTGTCTTCTCAGAGAGTATATGTAAGCGTTTAAATAAATAAATAAGTTCTCAGTAATTCCTGAGGTTCTCTCTGATTTTTCTGGTCTCTGCAGGAATGCCAGCGGGCTCTATCTTCCCATTTTATGCATGAGAGAGTGTATGCTGGGCATACTAAGCCATTGCCTGGAAATGCAGTCCAGTATAGAACATACACAGAGCAAAATTAGGTTATTTGGAGCAGTCAGGTTTTTTTTTTTCTCCCAACTTATAAAACATGTATTGGGGGTGGGGCAGGGGAAGGCTGCCACAGTGTTTTGTGTTAGACTTCAGATGTAAATACGATTCTGTAAGCATAAAAAGGAAATACAAATATTCTCTAATAGATACGTGTGAAATTGTTATCTGTGAAATCTTCTGTATTGTAGTGTTCTAGCTAACGCTTTGGGAAGGGAAAACAGACTGGAAAAAAAGTTCATGAAACTGAGGAATGACCCTGGGCAGCTCTATGTAAAAGGCATTAATTGCTTGCACACCAATTAAAGGCTAAATGGCCTACTTCTTACTAGCTTAGTCTAATTTTCTGTCTAATCAGGAAACTTAATATCAAGGCAGAAAGGGCTTTTCTGATTTCCCCCCCCCCCCCCCCCCCAGTGGCTATTACGTAAACATTTCATTTCAATGCACCTATCTTGGAAACAACACATGAATGGAGCAGTTCTGAATCCTTGTGTTGTTTTTGGAGTCAGTCTTTTTTACTGCTACCACTGTGATTTAGAAGAGCTTCTTAATTCTGAAAAGTGTTTAGCAGATGTACCATCTAAGTAAAAAAGCATTCAGCACAGCAATAAAAAAGCACTGCTCTTGCCAGTACACCACTCCGTGTGTTTCTCTCCCAAAATTAAAATCTCACCCTACTAATGCTATCAGCAATGTAACTTTTTTCTTGTAAATCAATCAAATCAAGCGTCCTTTAAGAAGAAAAATCAATTTAGCCTATTAATTAGCCAAACTCGGTATAGTGCCTGAAGGCCAGAATGTCATTTGCTATAAGATTTGCTTTAAAAATACAAACTAAATTGGAGCACTCACAGCTTGTCACCATGAAGGGCTCTTAATATTTCAAGATACATCTATAAACTTTATCCTACCTGGTACAAACCTATCTGAATATTCTAATTAGATATTTTTGGTTGTATTTGGTTTAGTTTTCTCGGGCAAAATGTTACAACAGCAAGCTACCAGAAGGTTGGACCTGATAATGGATTATTTTCCCATGGCATAAGGCACTTTAGTTTCTCAGGCCTTCAACAGAAGAGATTCTAAAATTTAGATTACCAACTCATAAATAAAGGAAAACAAAATGAAAAAAACAGTTATTAAATGAAAGTGGGTATGTTGTAACTGTTACTGTATATTCATAGTTACCAGTGTTATTCCACCACACTGTCACTCAAAGCTGCATGGAGACAGTAGTACTTCTTAGTGAAATTCTGCTTCTTTACCATTATATCTTTTTGGTGACAGCAGTGAAATATATTGCAATGGGCTTCCAGAGTGATTTGTCTTCTGAACCCAGTAGTTGGTGCATCTAGTGTGATTTGAATGGCCATCAGGAATAGAGACGGTGAATTCACCTCAGAGTCAAAGCTCTCTACAGAAAATCCCAGCTAATACTCATTATTTTATAGTCTGTGAAGCAGAAGGATTTCAATTACTATTCGGAAAGACAACGTTAAGGCTTGAATGTCCCTGGTTTCACCAGGAGCAGAACTCAAAGCTAATGTGGTTCTTGTACCGAGGGCTGCCAACCTTTCAGTGAGCTGTCTCTACTAAACACCATATTGGTAATGGCAGCAACTCAATAGCACATTGGATTTCTTGTTTGCTGAGCCTGCCAACTAAATGCTGTAGGAAAGGAAACTTTTACATATTCAACCCTGAGTAAACTGCAACTGCAAGCATAGGGTTCTTGCTTTTTGTGTGTTCTTGTAACTGCCCACCAACTAGCAGCTTCTAAAACCTCTATGAGAACTGAACTGTATTAACCCAAGCCATGCAATGGGCTTAGCAAAGGAGAGGGCTCCTATTCAAACAACAACAGCAAAAAACCACGCAAAACAGCAAAAAAATATAACAAAAAAACCAAAACAAACCCAAAAAACCACCCAACCAAAAAACCACCCCAAACCCAGCCAACCAGAACCAACAACAACCCAATCCAAAACAAAGATAACCCAATCCAAAACAAAGATGACCCAACAAAAAACCACACACTTAATGATTAAAATATTTTTTCAGTCAAACCATCTTGCTTTTCTTCTGACTTCAGCATGAATTTTAGGCCATGTTTCAGATTTCCAACTCTTAGCAATTAACTTAGAATAATAGTGAGCAATAGACTTTGTTTGTAAGGGTTGTATGAATAAAGTACAGAGTGTTACAGAAAGATGAGTATTGATTTCAAATGGGGTCCATCTTTTTGAAACACCCCGTGATAAACTCTTACTGTGGACATGTCAGCAGTGTAGTCTTTCCTCACTTTCCCTCGTCATACTCTTTGAAGGATTTAGTTCCCTCATTTGCCCTGCCTTGTGTCCATGCTGTACAGTATATTTTTCCAGAGGTTTGCCTGGCTTGTGCTGCTTAAAATGAGAAAGCAAGAAAAAGAAAACCTCAAGAACTATTTATCCATTAAGCGTGTGTTAACCACTTGTGGGACTTCCCTCTAAGGAAATGCATCTGTGTCATTTCAGCAAATATTGTGTTCTGCAGCTGATCTGGTCAGGCAGATGCCAGTGGGATGCTGCATAGCCACACACTGAGAAGCTCATGGGATTGGGACTAAAATGCATTAAAACCATTCAAATATTAAAATCACATGCAGGAGGAACCAGGAAAAGAAAGATGGAAACCACGGTAGTTAAAAAAATGTGGACTTGGTTGTTTTCTCTTCAACTTACAAGTTAAAAAAAAAAAAAAAAAGAAGTCACATTCTGAGATTTGCCAAACCCAAGAATTTAAACATCCAGTTGGAAAGGCTTAAGAATCATGTTGGTAATTCTTATGTTCCTAAAAATCTTCCTTCTTTGAGCTTTTAAACTTTCTCTGACCTTCCTGGCAATGGATGTATGACAGTTATAAATTGAAAAACTCAGCTTGCAGCACATACAGAATATTCACATGAAGATTCTCCACCTTTCTCAGGTGCCTGCCCCACCTTGTCAAGGGTCCCAAAAGTGATGGCATCCTTCTGCCTCTTGCCTGTGAAAGAAGGAGTTGTTACTGGGTTGACTTTTACATAAAAAAGAGTGCCTGCATGGAGTGATCATCTGTGGTGGTATAGATGAGAAGTTTGTTCCACCTGATATTGAAGTTTCATGATATTTTCACACAATGATACCATTTTAATTCACTTGTTACTGTACTGGGTTTTTAAAATATGCACAGTGCTTTTTGTTAAGGATGTTTGCCTGACCCTGAATTTGTCTCTGAATTTTTTCAACAAAAATAGTTCATGAAGTCACAGAAATTCAATTAAGTTATGAGGCGCTGTGCATCTATCTTAACCATGTTCTTGTTTATCTTCCTAGTTCTCGACAAATGTAACGTAAATACAGAGGCTTCACTGAACTTTAAACTGACACATTTTATTCTGTTATTTTTTTGGTTGTGCTGAGATACCAGTTCTGAGTTGTGAGCTAGGGAAAAAAAAAAGCTTTGCTGTGCCTGTTAACCTTTTTTTTCTTTTTTAAAGTCCCTGATGTCACAATGCTGTAGAGCAGAGGGTCTTGAAATTTGTGGAGGGCACACATTTTGGATAAAAGGTTGACTCTGCTGTCTCACAAGCAGGAGCTAACGTATCCTTATGTCACTTAAGTGGTGTGAGGGATTGTTATTCTTCCTTTCTTATGGGAAAATGTATGAGAGCACAAACGCACAAGCATGAGGTCTCAGCTTTACCCTTAGGGCAGCTGGGCAGGCTTTACACTGGCGTCTGAGTTTGCTCAGGACAGCTACTCTCAACCCCAAGCAGAGGTCAGGATGGGAAGGGGCACTCTAGGTATAGTATTCAAGGTCTGTGCAGCATTTAAAACAACACCACCAAAAAAAAACCCTCACATCCCCAAAACAAAATTTAGTAACTGAGGGAAGGGAATATGCAGTTTTTGGTTCCTTCTGCTAGAGCAGATTTTGCCTTAAGCAATCACTGGATGATGTCCTAAACCTGAATAGATACTTCAAAAAATTCAGCTGAACAGTAGAAAGCAAACATTGTGTTTTTAATATCTTTGAAGTAGTAGGACCTTTTCTTGATTTCCCACACATTGAGGCTGACCATTCTTGTGCTTGGAGGATGACATCCTGGTTGCTTTTTTATGGAAAAAATCAGGATGTCCTGATTGGGGACAATTCATCCCAATATACAGGAAATCAAGCGAAGGTGGCAGGAAGCCTTCGTGGGTGAACAAGGAGCTCCTGACTAAACTCAGACATCAAAAAGGAAGCACACAAGAGTTGAAAGCAGGGGCAGATGCAGCAGATCCAGGAGAAATATAGAGACGTGGTCCAAGTATGTAGAAAGAAAGATAAAGCCCAGCTGGAATTGAGTCTGTCAAGGTAAATGAAGGGCAACAAGAAGGGCTTTGCCAGGTAATATCAGGAACAAAAACAAGACTAGGATAAAAATGGGCCTGCTGCTGGAGGGCAATGGAGACCTGATCATGATAGACATGGGGAAAGCTGAAGTAGTCAATGAGTTTATTTCAGTCCTCACTGTTGTAAGACTTGCCTTTGGGAAGTCCACGAGTCCCTTAGGACCAGTGAAAAAAATCTTGAGCAAGGAAGATTTACCCTCACTCCAGGAAGGATCAAGTTAGAGAACACTTAAACAAGCTGGATATTCACAAGTCCATGGGATCTGATGGGATGCCTGCATGGGTGCTGAAGGGGCCGGCTGGTATCTTTGCAAGGCCCCTCTTGAAAGGTTGTGATCAGAGTAGGCTCCCAAGGACTGGAAGAAAGCAAATGTCTCTCCTACCTTTGAGAATGGTAAGAAGGAAGATCTGGGGTACTACAGGCTGATCAGCCTCATCTGGATCCCTGGGAAGATGATGAAGCAAATAATTCTGGAAACCATTCTAAACAGGTAAAGGACAAGAAGGTCATTTGGAGTTGTCAGCATGAATTTATACAGGAGAAATTAGGCTTGAGCAACCCGATAGCCTTGTGCAGTGAGATGACTGGCATGGTAGATGAGGGGAAAATAGTGGATGTTGTTTATATTGACTTTAGCAAAGCTTTTGGTACTGTCTCCCACAAAGTTCTCATAGATGCTGGTGGAGTGCAAGTTAGGTAAGCAGATGGTAGGGTGGGCTGAAAGAACTGAAACCTGTCTGAACTGCTGGTGCCCAAAAGTCCTCCAAGATCAGCAGCACAAAGTTCAACTAGAGGCAAGTCACTATTTGACACTGAGACTAATGCTGTCTAACATAATTTTAATGACCTGGATGATGGGGCATGATGCACTTTTAACAAGCCTGTAGCCAATTTAAAATTTGGAATAGTGATCAATACACCAGTTGCTTGTGCTACCATTTAGATGGGCCTTGACAGGCTGAAGAAATGGTTCAATGGGAACCTCATGAAGTTCAGCAAAGTCCTGCCCTTCGAGGAATAACCCCACACACCACTACAAGCTGGGGATGGACTGACTGGAAAGCAGAAAAGGCTCTGGGGGTCCTGGTAGACAAGAAACTGAGCATCAGCCAGCAATACCTCACTATGACAGAGAAAAAGCTTTTTTCCCCATGAAGGTGCTCAAACTGGAACAGGTTACCCAGACAGGCCATGGTGTCTCCATCTTGGGAGCACATATTCAAAGTTTTAATTGAACAGGGCCGTAAGGAACCCGACCAAACTTTGAAATTGGATCTAACTTTGAAGTTGGCCTTGCTTTCATGAGGTGGGAGGGAGGCTGGAGCAGATGATCTTCAGAGCTTCCATCCAACCTAACTTATTTCGTAATTCTCTGATTGTAGCACAAATGTTATAAACAGCACTCCTTTCCCCAAAAAAAGCCCAGGGGGAAAATACAGGCAACGGTCTTTCATGTTTGTGTGCTGCAACACAAACTAAATCAAAACACATGTTTCTGTGGCATATAGTTCAATAAAGAATTTCCCACGTGTTGAATGTATTTAGACTAAAAATGTACAGTTCACTCCAGTGTCATCTTCAATGTTATACAGTTTCTTTGCTGCTTTCTGTTGTTTAAGCTGTGCCAAATGCTGTTCCAAGTCACTTCTTTCCTTTCTCATGGGCAGTGTGTTTTTGTCTTTCCCCTGTAAATTGTTCTCTGTGGAAGAATGTTATGGTTCTCCACAATCACTGGAGTTATTATTGCAGTTCCTTTTCAACAGGTACAAAGACACTGAAGTGCTTCCTTTGCTGAAGCTGATGGTAAACAAGGTCTCCTCAGTTTTCATTGTGATATGACTTTAATGAGGAGTAGAGCGGAATTACGAAATTTCTTCTTCACCACTTTTTTCCCCCTCCCTCAGTGAAGTTTGGTTGATCTTGCTTTTACCATCTAACTTGTGAAAATTAATTCTAGATAATAACTTGACATTCAGTTGACTTGAGTGTGAAAAAGATGAGGAAAGGCATATTTATTCTCAGGAGAGCCTATTTTTCATATGGAACAGAATTCTTCTCAGTCCCCCATAATATTATTGTTCTCTGAATCCATGAAGTCTTAGGCAGTAATATTAGATTTTTGCTTGTGTGCAGTTATCACTCTTGGTTATCTGCATATTTGAGTAGATTGGAAATTTTGCGAAGAAAAAAATTGGGAAATATTGCATTTATTGAGTCAGAACCAAGCCTGAGGTGTTTGTTTTAATCTGGAACACCTCAGGTCTGACTTACTTCTAGCCAGTCTAGATCAGGCTATCTACAGATACTGTCAATTTGTGTTGGTCTGTCAGACGGCTGGATGTAAATAAGACAGAAAGAGGTGTTTAAGGTCCTGATTCCTATTGATCTTGGTAGAAAGTTAGGATTATTAGTGTTTCATTTGACTTAGACCAATATGCTTATTGTTTTGTTTTGATGGGAAATAGCACAAAAATTCCTGAGGTGCCTGGAGGAATGGGTTGTAAGGACTTTGCATAGGCTTTTTCTATTTTATTCTTGAGATAAGGGGAGGAAAGAAAGTTTTGGCATGTGGATGCTAGAAGTACTTTATCTGAAAACTATCCTAACAGAGGAGATGAAATGAGGATGTTTAGAAAGCAGTAGGTACTAGTTTTGCCATGAGACGTTGCCATGAAGAAACATCAGTTTACTTAAGATGTGTTTGGTATTCCCCACACTGTGAATCTCAAGGGCCATTCAGAGTCATCTACTGTAAGCAAGAAAACCAAGCCCCAAGTTTGGTTTCTATTAACTCAGATATAATCTTTGCCTGTGAAACATTTTGTTTGAATGTAAATTCAACCTCCTGCATAACTCTTTGGAGGACCTAGGCTGAAATTTGTTATGGTTGGACTCGATGATCGTGAGGGTTTCTTCCAACTGAAATGATTCTATGACTCCATAACAGTTCGGACTGAAAGAAATTTTAGAACACCCTTTGGAAATCTAGGAAGCAAGTGCTAAAACACAAGAAAGTACCCACGTTTGTTTAGAGGGCATTGAAGTCTGGATGTTTTCTGTACCCATTCTGACAGACTCATGATCTGTGGAATGAGCAGGAGACATACTAACCATCCTTGCTCAGTCATGTCATTTATTGCGTCTTACATTCATCTGCAATGATGTCATGCTAGGCTGTAACCTGTTCTGGTTGTGGACCTTGTAAGTCAATTAATGCTCTTCTGTTGCTATTTATACATATTGTTTTAATTGTGACCCTTTGAGAACACCATTTTTTAAAAGATAATATTTAAGAGCAAACACGCTTTAACATTCCATTTGGTATTTATGTTAATTTGAGTTCAATTTGTTCTCTGAGTTTTTGAGCTATTTTTAGCCTGGTTTCCTGAGGAACTGAAGTTTAGAGGATGGCTGTATCTATCCATCTGTCTTCCACTGAGTGTTTTGAAGCCAGTGATCAACTATCCCAATTTGGTCAAGAGAGTGAGGTCTCCATGGTGTTAAGCTCTGGCAAGTTTCATTAATAATAGCCTTAGTTTGGTAGAGGAGAGACACACAAATGAGTACCCCATGTAAGGGAAAAGGTGGAAGATAAGCTCAGCAGTTGTGTTGCGTTTGGTTTGGTGGGAAAGCAGCTGAGCCACGACTGCTGCTTCTCACTCATGGGGTAGTGAGAGAACTAAGCAAGAGATGAGGTTGCTGTGGCTGGGGGGGAACTGGGAGTATTTCTGTTGTGAAAAGGGAGCTGTGGATTATCACAGCTGGGGGGATGCATGGAGATTATGGACAAGGACCCCATGTTCTGTGGGAATATCTAGCAAGAAGTATGTAGGGCATCAGTTTTATTGCTCTTGAAGGCTGCTTGCCTTCAACAAGGGAAGCTATTGTATGGACACTATTCATATTACTGAAAGCCTGGAAAAACATGTAGCTTATTCTTCATGTTGGAAGAGGGGTCTTGAACGTGGCACACAGGCTTTTATATGGAGAATTTGCACCTACGAAACAAGTGATCTCAAGGGCCTTTAGAAACAAGTTGAGCTTTGTGTTCCCTTAACCCCTATATAAATGAAGTTAGGATTTATTTCTCTTTGGGAAACTAGGAACAAGGGAAGAAATGATACCCAGAATTTTGGTTATGAATGGTAATGTGATTGTGGAAAAAAGCTCTGAGCTGAGCTCTTAAAGTCAGTTCTCAAAGACACCACGCCTAGTGATGATTTTAAAAAAAAGCTTCCTAGCAAAGTTTGTGCCAATAGAGTTTACTGCTAGAAGACAGTTCTCTGTTTTCAGTGGCTAAGCTTGAAGGATTTGTGTGTTGAAGTAAAGCAGAGATTTTAATTTTTCAGGAGTTTACCACCTTTTGTTTGGTATTTAAACACTTCTGAGAAGCTCAGTTTCTAGATAATCAATAGCTATGATACTCGTTAAAGGAAAAACATTTTCTCTACATGGAAAAACACATTAAATAAGTTCCACGTGCTCCTACAAAGGGAGGATTAGCACTAAGAATCATCACATGGCCTCTGCAGTTGTGCTCATCGTAAAACACAGGATGTGAGTTTTGTTGAAATGCCTGTCAGCTACGATATTCTGTTTCATAAACTGTGTTACATTCTTGGGCTTTGCACTGCCTTCTAGTTATGTGAATGCTTATAGACAACATGCACCACACAGGACTAGAATATTACAGTGCATTTTGCTATCTTCTTCTCCTCCTGTATAAACCATGCGTGCATTTATCTGTGTAATTAACAGGTAAGCTTGTAGAGAAGCTTCCACAACAGGTAGACACTCTATGTTTCAATCTGGTTTGGTAAATTTTGTTTTACTTTATAGAAGTCATTTCTTGAGGAAGAGAAAAACATAGATTTTGGTTATAACCAACTAGAAAAGCAAGACAAAACTAGGTTTCAGTTTCTCCTCTTTAAAGCTGATTACCTCTTCAGTTTTCAGAATCCGGATCAAAACCCCTTCTTACAAGCCTTAGGTCGGCTTGTGTATCCATTCAACTCAAAGAAGGAATTGAATAAGGAGCTGGACAATTTCTTCCTTCGAAGAAGGAGCTGGATAATTTGTAACGGAAACTTAGAGATCATGCAGTAGTCAGCTGAAATGCAGAAATTGCGGTCATCTTTTTTGACCTGCAGTTGATTCTGCATTGCCTTGTTGCATCACTGAAATGCATTAGTAAAATTCAGTGCATGTTTAGTTTCAAGCGTTTGGAATTTTTATAATTCTTTTATTTTACTGCTTACTTCTGCAGTCACACTTGGGATAGTTCTCCTAATTGATCTTTATGTGTACCTCATGTACAAACACAGATTCTAGAAAATATTAACAAATCAGTCTGCTGTACAGGTCTGTCTGAAGTAAAGTTATGTCATTTGTGAGCTTGTCTTATGGAAAAGCTTTTAATTTCTGGTAGTGAGAGTATGTTGGGAGCTATGTCTTTGATGTGCCAATTCCTAGAGTCGCTACCTATTCTGTTGTGCCAGCGAAAGTGTTTCGGCTGTGAAGAAGATCAGGATTTAGTCCAGTCCAATAATAACACCTCTTTTTTAAGTCAGGTTGTTGTTTTAGCTGAATTGGCTCCCTGAATTGCTTTGCTAGCCAGAGAATTTCTGCCTTGTATGTGAAATTGGTGAGGCTAATCTGCAATGTTGAAACTTGAGAATTAGTGAGAAGTGGGCTCCGAGAGCCTGGGAGATGTGGGTTTGACCTCTTATCCTCTTGGTGCTGAGAGTTTGTTCTCCCATTGTATAGCCTGACTTGTTGAGTGAACTATCACTGGAAGATACCTCTGCATGGAAGGTCCCCTCCTTGTTTCCTTGTTGCCTTCTCCAGGAGAACATCTAATTGTCCTTCTTCTGGGTCTGGAGGTTGTTATTGACCTGCCTGGGAGAGCAGCAAGAGCTGAAAGAAGAGAAAGTGTGGGGTTAAGCTAGAAGAGCTTTGGGAGGCACTTTTCTGACCCAGAAAAGCATCTGGAGCTGCCCATCCTGGTTGTGGCTGGCTGCTTTTCCAGAGGAAAGGAGGTGCAGGCGCTGAACAGCGTCGTTTGGAGTGGGGTTATACATGGGGCGTTACAGGGTCAAGCAGTTGTCATGGTGCTGTGTTTCGGACAGAGCAGCCCTTCTGCATCCGTGTGCTGTGGTCCCCCACTCTGCTGCCATCCGTAGGCTGGCAGGACCCAGTGGGATGAAGGGCAGGTGGCTATGGGGTGAGGGAAGAGGCCAAGATCCTCACTGCCTGTGTGGATGAAGAGCTTCAGCTGTGGAACAGGGTAAGGAGGAAAATAAAAAATGTTTATTAGTTGATTTCTTACTGGTTTTGTTCCGTCTTTCTCTTATCTTAAATATATAGTATGCTGTGCTTTCAGTTCTGTCCCATTCAAGGCTTTAAGCTCAGAGAAACCCGTGTCTTACCATGAAACTTGCTCCTGACAGTTATTTTCAGGTATAGCCACACTGCAATTCTTGAAAGTAATGAATGTAGCCAAAGCGATGAGGACACCAGGCAGGAAAGGAGGATTATTGTAGAGGAAAGGGAAGGTGGGGGATGATCAAAGTGTTAAATCAGAACGTCCCATGCGAAAACTGTTGGTTCATGCATACCTGTGTCAGATGTATGTCTGCTCCACAAAAATGGCTTTTTTAGTGTAGAGGATAGCTTAGTCTGAAGGGTTGACGCTGAGCTTTTTGCTTTTGCCTGCTTCAAAACACTTTCCTTACCAACAGGTATTAAAAAAATTCCATATTGTGTTTATAACAGAATTTCTCCCATCATTTACTTGTGAAAACTCAGTAAACTGAAACTTGTATTTAAATGCCTATTTGAGAGTTCATTGATCAAATTACCAGTGTACCAACTTTATTTTTTAAAGAAAATTGAATATGCTGAATGTATTATTATTTCCTGGGCTGCTTGATTACATACAGAACTTACAAAAACATTTTTCACGTGTTTGTCAGATAAATATTACTACCAGAGGATAAATACAGTTATGTCCAAATACATTGGCAGTTCCGTATCATTAGAGATGTGTGTACTGACTGGCAGGTGCATGGGCAGAAAATGATATTTAAAGACATGCTGAGAAGCAAGCGCTAAGTATATGCTGATAGTAGCAGTGCCTTTGCCACAAAGCTTGATGTCGTGTTAGCAACGTATATGGGCTGTAAACATTAGCACTTAACACAAAAATGAGCAGAAACAAAGATGACAAGTATGAAAGTTTAACAGTCTTAGCCTGACATTTCCTCGCTAATTAAATGTCTAAACTTACCATCGTTACTTTGCTTCAAAAAGGAGACTTGTGTATTTCCGATATTTGATATGCATCAAATCTGTTGTACTGGATTTCTGTTGATGCATTTACCTAAATTGTAATTTGGCCCAGAATTAATATTTGAAGGCTGCAGCTACTCTCGAAGCTGAAAAAAAAATCTAGAATGAATTGCATTTCTTTATCAAATACATATTGTATATTGTACACCTTTCCATTTCTTTCATACTGGTTTCTTCTGCTCTGAAGCTGTAGAGGCAGTTAAGCAAGAAGTTTTGAGGCTATCAATAGCCACTACTTACATTTAATATCATTATTCAAATCTTTACCCTTCCTTCTAGGCTTTAAAAAATCCTTTAGATGATCGAAAGCTCAGCTGACAAAATTAATTGTATTTTTTCCATTATAACGCTGCTATAGGAAGATAAGGAATCAAATATTTCTGCTGATTTTTTTTTAAGAGCCAGGTAATTTTTTACCATATTAAGAGCTATGTATGCTAAGGTAAATGCAAGAAAAATCAAAATCTAATCAAAATAAACCAGGGCATAAAGTAGTTGTGTTAAGGAAGCTGAGGAGAAATCTTGTGTTCTCTTGGACCTCAAGCTCGGTAGATCATAACTAGCTGGGAGGTGACTAAAGGCTTTGCTCTCCTCTGCAGGGTCACATCAGAGGCAGGGCATTGAGATGGATTGACTGTTGATAGGATTTGCCGTAGTGGATCACGCTTTCATCTGTGTGCTTCTCTTCTTGCCCGTTACAAGCAGGCAGACTGGACACAAAGGCTGTATTGAAATAGAGGTTAGCTTATATATAGTACAATAGTTAAGAATAGCTTCTGTTTCATGAGAAATACAGTCAGAGAGTGTCATTTTTGTTATCTGTAACAAGGATCTGTTCGGTTCAGATTTTGTATTGGGACGTTTCACAATTATTTTCCAAGTATTTCTGAAAATTAAGCATAGAATCAACATAAAGATGAAGGTTAAATAGACAACATTTTAAGTGTTTGAAGCTTATACTTTTGCATTGGAGAGTAGATGAGGTATATGGAGAGGAGAAAATAACAGCAGATTTTATTGATTTCTGGAAAAAAAAATACTTACCGTTCCTTAGTTGTTCTTCCTGGAGAGAATATAAATTGCTGGTTAGAGCTTTAAAAGCTGAATAGGATGCATTCAGAGCTTTTCAAAATATTTTTGGATTTGCTTTCAAAAATCCAGGACCTGGCATTTTCGTAGAGCTTAGAGACGATAGATTTTCTTTCTTTCAACTAACTTTGTTGATCAGCTTCCTTTCGTTCAAGAATTCAAAGAGTATCAGCATGGCAAAGCTAGATGGAGTTAGCAGAGGAATGGGAAAGCAGGTTGATGTGGTAGTGGCCTTGAGGTTTTGAACTGGAGTGTTACATTAGTGCTGCCCTGTGCTGTCAGCGTTTTGGAGGCCGAGCTCCCTGGGATGATTATAAGAAGTTCTTTACAAATAACAACTCTTCCACGTGGAGTGTTTCTCCATTTTCTGTCCATGCGTGCAGGGCCACCACCACCATAGGCTGGGTGCAATTTTCCTGTACCTTATAATTCTGCTGTCTTCTGATAGATGTTCAGTGACCAAACTCAGATGTGCTTTTCAAAATAGTCAGTAATCCAAAGTAATTTGATGATGATCCAGATGTATTCAGACTCTTCAGGCTCAGAGCAAGCACCTAAGCTAAAGGCACAGGAGCAAGTGGCCACCAGTAGAAATGGATGTGCCTTTGTCACCTCCAGCACTGGAAAGTGGCTGTTCCATCCTAGCGGTGTCACTGGCCACTGGCACCTGGAATAGCTGCTGAGATATAGGGCTGTGTCCTGGCCACAATCTGGTGAGACACTCTGACCCTACAGCTCTTGCTAAAGTGGGAAAACAACCCGAGTGATGACAGTGACAAAGAAAAGGCTTTTCTGACAAGTCGAACACCCAGCATCTTTAGAGAACATGCGACGATATGTTTTATTTGCTAGATCTAGCAATTTGAGAGGCCAAAACGTGTGTGATCTGCTTATATGAGCACTACAGTCCTTGCAGGATCTAATGAGATAATTAGATAATAGGCTTCCAGCCGTTGCTTTTGTTATACCTAGTTATGGAAAGAGGAGGAGGTGGCTTATAGCATATCAGGAAGTGATATAGAAATAAACAGAATATGGAGATAAAATCAAAAAGCCTAAGTTATCATGGAAAGGAAAGGATTGCACCCAAAAACCCTAAACTCTTTGATTACTCAGCATTATGTTCTCATTTGCCTGTGACTTATTTTATTAGAGGACAGGGTGACAAAACTGAGCAAATTCCTCTCGGGGAATGTTTAAAGGCCAAGTTTCTAAGGATATCACAAGTCATTCCTGACAAGGAAAAAGACATCTCTTGTCCTAAATGTTTGTGTTAGTGTAAGGGGGTTTTTGTTTGTTTGTTTGTTTCTAGGAGAATCAACCAAATGTTAGTAGTGTAGATGAGAAAGAGCAAGGCATCAGCAACTCCTTTCTGCTTCTGCTGCCTTGTCTTACAGAACATGTAATTTTCAGAGACCGCACAAAAAATAAAAAGAGTATAAGCAGGTTCTGTTACCTGTTTACCGTCTTTTTTCCACCAAACCACCTTGCAGACTTTCTTTAGTCTAATTTTCACCATTTTCCTTATTCCTATCCATTTATTAGCTTTTCTTCCATTCCATTCAAAACTCATATGCATAATGCAGTCTCTCTGCAGGGCGCTTATTCTGTCTATATTTAAATCTTTCTTGACTCAGTTCACTGAAAGTGAATCTTCAAATTTTATATATATATATATATATATCTCCAATTTGTTCCATTTCCCTTACATTCTTTATACTGCTTTGTCTAGCTTTAGGTTTTGGCTTATTCTAAGACAGTATGTCCCATTTTGAAAAACTAGAAAGACTTTTGCATGTGTTGTTAGCCTACGTAAACTGACAGCCAAATACTGAAGTGTGGTTGAGGGAAATGGGAGCACGACTAAGTTGCTGCCCACTGAAGAAGAGAGAATGGCAGTGGTGCTCCAAGACAAAGCTGTCTGGGTTACCATGATAATTTTTCTAGCAAGCAGCGTTGGTTGAATAGATTTACCAGCTGCAGACACAGTAAATGAGGCATAGATCATGCCCACTAGGTTGGATGGTTTCAGGGAGGAGGATGAAATTTGTAGTGACACTTCTGCGTGTATTAGAGCAAAGCTCAATCTGTAAAAGGAGTGAAGGAATCCACTCATGGGTCCTGCCCTGTGGTGAAAGCATATAGAAATATGGGAAAATTACAATTGTCACAGTCTGTGGATTGTCCCAAACATATGACAATACACATGCATTTGCCTCAGATAATTAAAACAAAACAAGGCACCACCACAAAACAAAACGACCCACCCACCTTTTTCATAGAAATAATTTGTTATTTGAGGTGACTGGTGTCACTGGGTAGCTGCAAAGCATGCGCTGTCTCTGGCATCTCTAAGAGCTTCCTTTTCAGATCCAGGGTGGTATTTTGAAGTTTGTGTCTGTTAGCTCCTGCCTCATGTCCATCATCTCCCAGCTCCCTACAGCTGCTGCCAGGTATGACCCTTGTCCTTTGGGCAAGGTCTCTTGTTGATGGCCCACGTCTTGTCCAACTTGATTGTACAACCTCAGGAAATAATTCATCCATGTCTGTTTGCCCCATAAGCATTCACACTGCTTTCCTGGGCTGAGCACAGGGGGCAACTTTCATCCTGTGTAGCCCATCCTTTGAAAAATGCTAATTCAGAGTAATCTGGCGCTGCTTACCTGTTACCTCCTGCTCAGATCACAGCTCTTCATTATTTAGATTCACTCAATGGCTGCCTGACTCAGCTGTGGCATCGTCTCTCTGCTCAAGGATTCCTCTGGGAGCTCTGCTCAATGCACATAAGATACACTGCTCACTTTATAAGAGGCCTCTCTTGTTGTCTGCACGTTGTGTGTTACAGCTCCTCCGGGATTCAGCTGCAATAGTTAAAGTATTACAGCAGTGACTTACAGCTTCCTGATCTTATGTATAGATCACTTAATTGCATTTGCATGCCTGATGTTTACAGGCTTAAGAGACGTTGCTCTTTCATGAAAAGAGATATTTTCAAATTAAAGCCCCAATTAGATTTTTTTAAAACCTGTGTTGGAACAACCCACTGTTGGATAAGTATCATTTGTTTCAAATGTTACTGCACATACTGAAGCCTTTCTCAAGAACGGTATGAAAAGATGATACTTTGTTCTGATCTGAAGTTGGATCACTTGGAGAAACATTTTCTGCATGAAATGAAGAATTGTTCTGCATCAAGGGAAATGAATTAAGAGGAGATTTTTTTTTTCAGTCTCTTAATCCATTACACAAGAAGGAACATTTATTTCAGTCCAAAAGTATAAGATCTAGTCAGTAGATTATGTGACTTTTGTTGTTGTTTATCCACTAAAAGACTTGAGGGGAAAAATGAGATAGTGAATGCTTGTTGGTGAGATCCTTTTCTCTTGGAGAACTGAGCCAGAGCCTAAAGTAAAAGTGACATGTTCTTGTACTCGCAAATGTTTTTTTCAATGGTTGGTAACAAAAATGTGGTTTTAAACATGAAAGAATTTTAATTAAGCTTGCAACAGCAGGTTGTAGTAGGCAGGAATGTGAGTTCTGGTTTAAGTGCAATGGTGTGTTTAAAAAAAACCACACACCAAAACTGGAGAATTGTTTTCTCTCAAGCACAATAAAATTAAATTTGCTAGTAGTATGAACAAAATCTCACAAGTCTGGCTGAAGCAAAAACAGGTGTTGACCTTCACGTAAAGATACAGCCGTGCTTAAAGTGTTCCAGGCAGGATTAATTCACACTTAGATGCTAATTTAAAGGGTTTGGGGGATGGGGTGCTGGAAGGAGACAGATACATAAATAATTGCCTCCCGATCTGGAATTTCCTCTTGGTTCGTGGCCAGCTGGAGGAGTGGATGTCTTGAGGCAGGACAGCGTGTGGTAGTTTTTCTCATCATTAACAGTCAAGAAAGTTTGTCCTTTGACTTACTGTTAACGGAGAAAATATGTTGAATGGTTAAAAATTGAGCCGTCCATGAGTACGTTCTGTTTATGCACCAAACCGCATCTTTTAAATGCATTATCCTAAATTAGTCATTAAAAATTGTTACCTTTGACAGGAAGGAGGCGTATTTCACCTACAGGGTTTCCTTACATACGCAAGACCTATTTTACTACATATTTAAATAACTATGTAGTGTATAGTGTTGATACCACAGATTTTGTAAGTGCTGGTGTGCTGCATGTGCTAATGCGCGTGCAAAAATGTGGCCACATTAGTAACTCTGTAAAATGCAGAGGCCTCTGACGTTGGGGACAGGCCTTGCTGGATCAGGGCCTAGGGGAGCAGGTTGTCTGTAGTAAAGTCCGAAGTAAATACAGGTGACTTAAAAAAACCAAACCAAAACAACCCCCCCCAGCTATTTAGGTGCGAATTGGAGGAATATCAGGCTCGGTTTGCTGTCTCACTCCTGGCTGGGGCGGTGGGACAGGCCCTGGCTGCCAGACCTTGCCCTGCTGCCCCACGGGGATCCCCCCACTTGTCATGGTGCCCCAGCACACGGGAGGCCACCAGGCGATGCTGCTCCTTGACACTCTGAGACCAGACTGCTAATGTTTGTTGCAGCCAGCAGAGCAAGAAGGGTTTCGTAAGCAAAACACAGCACAAAGCCTAGAGATATACCCTGCTCTTCTGTGCCATGCCCCTGCCCTGGTTTGTTCACAGCTTGCAGGGGGCCGGGGGCAGAGGATCTGGCTGATCTCGATGTAGCTTCTGCAACCTCACCGCTGACTTCTTCCAGGGATTTCTCACTGCTACATCTCTCAAGTGCTGACGAAGGAGCTGTTACCATTTTCCTACATGCACGATGGGAGTAGGAGGGATGTAGGTTGCTTTCTGTTGTCACACTGCTTTCAGTGCCAGGAGCCCCACTCCGGCTCCCTTCAATTACTCTGAGTCAATGTCTGACTTTCTCCTGAACCATTTCTGTTTAATCCTGTTCCCTAACCTTCAGGAAGAAGCTGTCTTTCTCCTCCACTGCTCGCCTCCTCCACTACTCACCTCCCCCACACCCTTTAAATGAAAACTCATTCACTGGCTTTCCGTCCCTAGCAGAAGATAGAGGAGTTTAAGAGACTTAATTACTGAAGATGTGCTGCAGTAAATACAGAGATCATTGATTGCAAAATTAAACCTTGGTGAGTAAAAAACTTACATTGCATGTGTGGAAAAATTAATGCTGTGTGGATCTCAAATAAAGCCAATTAAAATAAATCAGTGACTTCTAGAAGCACTACTGTCTGCTGCTAATCAAAGCTGTTACTCTAGAAAAAACTCTGATTGTGCTCATTAAACAAGTTACTTCCTACATGGCAAGACACTCGTATCTTCAATAAACTACTTATTCATATTCCATCTTCAGTTTTCTATTGCCAAAACTCCATGGATTCTGTGTAACAAAACATGTAAGGTGCCACAATACTGTATATTTAAATATTGTGGTGTGACATAACCCAAAACAAGTAATGAACAAGAGGTGCGATGAAGGACTGCCTTATTGCAAACCTTTGTCTTCCTCATTGTTCAGTCT
This sequence comes from Caloenas nicobarica, assembly GCF_036013445.1. Lineage (NCBI taxonomy): Eukaryota > Metazoa > Chordata > Aves > Columbiformes > Columbidae > Caloenas > Caloenas nicobarica. Next base: position 160,045,640 of record NC_088245.1, on the reverse strand, counting down.
ATGGGAATAGAAATAATTACCATTTTGGCTGCAAATAATGCGCTCACCCATTAAATTGCCCTGAGACAAGACCCTCTGTGTGTTGCTGTCTGCCGTATGCCTCCCTGTAGGGAACAACTCCTGCATAAGATCACTACGTAAAACACACACTTTGCACGTAAGACTTACGTAGTAAATTTTATCTATTCCTGGAATCCTTCAGTTATTAATGATTACAATTATTACGGTGCGAGAGCCAAAGCTGCCATTCCCACAGCAGCAGTCCCTCACTCCCATCTTCACATCCCCACAGTTGCAGCATCCCTTTAGCAGCAAGCTTAGATTTCCAGGTTTCTTCATCTCATCCTATTCTTTCCGTTCCACCTTTGCGTTCCTCTCAGTCAGCGATCCTAATTCTGTCCTGTCAACTGTGCACTGCTGGCTTTCAGCCTAGACATGGGTGGTATAATGCAGTTTGCCAGTACTGCATTGCAAACCACATGTGAAATGGTTTCCTTGGTATATTTTGATTCTAGGGCCCCGTTATCAATGTGTGGGATAAACAGCAATTCTTTTTCAGGTTATACTTGAGGAGTCTTTAAGTTTTTTTCAAAGTTGTTTTCAGGTCAGGTTAGATTACTTTTGTAAATGTTATATGGTTTCAAAGCGTAATTTAAAGATGAAGGTCCTAAATAATTTCCAGTGTTCTTCCTTCAAAGGTAAACTCATTGAAAGAAAGTTGTTTAAGCTTTTGGTTTTCTCCTGAAATTGTAGACCTTGTGTATTACAACTTACCTTGAGTACTCCAGACTTCTGTTGATGGGTGTGTGTGAAGCTATTCTGACAATGAAAGTGTCAAGGAAGATACGTGCCATTCAAAAACATTTGTGAGAGAAGTACTGAAGAAACAGTTTTCTGGAGCCTACAGGAGGAGTCATGAATGGTGCTGCAGAAAAAGAAAAAGACGACTGTAGAAGTGATTTGCCTCTGTATGCAGGAGATGTCAACCAGCTTCCTTGTCCTTCAGGTTTCTGATTGAGTAGAAAGACGAGTAGTACTGTGAAAATCGCAGGAATGGTGAGTGGCATCCTCACAAGTGCTCATATACACGTTGCGATAAGGGCTTGCAGGTACTTCAAGCTTCCAAGGCCATACTTGGTGTTGATAAACAAAATGTTTCTTTTTTGAACATCAGAGGATGTCAACAACTTGTGCTCCATGAACATAGTCTTATCTAGAAGAATTTGGTATTTGTCTCTTTCTCCTGAAAGTTTGCTGCATGTTTGGAGAGCAAATCCAGCCTCTTGAGAATGAGCCAATGTGGCTCTGTAAACCTGGTGAGTGGTCCAGTCTCTGCTTCTCCCAGACCTTTGTTTCACGGCCCCTGTAGTGGACGTCTGTGCAGGCAGTGTGGCTTTGCAGTGGGACACAGTGTCCTTTGGTGGAGCGTACGGTGAGACCTGAGAGGTAATTTTAGCTCAAACAATGGCCTCCTGTGTTGCCAATCTGATAACAGCCATCCTGGTTTAAAGAGATTGCTATCTATTTTATGCTTTGTGCACTGTCAGTCTTTTGCGTGTTGAAAATCAAATACCGTTTGTATAAAAAAACAAAGTGAAAAAAATAGTTTAGTTCCTGTTGAGAACTTTTAAATTTGCATTACTAAATATCATATGTTTTTACTGCCTGCCGTCATTTTTTGCTTCGTGAACTTGCGGGAGGAAGCACTGTGCAGCATCTTGCGGAGAGGAAGCTGCTCGTTCGCCGCCCTGACCTCGGAGCGTCTCCTGGCAGCTCGTCCTCAGCTGCTTCCTAAGGCTTTTCCCACTGCCGAGCCCTTCCTCTGGGGACCGATCACATTGGGCTGATGTGACTTCTGCCTCGGGATGCACAAAGTCTGCTTGGTCTCTGTGCAGCCCGGGAGGTTTTTAGAAGCTGTCTGCCGAGTGGCAGCAGCACAGCGGCTTCTCTCCTTTGATGCGGAGAGCTGAGGATGAGTTCCCAACCACAGAGATGCAGCCTCCGGCGGTCTCACCGCCCACCTCTAGCTGGGTGTTTGGTGTTACAACGAGCTGCTGTGAGCCAGCTGGCCACCCTTCCCACATCAGGTCCAGCTCAGGGTGGAGAAACACTGGTGACCCGAGGCAGGGGAGAGCAAGGACAGTGATTCAGAGAGGTACTCGTGCTGTCAGGCGTCCCTGGGTACCTCAACCAGGTCCTAGGCTGCAGTCCTATCAAACTCGAATTCTCTTAATCCTGCAGCCTGTGCTACTGTATCTATAAAGCATCCATTGCCTATTCATGAGAATAAAAGCCTCTGAAATCCTATTTGTATGATTAAAATCACTCCAACCCAGTAGCATGGGGATACTCTTGCCCACCCCTCTGATACACTGAGGTGTAACCAGAGACTGTTTCTGCTTGTGGTGCAGAAACAACTGGTGAGCAGGAGCTGTCTCATGCTTTTGCACCATCTTTTACTAATTAAAGGCCAATCTTGCAGCTGCCTTAACTGGCAAAATGGAAGCTATAATAGCTCTGCCATCTTCAGACATTTAAAAAAAAAATTAAATAGATTGCAGTGCAGTTTGCCTTGAAAATCCCCTTTTCAAATATGTTCTTTGCTGTTCGACTGCTTAATATGTATCCCATAGTCTTACTATACATTGATGCACTGACAGCTTTAGATCTTGATATGATACATGAGAATATTTTGCCAGTGAGAAGCAATGGCATCTGTGTTACAGGTCTGGTAATTTGGAGTCTCAAATTGCATTCCTGTCAGTAAGAGCATGACATTCTGTCACGCCCTTAACAAAGAGGAAATTAAATCTAAAAGTCTTCACATTTCAAATATTGAAAGATGGTAAAGGTCTACTGTGAATTGCCTCAGGAAACAAAAAAAAGGCATCCAGTCCTTTTTTCATATACCTGAGCATAATAATTTAGATACCTAAACCCATTCCTTTTTGGACAAAGGCTGCAGGATCAAGCTTTACAGTCCCTCATTGAAAGTCTGCTGCAGTATCAAGGTGTGATGTGATGAAATCAAGACAAAGAGCAGCTCATGCTGCCTTTTTCTTTTCCTTTTTTTTTGGATTCTGTGTTGCTCAAGCAGTACTTGATGGTTTATTGTGGTATATTCCTCACCCCTCCACACCAAAAATAAATTGTCAGGGATTTCTCAGCCTTCTGAATGCAATTGATCTCACAACAGTGTGTGGTTTTGCATTATTTTCTTCAATATTCTTTTAAGAAGGTCTGTAGGAGAGGTGGATTTACTGTAATGGCGGCTAAGTAGTTTAACTTAATCCTGAATAAACAAACAGATGCTCTCACCAAGGACCTGGCATCTGGGGCTGTCAACATTTATTACGGTAAGGCTCAGAAGAGATAAAATTATCATTAGCCTTCACAGAAACACCATGGATACATTTGGAAAGGAATGTACTTCAAACTGCAAGCTAGCCCCTCAGAGAAACTAGTTCGGATAGTTAAATGCCTGTATTAGTAATGACCCAAATAAAAAGCTGCTTTCCTCACTTGATTCATCCTTCACAGATCAGATTTTACATGTTTCTGGTTCTTCTCTGAGGGCCAAGGCTGAAATAGGAGTGTGCTTACAGTTGTATGCATGTGCATTTGCAGTTGTCTATCTGTGCATCCTGCTACGAGTTTATACCCAAAATTTTCTCTATGGCTTCTGATGGTTTCTTCTAAAAAAATCTCCATTAAGGAAACTGAATGTCATTTAGGAATTAGCTGGGGCTTGGTGTAGGGAGCAGCCATATGGCAGCAGGCTGGGGTGCAGTGCCCATGGATTGCCAGGTCCAGGGGACCGTGTTGAGCATTTTATTACATATGCTTGTATAAAATACCAGGGTCTAGGATTATTCAAGCCTTCAGGCCATCAGTTTTAAACCTGTATCCATCAAAACCCCTAAATCCACAACTGCACGCTTTGTTTAATTCAATAAGGTGGTGGGGTTTTTTTCCCTGTGATCACTGTTCTTGTCAATGGTTTAAATAGAGAACTTCAAAGCCAGATTTCATCCCTAAGAAATGTATTTTAGCAAAATCTGCTTAAGTATTTGAAAGTGAATTTGTAATAAAAATAATAGGTTTAAAATTGGCTCTTAAGTGTCATCCCTCACCCCAGCCCTCAAAAATACTTGGATTTCAGTGGTTGGACTAATATTCTGTATACGCCTGGGCTTAAGAGACATACTGCAGTTCCTGTGAGAGAGGAAATGTCTTCTGAAGAAATTTGTTTTCCTCCAACCCATATGATCTCCCTCTTTTATAGTAAAGCTAATGTTTTCAGGACTTTGCCAGGAATGCTCGTGCAGGAGGATTGTTGACTGCTGCTGCTTGTGCCATGCGTGCTGCAGCGTGGGTCAGAAAGCTGCTCTGTGTGTTTTACATCTGAAAGCCAAATATTCAGTGGAGCTTTATGCCATCCCAAGGTTTCATCTCCTATTTATAGCTATCCTTCTCAAAAAAAAGGCATATATATATATATGCATCTCAGAGCAGTTCTGACCTCCTGAAAGTTTGGAGAGTTGTGTGTGATGTATTCAAAGTGTGACTTACAGTGAATTTTCCCATAGTATATTAGCTGAATGGGTTTTGGAAGGGTTGTGTTATGCACAAGAAGGAAGGGTGACTTTCTGGTCAAGCTTTTCATGAACAACTATGCTTGATAGACTGGAAAGTATTTTTATTAAGAATTCCTTACCATGATTAGTCTTTTTTTTTTTTTTTGAGTATCTGTAGCAGGAGCCTGAGTACTGGAAAATAGTTTGAACTCAAAAATGTCTCACTGCATTAGTGGACTTTTGTTCTTGATTTCCTATAAAACTGAAATTAAAAATTGTTTCTGAATCCTTTCTTTCAAAGAATGACCATAGAACACAGATTTTGCATTGAGCAGGTCAGAACAATTTTGATAAAACGTTTGGAAACGCTGTGAAATTTCCTCCCAGCATCTCCTGAGAGCTCTCCAGTCTGCATTGCCTCTGTTTTCTTCTTGTTCACAGTTGGCAGTACCTTCTGCCAGAGGTAGTTGAATTAAAGTCAATAGGCTAGATTATGTCCTGAGGACTTGACCCACAGTGATTGTGGTACGTTGCTGAGCAACCTTGCAGGACTCCCAAGGAATGAACTGTGCTTAGGAAGCCACAATTTACTCTTTTTTTTTTTTTTTTTTTCCAAGGGTTTTAGCAATTTGTTGCCAGTAAACTGCTTCTACTTAGCTTTTGTCCAGTACTTGCTCAGTTCTAAACCTGAGCTGTTCTCCAGTGACCTGTCCTAGGAGAAGCAAATGGGGGCCTGTCTCCCAGTGCCCCACACATTTGTGTTCCAGCAAGGAGCAGAAAGGGGCTACTTACAGCTCTTGTTCAGGAGCCCACCATATCAAAACCAGTCTTGAAAGGACTGAGTTGCTCATTAGTGGTAAAAAGGCGAGTTACAGTCCAGATTAACATTTTTGATAAAAAACAGACTTTTTTTTTTTTTTTTGGCCTGTCTACCAAGGCAAGCAACTTTTTAGTTTTTCTTTGAGGAAGTTGTTTGCATGAAGTTCATATTCTGTGGTTCTTTGTGTTATGAGCTGAAAAGAGTCAGTTCTTTCAAGGCCAGATTTACCACTGAGCTTTGTGAGGAAAATAATTATTTTCAGAATAAAGTGACTTCTATTTCAGATCAGCGTGTCTGCAGGGAGAGTGAAGCTATTCCAATGTAGTTTATTTTTCAATACCTCATCCCATTAACTTCTCCATATAAAAGGGGCATGCATTCTAGCATTCTTCAGGAGCTGTGCCACCACTGTTGAAACTGGATGCTCGTTTTGTCAGGAGAACAGTTTGTAGAGCAAACCAGCACCACGACTAAACCTACTGAGTTACGGTATGTTATGGTGCAGTTACATGCATTTGTCCACAGACACAGATCAGTCTTATAAATAGCTTACAGGAAAATATTTTTATTTCCACAAACAGCAAGAAAATATTTTTTTAGGCTTTCTTTTTGGCCTGAACTGCTAGGCAGAGAAACAGTTTGGCAATGGGACCTTAAACATTTTAAAGCAGTGTTGCAGCAAACCCATGATGCACGCTGTTAATATACAGGAGGGAACACCAAACCTCTGTAATATTAATGTTCTTACTTTTTACATAAATTATATCTGTTAGGACCTATAAGTAGTGATTCCTATGAAGCTGCTTTTTCATTCTGTTAATGCACAGAATTTCTTGTCTCTGTGTAAGCTGCATAAACTCGCAAGAGGTTCGTAGCTTGTAATACAAGGTTTTCAAAATAGCTGCTTTGATGATGGGTGTGAAATTTGCAGCTGCAAAAGGAGAAATGTCTCCTTTGATGTCTTGATGTCTTCCCTACGAGAAGCAGTACCATGAAACTGCTCCAGAGGAGACTTAGTAGTATTGGGGGCCATCTGTGTGTGAATTATACTCGACAGCACACTTTCTGTAGGTATTAGTTAAGTCACCTGTGGGGAAGGTGCAGAAGCAATCTTGGGAAGAGCCTCTTCCACAGAAAAGATTTGAAATATATAAATGGGACTTCAGGGGCCTTTTTGTTAAGTGATGCTAGAATTGCATAACAAAATTTTTGCCTAGTCTGCAAACCTTTTGTGTTTCTTGACTTTGATAAAGGTGAAGCTAGTGGACAACAGATGAGATGAAATGATGGAAAATATACAAAAGGACATTTTAGACCCTGACATTAGCAAATTCATCTCCTTGACAGGGTAGAGGCAAGGACTGCAAAAGCACAGATAATAGTAATGAAGTTTAATTAGCCAGCCCCATTGAGAGAGGACTTGGGGTTTCTGCCTCTGCACAAGCTGCTGCAAGCTGGGCTGTTGCTCGCTGCTCTGATCTCCCACTGAAGAAGCGCTGTGGTTTCGCTCCTCACGAACTATGGACTGCTGCGATTCTGTTCAGCAAGTGGCTGTTAATCATTATGGACTCTTATCAGGTTTGGGTTTGGGAATCTGTAAATAATCAAACTGGTTTTATCTTTAGCTTTGTCTGCCAGTTGGTCAGCCGTCCCTACTGTCGCACAGAAAATACGGAGTAGTTGGCCCAACATTTCGCAGGAACCTGCTATCTTACTTCACGGATGTCTGTATAGCGTCTGCTATACAGTGTTTAAGCAGTGAGGCTGGTAAATGTCTTTTTGAAATGGGTGCAGTATGAGAAAATGTGTGTACCTGTGTAGTGGGAGGAGGGAAAGAAATGACAGGTCTTGCTCAACTTGAGAATCTGTTTACTTAGTCAATCCCAGTATTAGTACACTTCAGACAAATACTCTGAAAAAAACCTGCTTTCAGGCTCCCTTCAGGTTTTTACTGCTGTGTTGCTTCTGTGCTAAGTTACCCTCACCATTACAGTCTGTAGATAACAAAAAGCCAACATGACATGATGCAGAATTATGGTTGATAGTCAGATGAGCAGAAGCTGCAACTGTGGTTCTTCCACCATGACACCTAATGTTCTCTGCGAGTCCATCACCGGGAAAATGCCAGGCAGGTCTTGCAAGGCTGTATTACATCTGCACTTGGCATTAGATAAATACTACTGGAGTGCTGTGGCTGGTTCTAGTGCACAGCATTGAAGAAGATAGCTGGTTAATTTGCAGACATTTCAGAAAAGAGCTGCAAGAGTGAGTAAAGGGAAGAGATAAAAAAACCTCACTGTGGAAAACAGGAGGCCATTTAGGAGACGAAGCTTGAAGTGATGTTTGGGTTGTGGCAATAGAGGAAGCAACACAGTGTGAAGCATTATAGTGCAGTGAAGGAGAGAGGGTGCTGGCATACAAACAGCAGGTGGACCTGTCCTAAATGATGCAGAGGGATCCCTGAACACATCCCAAGACCAGGCTGGACCGGGGCTCTGAGCAACCTGATTTGGTTGAAGATGTCCCTGCTCATTTCAAGGGGTTGGACTAGATGACCTTTGAAGATCCCTTCCAACACAAACTATTCTATGATTCTGTGATTACTCAACAGCAAGATCAGAGGTAAAAATGAGAATTTGAGACATCTGTAGAATGAAGCTGGAATTGGATGTTATTTCAGCTGTCCATCACAATTTTTCCTTGTACCTGTTGGAAGCCTGTTCCCATCACTCTGAAACGAACCAGACCTTTTCCAACCAGTGTCAGTTTATCAGAAGTTCACAATTGCACTCATAAATTCTCTTCCATCTTTGCCTGGCAGAGCTCCTGGGTTGTCTGGCTTCTGCAAGCTTAAAATAATTAATTGGTTTCTTGCTTCCAAGACTTCAGTCAAGCTGAGCTTCACTGATTTGAGATACCACCAGATACTGAAGTGTGAATCCATCTGCTCACCGTGCAGTGGAGAAATAAAGGAAAGTACTAAGGTAAAAGCTTGGCAGCTGAAGAATATTGGCAGCCGAAGTCTCCGTGGTGGTATTTCTTCTCATGTCCATTCTTCCATGTATGTTGGTTCTTTCTACCAGCCCTTTTTGTCAGACTTTGAACATTTTAGAGAAGATGAAGTGGAGGAGCAAAATCAGTCAAAATCCAGCACCTATAAAAAAATCAGAATGCTGTAAAAGTAGCTGAATTTTAAAAGTTTGCAAAATGATATAAGTTATTGTTGGCCATATTGGCTGGAAGCAGATGGTGATTGTCCCTCTGAAATCTGCTTCTGGCCCTTGGTTCTGGAGACCTTTCTTGGTGGCCAAGTTTTTTTCTCATCAGAAAATGATTTGATAAACTGCTGTCTCTTACTCATAATACAATATGCATATCAGCATACTGTCAAATCACACCTTACTATGAATTTTTTGCTATGGTGGCAGTCTCTTAAGGCCCATGCAGCTTGTTAACAAAGAAAAATTTGCCTAAAGTAATAAGGGCATTTAAATCTAAGGGTGAGGGGAAACATATGTTTTGGTGCAGCCATTCCGAATTTCTTTCTGATACAGGTAGTTTTCAAATTGCTTGACACTAAATTGCTGACATATATTTGTTTTAACTTCTTCTGTGTTGCCAGGGGAGGTAGGGAGAAGGTTGTATTTTTTTCATGTCTCCCCTGTGACTTTGCCACAGAAGCATTTTATGAGTTACACATATTTTTCTTCCGCTGTCTGAGAAGTAAATGCGTTAGGCTATATGTACAGAGGTCTAAGTTAAAAACATCTCTGAGGCAGAATAGGATGCCTCTGCTCTGGTACACTGTTTTAAAGCTGTGGTCAAGGAGGATTTCAAGGGCATGTTCGCCATCATAATTCGTAAACTTATCTGAATCTGGAGAGGTTAACTGTAGAGGAAAATGTCTACGCTAATAAAATAACAGATATCTCTCTAGTCTTGGATTGCTTTCTTTGTGGCTCCTATTAATCTGACAACATTTTAGGAATTTTTTTTTTTCGACTCATTCCTCATAACTAATGTGTTTTAAACTCAGGCCAATCTTAATGCAAACTGACCTTCCATGTGTAGGTGATTTCTAAGCTGCATGAAATCCAGATATGAATGGCACAATATGTTCCACTACTTATATTACTAAACATGGAATTAAATATGGTAATTTAGTTATCTCTGTGGTAAGTTGGTCAATGGTCTGACTTTAAGAATGAACAAAATACAACCAATTAATTGTATCTTGTTATTGCAGTAATAATCATGAGCAGCAATTATGGTTTCTTTCTTGTTGGTATATTCAGAAAACAAAGGGAAGGTTTTGTCATTTGTCGTTGCTAGATTTTGCAGTACAACAGCATGTACACTAATGGAGCCTGGATTAGAAAGGCAGGTTTTAATTAAAACTCTCCCTGCTACACCAAGAAGACTTACACTGCTAATGGTTTAGCGTATGGCCCAGAAGAGACCTCATGTGAAAAATACAGCAGAAAGCAGCGCTGCCTCACCTGGGAATGCTCTGAAAAACACAGTTCACGAAAAAAAAAACCAGTTGAAGTTAGATATCGTCGTACAAGCTCTGTAGAGTCTAATTGATGGTGATGAACATTTATGTGCCAGAATGACTGGATGTGAGATTAAAAAATATTGTGTGTGCTGTGCACCTGGTGACTGGGAAGAGGGCTTTTTATAGACTGGAAAAGTGCAGTCTTATAGCTACTGAAAAACCTTATTGAACCAGCTGTAGAGGTGCACTAAGCTAGTGGGATGGATCTTACACGATAGTTCGTGTTTCAAGCTGAGAAAACTTGTAGAGTTCATTTGAAAACAAATTCCTGAACACTGCCATAAGCCCCAAAAATTTAGTGTGAGGCCCAACCTTTCTATCCAGTAAAACCTTTCCACCTTGACCAGAACACCTGCAAAATTGACTTTTCTACTCTCTCCATTTTCTGTTTTCAGTAAAAACAGGCGAGTTTAAGTCCAACAGAGGGAGGTGTGTGAGTGACTCTATAGACACCACGAGGCACATTATGGCAACCAGGCTTTTGATTTGGGATGTAATCAGATGTTTATGAGTTTGGGTAAGAGTAAAGTCCTGTAAATTAGGAAGAGCGTGAATTTTAAAATTAATAATGGACCATAATTAGCATGCAACAAGTGTAAGATGTAACCATAATTTTGTAATGATTGTTTGCTGATATAAAAAGCGGTAAAGACAGAGGAAAGTGTGGTGTTTTAAACCATGCAGCTTTATCTTGGAGTTCCCCCTTTATCTATTGTACATTTTAGAAACATTGCCTTTACTTATGAACTCGCACATTAAGCCCTCTGACCTCAGCGCTACAGATTAGCCACGTCTTGAGACACTGGAAAAACACAGAGGCAAAAGAAAACAGAAGAATCTGCTGTTTTCAGTCTTTACAGTGTGAGTCCTGGTGTCTGTAGGACATCTGTTATTCTTTAATACTTTTTGCATTGCTGTAAGGATACTTGATGTGAACAAGAGCATGTCTGTGCTGCATCTGACAGTGCAGTGTAGCTTACTTAGATGTGAAAGCTGCAGCAGCGCTATGACTGTGGGAAAAGGGAACTCTGTGTTAAAGGATTTATCCTCCTCGGTGGAGCACATCAGCCCGTACCTCTGTGTTCCCAGTGGTACATCTCTTCTGGTACCCTAGTTAGCTGGAGTATCATGTAGTTGTCACATTGACATATCTTTATCTTGAATTTGCAATGGCTAAAATCACTGTCTCCCAGTCATATAGGAAAATATAAAGGCAATTAACTCCAGTGGTAAGTTTCCTGGTTGATTCCTACAGGATCCCTGATCCTGAGAATCAGTGTCGTTCTCACCTATTTAGTTCATGTAATAAGCTGCATCAACTTCTCCTGGTTTTATGTCAACAGGCCACTGTTAGTCTCAAGTGCTGGCAGTTCAGACTGAGCAGCTCTTTTTTTTTTGGTAGTAACTTAATTTTGATACTAATGAATTTAGATGTGGTGACTAGTCCTCACAAGAATTTTGACTACATGAACTACTCATCTGGGGAACATGCTTCCCCGAAAAGCTAGCTTTCTGTGCAGTCCTCCCATATCTGTCTTGACCTTTCCTACGTGCCACTTTGCACATAGCATGAACAATACCTTTGCTCCTGCTGCGTGAAACAGCACCTTGCACAAATAACATGTTGAGGTCAGATGGTGCGAAGAAAATTAAGTGAGTTTGGTTTTCAAAAATAGGGATACCTAGTTTTATGGACCTAAACAGTAAAATGAATATAACTGCATGTCTTGGGTGTTCTTTCCGCAACTTAGTTGGGTATCTGTAGCTTTCATTGCCTTAATTGACAATTGATTCTGATATTAGTCCAATTTGAGGTGAATTTTGAAGTCCAAACCTAAGACACCTTCTTCTGAAATTTTGTCTGAGTTGCTCTGATTTTACTGCATCCTTCCTGCTCCACTTCCACCTTCTTCGTAGGAGATAGTTCTACAAAATAGATGAACTTGCTATGCTGAAAATTGAGGGTTTGTTTTTTTTTCCGGTGCACTCTCGACATTTCCTTTTGGTCCATGTTTTCTGTCCCTGCAAAAATTGCAATGGGAGATAGAGATCACTGTACTTTCCATTTTTACAAGTGTACAGTAATGCCATTGCTTAGGGGCATGTTGTGAAAAGCTTAGCACATCCTTGTTCAGTGCCTGGAATTTCGCATTCCTACAGCAGAGACATCCACTCCAAGTGTAAGCTTTGGTCTGGAGTTTAAATATAGCACAAATATTCAGAAGGCTTTTTCCCTTCTCATGCCCTCCTACCCTCGAGCAATCCTCTTGGATGGTGTTGCTTTCCAGATGTTCTTATGAGAAGCAGAGGGGAATCACTGAGGTTTGCACAATGGGAGATTAAGTTGTGGGGTTTTTTTCCAATAGCTCTGCCAGTCAACCTGATGTGCGAGATCCCAACAAGTTAGATTGGCTTCAAAATTGGGATGGAGAGGGGACAAATATTCTATAAGGGTTTTTTAAAAATTATTATAGTTGTTCTCTATGCAAACAATAACCACTGGTGTAAAGGAGGAGATGGTAAGGAATGAGAGATCTGTAGGCTCTGCATAGGTCATTTCATATTTCAAGTTTGCAACGGAATTCCAGTGTACAGCTAAATATAAATCAGAAGATTCAGTTATGCCAGTCCTGAGCCTCTAAGGCACGAATCCAAACCTAGCAGTTCAGTGGCAGGCTGTGAGCGTCACACGTTGTTCTGCCGTCTCTGAGGTCTCTGAAGGAAGGGGTGGAATACTAATACTAACTATGGAAACAGGACAAATCTTTTCAGAGTCGAGGTGTTATTGGATTCCATTTCTGGCAATTTCAACTTTGCAAAGGTGGACCCTTTCCTTTTGGAATACATGACAGACCCTGATTGTCAGAAAAAGTCTTCTAAAATAAAACTCCTGCTGTCTGGTTTGTTCCTCCCTGCAGTTTGGAGAGGTGTAATGGAGAACCTGCTGACCTACACCATCCTGGCTCCTTCCTTTTGCTGTCTCACGAGCTTGTATGGAGACTGAGTTGTTACTTTGCTGGTTTTGAGTTTTTCTCTGACTGTATCTATTTGCTAAGGTCACTGAAGACGTATTCATGGCGGTATTCCACAACATTAGGATCTGAGTCATTATACAACACACTCATACGTTTTTTGTTGCCTTTCATAGTGCAGAAAGGTATGCCAAGCACCTCCCAAAACAGATAAGGCCATGTAAGACTTTGCAGTCTGATTTTAACCATAGTTAAAGTAGGCCAGATATATAATAAAATATGTACTCAGAGAGGAAGCACCCTGATTTGCTGGTGTAAATTTTTAGCTTATTAAGAATTTAAAAATATATGTCTTTGACTCTCTTTTTGTATGGATACTATGGTAAAAATGGTCATTCCGGCATCAGGCAAGGTGAGTGCTGTCTACATGAAGAAGAGCAGAAAGGGTAGAGCAGACGTTGAGAGAAATGAGCATATGGGTTGCCGTGGATAAAATTAATAATGGACCTGTGTTAGAAATAAGGTATATAATTCATGTTTGACCCATAGGAGCTTCAGCAGGGAATCTTCATCGTTTCTAAAGAGCTTTCAAGATTTGCTTTAATTTCCACAAGAACTTGCATTTACAGCAGCATGTTGGAAATACGGAGGGGCTTTTTTTTGTGGCACTTGGCGCTTCATCTTCCCAGAACAGTTTTCGTGAAAATGAGGAGTTCTGCAATGAATTCAGTATTGGTTTTGCTTCTGTCATTTCTGAGGTTTAAGTATTTTCTAAATGAAGTTGTAACTTAATCAGATGAATGCTTCTTCCTTTGGATCTGACCCTGAAAGGTGTAATGCGCCACATTTCCACTGACTCCAAAGAAGAGTAGAGAGAGCGCACAGGATCTTGCTGATCCTGGCCTTTTAATTGCAAATTAATATAGTGCTTTTGATGTTGAACACTCAGGGATACCCTTCTTTTTATAGAGTTGCTAATTACTTGGTTCATTAAAAGTAGTACTGTGTTGCCATGAATGCAAGTTAAGTCTTCTTTTCAAGCGTATTTCTGCACTTCCCAAAAGCACGATACCTGCTGTCAAACACCTGCTTATTTTACACACAACTCATAATCTAATGATCTGATGGTTTTGAAAAGGCTCCCCACCCTTCTATAAATTGTATTTGGCAAAACAGCTCTAACACCACAGTATACATACTTAACATACTGTAAAACAGCAATTCAGATTTATGAAGTTTCAAAGAGTGGAATTGTTAGATTTGGAAGGTGATGGTGAAATGCCATCTTCCTTCTCTTCTGGTAGGTTTCTGATAAATTTGAAGCTCTACTCCCCTCTAGCTGCTGTTCTGTCTCTGTCTCCTTATTGTTGAGGGGGGCAGCAGGACTTCTAGATTTCTTCTCACTTGCATGCCAGGTCCTTCCCCCTATAGCAATGTCTTAGTTAGCACTTACTGTGGTTGCTCTTACTTCAATCACACAGCTGTTAGTGTTAAGTGGACAAAACTCCCAAATGGTTTATTTTCGACCAAATGGTCTGTCAGTGAAGCAGCAGCTCTGCTACTTGGTGTTTTGGTAATTCCATACTGTAGCTCGTTAACAAAACTAAGCCCTCAGGGCATTCAGTTTATCTCAGACTCTGGAATATGGCATTGCATTGGTATATGCTTGGTTGAGTATCTCTGAAGGTGTTTTTGCAGCCATGAGGAGCCAAGAGAAATCAGGCGTTCTGAGCCTCTCAGATGTTCCTGGTGAATTGAATTTCCATGCATCTTGGGTGGGTTTTGTCAGAGCAATGCCAGCGTGATCTGGAACAGTAAAAACTGATCATGCAAAGACTGTTCAGCAGAAAATAACTGTGGTAGTACAGGTAATCTCACGTAGTTGACATTTAGATAACTTCTGCTCTGCTGCACATTTACAAGTGATTTTTTACCATCTCTTATGTTGTTTAAAGTGGAAGACAGAACTTTCATTTGGGCTCAGCCACTGGATCAGTTCATACAGTTGGTCTGATTTCTGCTAGCTCAGCTGCTTACTTTCATTTCAGTCACAAATAAAATGTGCTTAGAATAAGTCTAAAGATAACTGTATCAAAGAATAATATGCGAGTGTGAATTTACACCAGTGAACAAGGCTACTCCTTAGTAATACCATGAAAGTAACAGAGCAGTAAACTGGCACATCAGTGTAGTTCAAAATTTATCAGTTAGTTTCTGGATTCCTTTGCTGCTAAAAATTGTCCAAAGGCCTAATGAAGACTCTGCTGATTAACGATAACATGCAAGTCTATTTGTCACATGGTCATCAGGCAGAATAAGATTAACATTGCTACTATTGACAAGTGCGGTATTTGCCTGGTAAGTTTAAAAAATACCAGGCAAATTATTCTTCGGATTTGCAGTCTTGTTGGAAGATTCAAGAGTTTTTATGTATTGTAAGCACTATCTAAATCTTCTCTCTCCATCTCACACGTTTGGTCCCTCTGGATTAATGGCAATGCAGCATGAGAAAATCAGCACTCTCACAGGGGGTTTAGGAAGGCTGCCCCTGTTCTGTACTTGCTTGAAGCCTTCTAAAATGCCTTTGTTGTTGCACAGCATCACAGCCCCACAGCTATGACTTTGTCCTAGAGGCCGGAGTGGTTAAGTGCAGCTGATAAGCCTTTTAAGTTTGAAACTATCTCCCTTATTGCTGGGGGACTGCATGATTACATTTGCAAGAACTATTTTTCAGCCTCACAGAGCAGTGTGCTTGAGAAAACAGGCACCTGGGGTGTACCGAGGTCCCTGCCCGCGCAGGAGGTAAAGGAGTGCACGTAACTCCTGTGGTGCAGGCCACGTGGGGATTTGCACGAACAGGTGGAAATACCTGCTGTTCTAGGGACTGGAAAAGCAGGCCCCGGGGACTGCATGGTTTCAGGTGTGCACCTTGGCTTATTGTGCCAGCTCTGACCACGTGAGTGGGGAAGAAAGCCTGGAGGAGAGAAGGCTGAGAGGAGATCTCATAAATATCTCAAGGGTGGGTGTCAAGAGGATGGGACCAGACTCCTTTCAGTGGTGCCCAACAACAGGATGAGGGGCAACGGGCACAGGCTGAAGCACAGGAGGTTCCATCCAAACATGAGGAGAAACTTCTTTACTGTGAGGGTGCCAGAGCACTGGAACAGGCTGCCCAGAGAGGCTGTGGAGTCTCCTTCTCTGGAGACATTCAAAACCCACCTGGACACATTCCTGTGTGATCTGCTCTGGGTGAACCTGCAGGTGGGCTGGACTGGATGATCTCCAGAGGCCCCTTCCAACCCCAGCCACTCTGTGATTCTGTGAAAGGTTTGCTGGGATGTGCCAGGATCCAGTTCCCCTGGAGATCAGGAGCACAAATGAGCCCAGCTTCCTTGCATTGCTGCCGGTTGAGTCATGCCTTAGAATAGCAGACATTTTTAACACTGTTGCAGCCCTGAGTTTCCAAAAGCTGATGGGTATATGCAGTTTTGCTGGGCTTTGGTGCCTTGAAACAGCACGCAGCCCTGGTGCGTGGTCCTGTTGTGCATGGGCTGAACTGTTACGTTAAAACGGAAATGGTGTGCTTATAGTGGTCTGAGAAATACCATGTAAGAAGGGGTTTTTTTTTGCTTGAGATCTGAGATCTTTGATTTGAACAAATGTTAGCTTTCTTGCACCCAGCCTGGAGAAGAGGAGACTGAGGGGAGACCTCATGGCAGCTACAGCTCCCTCACAAGGGGAGGAGGAGGGGCAGGAGCCGATCTCTTCTCTTTAGTGACCAGTGACAGAACCCGAGGGCATGTCAGGAAGATGTGCCCGGGGAGGTTTAGGTTGGACATGAGGAAAAGGTTCTTCCCCCAGAGGGTGGTGGACACTGGAACAGGCTCCCCAGGGAGGTGTCACGGCCCCAAGCCTGACAGTGTTCAAGAAGAGACTGGACAAGCCCTCAGACACATGGTGTGACCTGTGGGGTTGTCCTGTGCAGGGACAGCAGCTGGAGTCAATGATCCTTGTGGGTCCTTCCAACTCAGGATGTTCAATGATTCTATGAAAACTGAGGCTGCAGTACTTCCCCTGGCGTTTCCACCCCTCTCAGGCCTGCTGGTGTGATGCCTGCTGGTGCTGCTGGGCCCCTGCTGTCACAGCTGCCCCGTTCTCCCCATATAAATTCAAGCAACTTCTGATTGCTTGCAACCGATCCCGTATTTGGTGCTGCAGCCTGTTTGAGCTACTCTTGCTCCCTTCTGGCTTTGTTTCCCCTCTCTCCCCTTCATTTAGACAGGCCAATTACCAGTGGGCTCATTCTGTAAATTCGTTGCTGTTCCTATCGATCAGAGAATTGATCGGGCTAAAACCTAATTCCTCCCTGCCTTTTCTACCCCTGAAGTCCCTTTTGGGGAGGCTGGCGCCCAGCCCTGGTGCACTGAATGGCTCCGTGGGTGCAGGTGCCCACGGCAGGGGGAGCTGGCATGAGCCTCCTCCTTTCCATGGGAGATCAGGGTGTGCTTCGGTCTGCTCTCTTTGTGACACTTGGCCCTGGGGGGATGGCCCACACAAGCATGTGAGGGGAGAGATTGATTTTTGTCACCAGTGGAAGCATATGGGTGATTACATCCAGAGTGGGTCAGATCACGTGGGTTTATACCTTTAATGAAAGATTTATTGTGTTGACCTCTACTGCTAATTAACATGGAAGAGTAAACCAAGGTGGCCCAAATATTTTAGTACTTCACTGGTAACCGATGCTGCTGGTCAGAGCAAAAAGCAAACAAACCCTTTATCAGTTTTATTTTATGTTTACCTGGAGCAGGTAAGTGTTTGCTGAACTGGCCAGAGCTTGTGAGAACAGGAATGGGATGCAGAAAACATTCTCCTCGTAGCATAACTGCTTCAAATAGTTGTGGTAGAACAAAAGAGCTGCCTGCCCTTTGCAAAGTGGCTGGCTTCAAGCAACAGTGCTTTTTTCACCTTTTCGCAGCACTATGTACCTTGTTTTCATATTCTGTTCCACCCCACCCCGTCACTCCAGCTGCTTTTGTTTCTTTTGGAGGCAAGCAAAGAATTTCGCCACCTCTACCACTTCTGTTTTGAAGTTGCTCCCTCTCGCCCCACTCACCTTCCAGCTCATGGTTTGTAAAGGAGTTGTGCATGTAGTATAGACCACTTTTTTGATGAGACGTTCTTGTTCTGTGTATTCAAACTGCACAGAATAAATAATTACTTAGATATATCTTGGTGACATGGTCTGCAAGTCATGTTTTACACCAAGAGATTTCCTTTTGATCTCTCATACCTCAGATCTTGGATAACAACCAAATTTCTGTGTTCTTTTTCGGGGATGTTTTACTTCATCCTTTCTAGACTCTACATTAGGACATAAAGCTGGGGAGTTGCAATGGGGTGCTATTTGACATGTGGAGATTTGTCTCCCTTTGTAATTTTGTAGCTTTGCGTATATATAAAACCCAACTGCAGAGCTGAAAAATCTGTCCTATGGTAGCTTCAGAAAGCGTTACTAAAGATTGCAGCTTCACGATCTTAAGCTGCTTCTTATTCTCCTTAGTTAGTATGGCTTGGTGAGTGACCTTTGTTCTTGAAAGGGCTAAGCAATTTTCAGAGTCTACATAAATCCCAATTTCTTAAAAAAAAAAATAGTGTTGTTATTGGCTGTGCTGGACAGGGCAAAAAAGAACCCTGTTTAAAGACTGCACTGTTTTTCCCAGATCAGCAGCTGAAAGACCTTCTTAGTTTGTACACAAGGTAGACTGGATGTAAAAGATGTCAAGTAAGTGATATGTATGGAGTCCCATGCCACCTCTCCTAGGAATGCTTTTTGGGTATTATTGAATGGTATGCAAGCAGTTGTTTCAGCTGAGATGGTGGTCAGAACGCCACCCGTTTACAATCGTTGCTTCATCTGCTTCTGAGGTTTTCTTTTCCTTCTGCCTGCATTTCTGCCAGTACCACTGATGTTTCTGTTTTAGTGGCGCCTCCACATTCTCCCCAGAAATCCTGATTTGGGTGAAAAGAGATACCATAAGGTCTCGGTTGATAGCGTAAAGGAAAAAAATGCACGTGTTCTCCTCCCTTCGCCCTTGATGGTAGGGACTTTTACCTGTGGTGAACTGTTAAACTGCTCTGCTTTTATGGAGTTTGTTTGCATTCATTGTCAGTATTAGACCACTAAATGCTCTACATTCATAATCATATTTATTTGGTTTTGGTATGGTGCTCAGTTTGAATTGCTTCTTCAATTCAGGATAAAGGTGTTTTCAGCTTCCTTTTTTGGCTTTTCCCTTCTTTTTGTCTAAATCTGCAGGGGATCAAATCAATGCATTTGAATTTCAGGCTTTGTACATATTATGCTCAGACACCTACTTTTCTAGTTAGTCTGGAGAAATCTGTATGACTCAGTGTTTGCTTGATGGGCCATGTAATTTTTTTTAATGCTACGAGAAAAGACTTTTTGATATGTGATGATTTTATTCTCTGTTGATAAATTTGCAGTATTATCTTTATCTCCTTAGAAATATTAATACTTGGCCAACTCGCATTTCACATTTTTGTAGCATTTCCATTCTAAACAATTTTTCATTTATTTTCATTTCCTTCACTTCAACCTTTTAGCCTTTATTTTGCAGTTGTTGCTGTGAAGGTGGCGTACATGTCTTGTGAATGTCTGGGTAATTGCTTCTTCTGGAAGTCTTCTCTGGGTTCTAGCCTTTGGAGTTTTTCGACACTGCCAAGATAATTACTGGCTCCTTGTGGTTTCCTTTACAGGCTTCTGGGATGGCTAAATAAAAGACACCAGCCTTCGGCAGGGGGCTGCTATTTGCCAACAGCGTGGTTCTCCTAAATCCAAGAAAAGAGGGAAATTTTGCTTCCTAAACTGCTGGCATTTTGAGGCAACTGATTTATGTTGAAGTGGTGAGGTAGCAGAGTCCCTGTGATAAGCATCTTTCTGATGTTTATCCAGTAGCTGATCTTGCCTGGGTGAACAGAGCAAGAAATGGAGCCGAGTCCAGACCGCATCACTTGAGATGCCTCTGGTGGTGCCAGCACCATTGTGTTCAGAAGGGAAGGTCATCTTGATCTGGTAAATCCCTGTTACTGTTTAAAGTGATGGTGTACCATGCCCATGTGTATGTATTCGAGGATCCAGATACATATCGGAAGAAACAACGGCCAGTTGTTTTCGATCGCTCTTGTTCTCTGGTTTCTGGATCCTTGGAAAATCCCCAGTTCTCTCCTTAAGGCCTGAGAAATAAGGACACGTCTCTTTTTATCTTTCCATCCCCCAGCTTTCATGGATGGATGATTGTAATTACATGTTGACTTACTGATAGCAAAATTTCACCGCAGATGAGTACAGCTGAAGGGAAGTCACTCAGCTTTTCTATCCGAGGAGACGTAAGCAACGCTTTGAAGTTGGAGTTTGGAATTGGGAGCCGGTATTTATGAACAGGGGTGCGGGGTGTTCTCCCCGTGGCTGTGCTCCCCTCCTCGTGAAGCCCTGGGCAGGGCGAGGGCTGTGAGATGCCAGATCAGCTGTGACAGAGCGCTGCTAATCACAGGCTGCCCCGGGTTAGCGTGGATAGATTGCCGTTGTAAATCGCTCTCAGAAATCCTTTTAGCTGGATGATGGGCCTTAATTTTGTTTTATGACATTTGTTCTGGCAGGTCACTAACTGTTTATGGATTTGATGACATTTCTGCTCTTGCAGGTGTCCTAACAGAAATAAGGCTGTTTGCTTAGTTGTCCAGAGAAGCCGTGGGCATTTGGCAGAAAGCCCAACCTGTTGTTTGGGGTTTTTTTTCCCAATAGGGTTTTAACTGAATTGCTTCCCTTTGTGCCAGTTGTTCTTTCTCAAATAAAGAGGCAAGGAGCATCCCAGTACTTAGCATGAGTGTAAGTCAGGAGCAAATGAGCATTTTAATTTTAGTGATAAATTAAGTGGATTTCATTACCTTTACACTAAAATAATATTTCAATATTTTTGAAAAAGCGGTAACTTAGGAACATTTCTGGTGAGCTATTATTTCTGTTTGTTTGGTTTTTTGGGTGGTTTTTTTTGTGGGTTCTTTTGGTATCATTTACACTTTCTGTAAACAGTAGTCAAAATCTATGTCCCTTATGGAGCACTTACCATACACCGTAATCTCACACCATAATCTCCATTCACGTTGCAAGATGTAGAAGTATGTGTCTGGAATAACTTACTTGACATAGATCTTTTGTTCCCCTGAGGGATTTATATTTGGGAGGAAGGATTTTGATGATGTTTTTGTCTTGTCTGCAGATTTTTCCATTTTAACATGCAAGTCATGGACCCTTATGAATTAACTGTTACTGTTCTTTTACTTGTGCAGTAGTGCAAAACTTACATTAAAATATTCTGAATGTGCATTTCTCTCACCAGTTCTCTTCACGCTGTGGTACAGAAACAGTCCGGGAAGTCTTTAAGATCACTAAAACTAGGGGAAAAAACTTGCAGGAGTTTATTTAGAGAAAGCTACATTTCCAATATGATGGGGTGCTTCAACTACAGGGCTCAGAGATTTGAAGAGCCTAGCAAACAGGATGATTGTATGCAACAGCTACAACTGATATAAACAGCTTTGTTGCATTGTTTTCCTGCTATCCTTTTTAAGAAATGGAAGAACATTACTGTGCTCTGTAAGACTACTGGAGGTATCTTTTAAAAAAAAAATCACTATCAGAAGTAAGGCCTAGGCACTTTATTGCAGGCAGTTAATAATTCTGGGTGTGGAGGGAATATACGGAAACAAGACACTTCTCTGGGTGAGAACACAAACCATGCTTTTGTTTGAAATAATCGTGTGGTGAACTTTTATATATGTTACATGGCATACCAGATTAAACCAGTGGTACCATAGAATAGAATCATTTTGGTTGGAAGAGACCTGCAGGATCATTGAGTCCAACCATAACCTAACTCTAGCACTAAACCATGTCCCTAAGAACCTCGTCTAAACGCCTTTTAAACACTTTCAGGGATGGTGACTCCATCTCTTCCCTGGGGAGCCTGTTCCAATGCCTGACAACCCTTTCTATGAAGAATTTTTTCCTAATATCCAATCTAAACCTTACCTGGCGCAACTTGAGTCCATTTCATCCTATCACTTGTTACTTGGGAGAAGAGACCAACCCCCTCCATGCTACAACCTCCTTTCAGGTGGTTGCAGACAGCGATCAGGTCTCCCCTCAGCCTCCTTTTCTCCAGGCCAAACAGCCCCAGTTCCCTCAGCCGCTCCTCATAAGCACCAAGTGCCTTTCTGACAGGAGAGATCATCCAGCCAACAGCTCACTTTCCTCTGCCCTCTTCTCACGACTGCTCGGCCCTGTGCAGGGATGGACCTGTGGCATTATGGACTCCTGCAGTCTTCTCCCTGGGCTTTTGCCACCTGAAGTCCTGAGGTGGGACCGTATCTGCCAAGGTGTGCAGCAGGGATGCTTGCGTGGGTTTGATGATGTGTGGTGGGGATGGCCTCATGCCGGTCAGGCAACAAGCACCTCTCTGGTCATGCTGTAAAACTGGGCAGGAGCCACAGCAGCTCGTCTGGCTCATCATAAGAAACACTTTCGGCTTTTTGCCATAGCTATTGTCCCTGCTCTCTTTGTTTTCCTGGTGGAGAGAGACAGGTTTTCACAGAAGAACGTTTGGTATTTTTAACTTCTGTTGCTGAGATGAGCCCAGAGCTCAAGAGTGATGTTTTAAGCACTGAATGGATCAATGCCGATCTTGGGGCATCTGATAAATTCTTATCTAGGTCAGGCCTCCTTGGGGCAACCTGTGGGGAGCAGCATATTAAATCCTGTGGCAGCTCCCTGAATGAAATAAGCCAACGGTCTGCAACTGGCCTACATTAATGTTTTTTTCTTTTAATAGACCTGACTGCAGACAGCTGATTTTTTTTTTTAAACAGGTAGACATCTCTCATGCCAGATCCTTGCTTTCCTCTTACTTTACAAGATAAAGAGTACCTGTTACACACAGTTATCCTTTTACTTGACTACAGGCACTGTAAGAACATTGGAGGAACAAGGGGTGCTTTGAAATGCAGCCTTATCTCTAAATGTGGTTCTGCCTCTTTTCCAGCCTGACTACTGCAGGAACTGAGCCGGAGCTGGGTAGGCAAATGTTGCTGAAAGCATCAAACCGCAGCCTCTGTCCCTGGAGTACCTGCTTGCTGCCCATTGTCCTGCTTTGGAGACTATGAATTTTCAAGAGCTTGAGCCAGATTTCATAGAGCCAAGCACCAGAGAAAAACACATTTGCTGTAAAAGGCAAGGGCACCCTTTTCCTGCCTGGAACAGCCTGAGCTGGTTATGAGCACAGAGCTGCTATTGTTCTGCCCTGGGAGATTGTGCTAAAAGCTTTGAAGCAGCGTTTGTGTGTAGGTGTCAGTTTTCTAAGCAGGTTTTTTTCTTTTTCTTTCCTCGTTTAAAAAAAAAAAAAAAAAGAGCCCTGCCACCCTCCCCTTCCAGCCTTTTCTTGGCAGTGGCTATTTGACTTGGCAATTGTTTATTTTATGGTGTGTTGTTTAGGCTTCCTAGTTTTTCTTTGGCCTGCCTATTTAACTTCTTTTCCTTGTTGGATCAAAGTCAACGTATACTCAATGAGTTAGTGCAGGAACTTTGCCATTACAGATAATGGAGATTCATGATGTTATATTATGCACTATATTTTGTGGAGTATTATAGGTGATATATGATAAAGTATTGTGCATGTCGAGAACTTACAGTTTTAAATTACTTTGCGAAATCAAAAGATTCATCAAATGGCTGCAGTATGAAATGTGGGCAGGAGCTGAAGAGCTGTAATCCATAGTGCTGCTATTGTGTTTCAGCTGTGCTGTGCATCTCCTAGGCTGCTTGAGCTCAGCTCACTTGAGCAGGGTTCATCAAAGTCTGCATCTGGTAAGGTATCCCTCTGAAAGGTGTCATCCTGCTCTGCCTGTATATAAATGTCAGTCAAGTGCTAGAGGACACAGTGAAACTTTTTTTTTCATCTAGCAACTCAATTCAGATTGAATTGGGTTGGAAAGTTTCGGGGCTGGAGCAGTTAATGTAGGATAAGCAATGACCTCCCTTCCTGCGTGACTTTTCCCAGTCTGCTGATCTGCACCTGACTTGTGTTGTATGAGGAATAGCAATCAGGGGAAGTTTTGAAACATTTAGGTTCAACCGGTGTTTGAGAAGGGCTAGGGAAGAAATTATCTTCTGTTTCACCATAGGATAGCTTCCTGTTCCCTCTTATCAAAATGTAAGATGCTACCCAAAGTGGAAAACAGGCATCTGTTTACAGATGAAGAATATGAAAGTCAGTTGGGGGCTGGGTAGTATAGGAAAGAGCCTGGTATGTCATGCTTTATTACTCTTATCCCTTTCAGAAAGGATGAATCTAGAGTGAGTTAAAGCAAATGTGGAAAGAGTGACCTTTATTTCTTCAGAGAGCCTGTGGGGAATGTGGGATGATTGAGCACTGGTACAGAGAAACTTCTGAGCAGGTACCTGCCAGTCATAGGTCAGGTGAGATACAGTCCCCGTGGTCTATTCAAGGACATGATATTGCTATATTCAAATGTCAGAAAATAAGCTTTAAAAACATAAAAAGTGGGAAAAGTTGTTCCCCTTTTATCTGTGTTTTTTGGAGATTTTTAGGTGTAGGGATCAGGCTTTCACATGAATCTGTGAAAGCTAGATTCTTTTATTTATCTGAATGAAATATCAATGCATTGGACACATGATTGCAGATTCTGGACTTTTAGGAAAATCACCAGGGCACGTGTTTTAAAGGATAAGAGTAGGCAGAGTGGGATAAGGCTCACCAGAGAGGATTACCTTTGGGGTTCCTTTAGGAGAGGAGGAAAGATTTGGCTTCTTTCCTCTGTTACTCCCTTGGATGGTGGGTAAATATGAATCTCCTCTGCTGTTTCCATAGATGTCCTGGTATTTTTCAAGCAGTACAACTATGGTGTGAGAAAGACTGTACGTGTTCCCATTTGCCTGTGTGTGAGTGTATTGGGAGAAGCGAGGAGGAGAAAAACAAAGGAAATCACTGGTGGGAATGGTGCAGTGCCCTTGCAGAGGTTACGTTCGCTTTCCTTTGAGCCCTTCTGACCTAGGTTGCCATTAGGCAGGCCCTTGGTTTAGCATCCCTTCAGACAGCTGGAGAAGGCATCTGGAGGGCTGGAGCAACATTGGATGAGTTGGCGGTGGTCAAGCGGATGGAGGCATTGTGAACCCAAAAGAAAGGTCCGTGAGGGCCACAGCTGAGTGTTTCAGGTGGTCAGGGATTCGCCAGGTCTCATGGCTTCCTTTCACTGCATCTTTCTGTGGCCACGTTATGTCCTTGGTCAGAAGCCACTGTCTGTTCGTTGGCCTCGTACTGCCTCATCTTTCAGCCCAGGTTTTTCCAAAAGCTTCAGCCTGTGCTTATCAATGCTGCACTTTGCTACCGTCCCCTTCCTCCTCCAGATGCCCACCCCATCTGGGAAAGTGCAAGGAGCTGATTTTCAGAGAGGTAAACATCCTGCCTGGCAGCTGCCTCTTTCCTACGAACAGCCATTAGGCTGCCCACAGCAGTATCTGCCTTTTGCTTCTCAGCCGGTGCGAATGGATGAGGCTCATACCTGCCAAGTGCCGGGGAGAGAGGAGAAGAGAGGAGAGGTGAGGGGGTCTCACCGGGCAGAGCTGCAGGGGGAACCCTCTTACAGGGAAAGTGGAGAAAGGAGCAGAAAATGTGGTGTAGGTGGGAATGCACAGCCCATGGAAAAACAGACGGCAGTGGAGGAGGAAGGGAGTAACGCAAAATACAAAGCCATTCAGAAGTATGGTAAAGAAGCTGGAAAGAAGGTGTAGTAAAACCAGGAAGGAGAAAAAAGATGCAACAAAATTAAGAGATTTAAAATTAAGTTATTAGGAATTTAATGCAATCCAACAGCTTTTGGGGTGGGAAAAGAAACGGTAATAGTGCTGCATACCTTTAATCCCTCCTAGTAGGTATAATGCTCAGCTGAGGAAGTAAAACTTGTGAAACATTGTTTTATGGTTAATAAATACATTTCTCTGAGATGCTGATTTAGAGGCGTTGAATTAACAGCATTGGAAATGAGGCCATTTGCCACCTTCAAATGTAAAGGTGGGGTTTTTTTGTTCTCGAATAAATAATTCCATAACTACTTACAAGCTTTAGTGAGTGAGCACTGGCATGGCAGAATTAAGTTCTTTATCATCCCTCTTCATTTCTGCAAACCTGCTGTTGTGAGAAGTGTAACTTGTCTTTGAGTTGGAGCTGCTGCGCTGCGTGCTGGTCGCAGGGTGTTTTTTGAACTGGGGCTGCTCTGCGTGTGCTCCAGCCAGCTGAGGGGAAAGGGAAATTCTTAGGGTGCACTTCACCAGAAGGGATGCACAGCTGGGGCAGATCTGGTGCTTTGTCTCTGCTATTTCAGGAGAGCTGAAGGTGTCGAGGAGCTGAGGAAAATGCTGATTTACCCATTTTGAAAGAATAGTGCAGAACCCAGCAGAAAAAAATAACCAGTGTTTGCAAAGCCGGCGTATGTGTATGTTGGTTTCTGTTCAGAGAGCAGATGTGCCCAGAGAAATGTGATGTGGAGAGTGGCAGCGCTGGCCCTTAGCTGGGGAGGTGAAACTGGGCTTGGCTTGATTAAGAAAGGAAAAGTGGTATTTGCTAGGTGGCAAGGGAGGGCGAGAGAGGGCGAGAGACTGATCAAAGCACAGAGGGGAAAGTATTTGCAGCAGATGTAAGACATTCCCTTTCCTTTTTGTCCCTGGAACTTAGCTGAGAAAGCCTTGTCTGCCTTAAGTTGTGAAAAGTATGCATCTACATCTGCTAAAAATACTCAAATTACACCATTCTTACTTTAAACTGATTTTTATTGTGTAGATTTCAAAACGACACCTTACATAATCTTAAGCATGTTTAAGCCTTAATAAAGGAGAATTTCTTTGGGTTTGTGTCTTTCTTCCCAGCTTCCACCAGGGAACCTGGAGGAAGGTTCTCTAAGGAGCTGTGGTGAGACCAGGTGCCAAGTTAGAAAGAGGATAACAGAGGTACCAGCAGCAGGGCTGTTTGGCAATACCCTCCTAAAATGAAGAAATAGGGCATTTTGATGTGTTTTTTCAAATAGCATGCAGGAAAAAAGTGGCTAATCTGGGTATGTCTGAACTCTGAATTTTGTATTTGATGTATCACAATTATTTTAAGGGGTAGACTAGAAGGAAATAAGATCAGGTGACTTTTCAGAACATGTTACTACTTTCCTTTTTTGATAGGAAAAAGGAAGGTGAGATTTCAGTGTTCCTAATGTGCCATTCACAAAATTTATGTTAAATATTTATGTATGTTTTAGTTTGCTGGTCAGAATACTGAGTACTTCTAGGGGGAAGAAAAGTCTAGCATATTCCACACTCAGAAATGTTTCCACTCAATCTTCTTCATTTCTGACATGCGTTACATGGCATATTAGCTTCTTTGTGCCCTACCCAAGTGATCTCCATAGACCTTAGTGAGGTATTTAACAGTAACCGTATTTTTTTGTCCTCTCGACAGCTGAGTGAGGAATAAGATGTTTATCTCATTCTTTATGTTAAATTTATCATTAGAAAGATTAATGTGATATTGATAAAGATGAGTATGAGATGTTTCTTCTTGTGCCTGACTCTGTCCTTGACATGTTGGGACCCTGTGAATGCTTAAAAGGGAAAAGAAACAAACCTGCTGCCTTGGTGGCAGTTCTGAACACCCAGAGCTTGCTAGTGCACACTTAAGGGCTCAGTGCCCAAAGAATCAGAAAATGTGGCTCTCTGCCAGTTTTGCTCCTCCCGTAATTGTAGAATAGGGATGACAAAGCTGTTCAACACAGGAATTTTGTTTCTTCTGTTTGGTAGCTTTCCCGATGAATTAATAGAAGTGCAAGCAAATACTGCGCTGCTTGTGGTTGCTATACAATAGGAAAAGAAGATGCAGTCCTCAGATTAATTAGCGATTTACAGTCCCTATCAGCAGATTTCGTATTAATGAGGATTTTGCAGATTTTTTTTTTTTTGTGGAGGGTAGGCAAGGGAGGAAACATGACTTGTGAGTCCAGTTGAGAGTAGTGGCTTTGTTAGGAAATGCATCTGTATTTTTGCAAAGTGCCATGTAATGCTGCAGAAATTTTATACATTTTCATGATTAAATAAGCAGGTGTTTTTATATGATGAAAGTCATGGTGCTGTATTTTAGAAGTAGCTCTTCAAACACAGCCAAAGCATGAGTGAAGTGCCCGTAATTATTTTTCTGAGCTCCACAGAAGTCTCGCTTCAGACTGATGAACTTGCCTAAAATCCAGTTTGAGAGAAACCAGGTCAGAGAGTAACATAGTAAGGCAGGAACGGTGTTTGTCACAGTAGGATCACAGAAGAGAAGCTCCCCATGGCAACGTAGAATATGCTGCTCGTAAAGTCTCTCTTGCAGTGAAGGCCTTGCCAAGGAGCCACGGCCCAAATGACAGCCACGTGTGGCAGAAGGGAAATAATAGTTTTGCCGGTATGTAAGAAGTACGGCTTGGAGGGCTGTGGGAGGCCAACTGCAGGTTTCATGCTATGAATATGAGACTTAACAGCCCTGTATCTTGCTTATGCTTAAAAGCTTTGATGTAAGGGAACTATGGTCCTGTGTTTCCAACAAATAAAAGATACTACAGATTTCTGGAGATTGTTCTTCCCTCCAAAACGTGGGTGGAGTTTTAAACATAAAGCAGTTGCATAACTGTGCGTGTCACCACTGCATATCTTTATCTCCAAGTACCAGTCTGAGAAGGAAAAGAAGAAATCTCGTCTCCAAGTGTGAGTGACTGGGTGGGGGTTTACCTACCAGCTGGGGTCACCCCAACACAGCAGAAAGAAATCAATGTAACACGTTCAAAAGGGCCAACTCATTTCAAGAAAGTTTGGTTGTTACAAGCAGTGCCCACATCCAGCAAACCCACTTGGGTGCACCAAGGATGGGCACAGTTCACACAGACGGCCTGGAGCAGAACGTTGTAGGACAATGGTGGCCCCAAATCCAGTTGTTCCTCAGAGGTGCCAGAGCAAACCCCAAGGCCCATTTTAGCAGCTTTGGTTCTGCCAAGTTTTATGTGCTGTGATTTTCCGCAGAGGCCAGCGCTGGGGATCACGGTTTCCATCTCTTTATTGCAAAGTTATGATCATCACTTGCTCTCAAAGAAGAGCTAGCAATGAACTGCATGGAGTTCTACTCTTCGTTTGCTTTGACAGAGTATGCCTGTCACGTGCCAAAGTTTGAGATCTATTTCAGCACAGGAAAAGGCTTCAGCTTCAGATTTGAACCTCACCCTGCCAAAGGGAAAGGAGTGTTTTCCTCCTGACAGATTGTTTCTTCTTGGTTAAGCAGCAGGCAGACACCATCTTGTTCAGTTTACCTCTGAAGAAGAGGCCAGACAGTTTAATCCTACCCAAAGAGAATTAACATTTCTACAAGTTCATTGAGGGCAGGATGTAATCAAACAGGAAAATAACATTTTAATTAATATTCTTGCAGGAGCAGGAGGTTCAAGAAGATTTGAATGAAGGTGAACCACCAGGAAGACTTGCTTTATGAAATGTGCTTTTCCTCAGTGTAGGCAAACCTCAGGATTTCAGGCCAGCCTAGGAGCTGGCAGGGCTTGTGCCTTCAGAGCTGGGGAATACAGACAAAGGGGAAACCCCCTGGCTTGGAGCTGCAGTACAGCTAAAGTTAATTTTGGTCTCCTGTTCACACATTTCTAAAGAAACTATTGCCACTACATCTCTGTGTGTTCAGATTGTGTATTAGGGGCAATTTCAGGGTGACTGTCACTTGCAAAGACCTTCAGTTGCCATAAGTGTGGGGATGTTCAGGTGTCCAGCATCTCAGTACAGGTCTCCTGGGCATTCAAGAGATGATACACCAACAAACTGCAGTCCCTGTTGGGAATTACTATTACAAGCTTCTCTGTGATTGAGATGACTTTTACGGGATACAGTTGTGGGGAGGAAGAGCTTCAAATGTACAGATCTGGGGGATTTTGAACAATGTCTCGGTTTGATTTTGCATGCTTGTCTGGGTATATGCAAATGACAGCTTCAAAATAATTTCAGTGTGTTCAATGCTTTCTATTGCCAAAATATTTGATGCTGCAGGAGATTCCACGGTCATAAAGCTAAATCCTACATTAGTTTCAGACTATAAGAAGCTGAAAGCATTAAGTCCTTCCAAAAGACAATGTTGGAGTCAAAGGGAAAATGATCATATGATAATCATCTTCATTCTGTTCACTGTCTTCAGCTCTCAGTCAATCTTTTGGATGTTTTCTGGTGGGAGGGGGTGGATGTGTGTTTGTGTTGATTCTTTTATCGTGAAGCATTTTGGTTCACTGGGATGGAGTTTTCACGAAAGTGATTTTTTTTTAAAAAATGTGTATGAAATAGTTGAATAGAAATGTCTTAAAATATGTTCCTGTTGTTAAGTTGAGCCTTCAAATATAAGCACATTGCAGGATTAAGGCTGCGGCCTTACTCCAGGTTCTGATACAGGTGTATTATGCCATAAGTAAGACTTTCTCAAAAGAGGATACTTCTTCCTGGAATCATTCTGACCTTAGGCTATTCTTTGTCCAGATTTTAAGCCCCTTCTGAGAAGCATGATACCAACTGAGCCTTTGTGAAGAAATACTTGCAAGACTGGTTAAAATGAGGAAACAGTGCGTGTTTCCCTTTTCTCATTTTTAGTAGTTTGCCTGAACTGTTGTGGTTGAAACTTTCCTAGGAAATCCTCTTAGTGTGGAACATGACCTAAGAAAATTTTAAAATTAACTGAAAACAGCGTTTAATAATGGAAAGTGCCTGACAAAACCAACTGTAGATGACACTACCTACTTCCATGGCACATAGTATGTTTTCCATGTGCTGTTTACTTAAAGTAAGTTATCCAAATAAATGTAGGAGCATTTGGAGGCTTTATGTTGTGTGTACCTGCCAGTTGTGCCTTTGCTTGGAAGCATCATTGCATCCAAACTGAATCCAAACTGAAATGCTAACATTTGACTCTCTTCATCTTGCTCCAATCTCCTTCAGTGGTAGTGGCTACCTAGAGTTGCCGTCTTTTTTTTTTTTCTTAATGGACTATTGTAAAGAGTAAGAAATCTTCCTGCTGCTGGTCGTATCCACAAATATTACAACAATGGCAGCACCTCTTCTTCTATTGGAATAAAATTCTTTGCTTTAGGGTGTCTTACCCCAGTGAGGAAGCTTCATTTTGCTGGGATTCAAGTACCCGTCTCCATAGCAGAGCTGAAGTGTACACCTGCTCTTAACTGAGGGCAAGAGAGTCCTGTGTGAGGACTTTGTACAAGCAGTGGGAGTAAATCTGAGCGCCTTCATTACAAGTAGACAGATTCAAGTTGACAGAAGAAGGTTACTTTATGGAAGAACTTTTGGACTGGGCTACTTGCAGAGATTTTACGTATCGAACATAATTCCAAGAAAATGGAGCTCAAGAGAAAGACAATGTGGTGCAGAAAGACTGATGGTTTCCTTACCAAAGCAACAGTTTCCTGAGCTATAGGCACTAGTTGCAGAAAGAGTGGCCAATGGT
This sequence comes from Caloenas nicobarica, assembly GCF_036013445.1. Lineage (NCBI taxonomy): Eukaryota > Metazoa > Chordata > Aves > Columbiformes > Columbidae > Caloenas > Caloenas nicobarica. The sequence goes on along the minus strand of NC_088245.1, from coordinate 160,014,051 downwards.
TGGTTGGCTATTTCTTGAAATGCATTTAACGGCTTGCTTTTTAAATATGACTGTGTCTTTTTAAAGTCAGCGGGCCTGACTCAAAGTCATTGTATGTCGTTAAAAATTCACAGCACATCAGTGCATTGCTGGATATTAGCCTTGATGGAGAAAAATTAATTCACAGCATCATCTAATGCCTGTGGTGGGTTGAGGAACACTAGCATGCAAACTATTATGATCATGGATAAGAAGACAAAGTAAAATTAAAATGTATTGTAACTTTAACAAGAGAAGCTTAACATTTTTTTCTTAATTTTAAAGAAAAAAATAGTTCCTACCTTATGAAAAATGATGCTATTTATATTGCTATCTGTTAAATGTAATGCTATTTCGTTAATTTTTAAACTGTCTCCATACCCAGCGTAACTTAGAACTACTGTACCTTTAAAATATGAATGTGAGATGTAAGAATTACAGACTTTAAAGGTTGTTGACATTAATTATAGATTAAGGACTTCTTGGAGATGTTAGCAGATTTTTTTCTTCTGCTAGCTGTATTGTAATTTGCTTTTTGGATTGGAAGGAGGACAGACAGGGTTATGCTTGTGTAATTTTCTTCCAACTGCGCATTCAGAAACAATGTTTAAAAAAAATATGGAAAGGGATTTGAATCCTCATCTTCTGGATTGCAGGCACAACAGGCTAATGCAGCTGTAGAGATGTGCTCAAGTGAGACAGTTTATGTTATGGAAAAGTTATTTCTGAGTAATTATAAACAAAATCATGGCCCTTGGGATAATATAAAACTATTACTCATAGAAGAGTTGTTTTGTTACCACTGAAATATTTAACCTTTTCATGCAAATTCAAGGTCAGCAACTGCTTCCAAGGTCCAAAGCAGCAATTCAGCTCTAGCAGCCACGGTGCTTGAGGGAAGCGGGTGGCTCAGACTGTGCCCTAATGGCCACTTTTTGCTAATTTGCAAGTAGTAAGCAGTGAATACCAACTAACGAGCATAATAAAAATAGTCTTGTTTTCTGTTTTTATAATTATCTTCTAAAATACAGAGGGGAACTGAAAGGTGATAAACAAATCTGTCTGTTTGTGGATGTGACACTGATCGTGACTAGTTCTTTAGGTAACAACTTTGCATTACAGATGCATTGAAAGGCTTTGGCTTTGCTCTGCTGGGCTTTAGGCACCTGCAGAGGAATAAACACTCAGAGTTGGCAGAGTGTTTTAGTTAAGTGTCATTCCTTGCTCTGAGTGGGGACCCTGAAACCAACCAGCAGACAGAGCCAAGAGAGTTTTAGATGCTCATCTGTGGTTTTGTGGCCCCAAGGAGAGCAGGCTGAGGGGGTTGGCTTTGGACCTTGCTGATGACAATGCTTCAGTTGCAGTCATGAGCTCACCTCCCTGCTCCAGAGGTCATGGATGTATTTTTTTCACTAAACTTGACTTTGATATGAAGTGTACTTTGTGTTGGGACAGAGAAGACCAAAGCCCAGGTCTGTGCCTGAGTGAAATGTATTTGTGGAGGCTTTAGAGGTTGATATTTGTTACCTCCTGACTCATATTGCCCATTAACATAAGGTCAAGTAAAGGTGGAAAAGGTAGAAGAGGTCGGGTGTGACTTTGCAGCTTTAAAAAAGAAAATAAGTGTAAAACAACAGTGCAGTCTTTTACTACTGACAGACCGAAGTGTTGTCTTTTATGTAGCCCATTTTTTAAAGGAATTTTCTGATCCCCCCTGTTTATCAAAGCTGGCTGAAATATCTTCCCCAAATTTTCTTTTTGGAGTATATAAGAATGTGTTCCCATGCTTGGTGTCAGTACGTGACATGCTTTTTTTATCTAGACAAACATTCTCTTTGGACAGTAATGGGATGCTTGCTCACCACTGTAATGAGTCAAAAGTGCTTTCAAACTCATCCAGTATAATTTGAGTGCAAAGCCTATAGTGTGGCACCTGCATTGCTTGCATTTCAAGACAAAATGCAATTTTTCTGTCAGAAGAGACAGAGAGAGGTTTGGAGGTTTGATCTTCCCATCAAGAATCTAATCAACTTTTGAAGCACTTCTGCTCTGTAAATAACTCAGGGCTTTCTCGTGTTAGTGTAGCAGAGTGCATGGCTCATTTTTATTGGTTTTGGTTGTGTTGGTTGGTGGGTTGGGTTTTCCCCTTGTGGCTGCACTTTGTTCAGGCTGTCAAGGTGGTGGAAAGGTCTTACTGTGTCCTGATGTTGTACGCTAGGAAGAGATTTCTGCTTCTCTAATGTGTCATGTTAGATGTGGCAGATGGAATAAAGAGACAGAACAGTCAAAGCTGGAAAAATATCAGGGAAGTGTGAAGGTATGAGACCAGAGAGCCCCAGTAGCTGTTGAAGTACCCCGTTTCCCTGAAAATAAGACAGGGTTTTGTATTAATTTTTCCTCCAAAAGATGCATTAGGGCTTATTTTCAGGGGATGTCTTATCTACATTTATTCTTGAACAATAAATCAACATTTATTCAAATACAGTCATGTCGTCTTCTTCTGGAACATCATAATAACTCTCCAAACCCTATCTGTCCTGCATTCTATTGCCAGTTACTTTGTTACGTGTATAGCTGCCTGGACACTATTTAAATTGCCTTTTTTAGTGAATTGTATATAGGGCTTATTTTTGGAGTGAAGCTTATATTTCGAGCATCCTCAAAAATCCTGAAAAATCATGCTAGGGTTTATTTTTGGGGTAGGTCTTATTTTCGGGAAAACAGGTAGTGCAGGGCAAGACAGCATACGGGGGGAAGGAGTTCTTCAGCGACCCACCATTTGTACTTGAAACTCGTTTCTGATCATGTCTTGAAAAACAAATGAGAACTCACTGTCATCCTCATTACCTCTACCAAATACTTGTGTTTGATGCTGCCTTGAAGGCTGAATAAATAGCTTTCTGGAGTCTGTTTGGAATAATAGAAATAAATTTTTAAATTGTAACATAATTATTATTAATACTACTGCAGTATCATTTGAGTGCAGATACAATGTAAGCATTTGAGAGGTAAGTTGCCTTTTAAAAACTGATATGAAGAAAGCACCCTAAACCTGAAAAGCGCTGGAGTTTTTAAAATTAGCTGGGATTTTATGAGTCCATTAGTAACAGGAGTGAGTCCATGGTTTTCCTCACATATCAGCATAATTTTACATGGTTTTTCTTAATCAGTCCAGCTTCTAGGGGAGGAGGAACTGTGGCTGGCAATGAATCAGGACAAAACCGGGAGAGAAGACCTCAAAGCAGCTGAAAAACAAAAAACACTGTGGCTGGGACAAGAGGCCAAGAGAGAGCTCTTGAGCAAGCAGAGGGCTGTGGTCAGAGCTTACAGCTCCTTGCTGCTCTAAAGCAGCAGCAGCAAAGAAGTTCAAGAAGTCTCATTGGACATCTGAATGCTTAAATTAGGCATCTACACTCTTCCATTTTTAGGCATCCCAGTGCGTTTGTGCGCTAAGTTTTGGAGTCTTTCACACTTCACTTTGAATTGTCAACCTAAGCATTCAGAAATCATGAATCAGCCTCCCTCTGCCCCCAGTGGCTTAGAAACCATGAGGTTTTAAGAAGTAACAGATGTTTTGTTCTTTTTTATTTGCCTTCTGGTTTTTGAGTTTGCAGAGTTCGTATTTTAAAAGTGTTTCTCCTCAAACCCCAGGCTAGCACTTTATTTATTCACTCTTTAAATTTAAAACAGATTCTCCCGTCAGCCTCAGTAATGGGGGCTTAAAGACGAAAAATTCCGTGCTCATGACAAAAACGTGAGTTGTCATGGCTTGGCTTCTTTAGGTTGTCTTTGGGAATATAGGAGGACTTGATTTTCTGGGTTACTGAGCACAGTCCTCTCTTACTGCAAGCATCCCTGTTATAAAATCCCATCCTAATTTTATTTTGACTCCATCTTGAATGTACTTACATTTACTGCCCTATATATTCATTATGGAATACCCTTTTAAAACCTTACTAATTAACCAGTTATAAAATTTCATCTAATTAGTCTAAACATATTCCTAGCCAGGTTAATACCCATTTGTTCTTGTATTAACATCATGCTCCAGCTGATGCGAGTGTATAACATTCCTTGAGTTTTATTGCTGCTGTTGCTGTCTTTCCTGACACTGAGCTTTTGTTCAGGTGTCGTCAACATCATCTTCATCATTGTGAACTACGAGAAAAATTGCACTAAATCATTATAGCCTCCAGCTATCTTAAGCTCGTAAACCATCCTCAGAACAGAGCAGCCTGTCCTCCTACATCTTTAATGTGAGCAAATCTTAGGGATTTTGCGCATTTAAATATAATGTTCAATTGTTGGCTCATTACTTACAACAAAAGTACTGTAGTCTAGAATGAGATACGGTTACGCAGCCCCTAGGAAGCTGTGTAATCAAAAGTATGCTTATGGTTTTGATTAACAGTCCATCCTAAAGATGAAATAGAAGTTAATAGGTAAAGTGATTTAATGGCAGTATGAGAATAAAGCGGGGAAGGTATGCCACTTGCTTACCTCCCAGGTGGTGCAGTCTGACATGTAACCAGTTTAACTGGTGACGTATGGAAAATTATAGTGGAAATGATGTAAACATTCAGGCAGAATGGGTGTTCTCTGAAGATTCTCCCAGCTACTCATTGCAGATTATATTACCTCACATTTCAGTCTTACTTTGAGAAAATGCTTTTCAAACTTGAATACTAAGAATAAGAAAATAAGGCTGACATTTTGAGGCTTTCAGTGGTAATGTGAATGCTGATCGAGCTGAAGACCTGCACTTCAGTTGCCTAAAAGATTTTATTCGAAATTTCTAAGTGACCTGGACTTGTTTGATGCACTTAAAGCAATGTCTATGGACATATGGGACATTGTGTCAGATCCTTTGCAGTTAGATTTCTGACTGATTAGCTCCATGGAAGCTTCTACCTCCATCTCAGACTTTCACCTGTATGTCTCAAATTTGGTTTTGATCAAGAAAGGTGAAAAGTGAGATGTCTCTGGGCTGCTTTGACTGAAAATTAGTCAATTTTCCTCATGCAGTTAGAAACCTTTCTTTTTCATAGCTAGCACGGTCATTATTTGGACTTAGTTTGAAAGCAAGAGATAACATGCCGGGGCAGACAATGTTTTTAATTGCTCTGCTCTGAGCGCCAAGGACGTTCTGAGCGCTCTGCCCACAGGTGTGAGGCAGCTGGGAGGGGGGCATGGATGGGGCAGAGCTTGACTGACATCCAGACTGATCAATGAGAGTATTCCATGCCATTAGCGTCATGATTCATATTTAAGGAGAGTTGGGATCTTCTGGTTTCTCTCTCGCTCGCTCTCTCATGTTCTTCTTTGCCCTTTTTGTCAGAGCCAGGAGAGTTCTGTTCTGTTCAGGACATTTAGTTCGGCCTTTTGCTGTTTTGCAGAGACCTCTGGGCCTTTCTGCCTTTTTTCATTTTTTCTGTCTTCGGGATCAGCTTTGGGACCAGGTGCTGCTGCCTGCAACTGGCTGCTTGATGTGAATGGAGTTCATGAGGAATTGCATTGAGTATCTTTTATATTGTATTTATATTTTTTCTATATATTTACTAGTAGTGTATTAGTATTTTGTTATTTTATTAAACTGTGTTTATCTCAGTCCAAGTTTTTCCTTTCCCTTTCCATTCTCTCTCCTATTAGGGGAGACGGGGGGAGTGAGCGACTCTCGTGGTTATATTGCTTAGCTCGGGTTAAACCATGACAGTCTCAAAGTGAGATACTTTTCCCATGGCTATTTGTTATCTGGTAATAAACAATGTTTCGATAAACTGGTTTCTAAAGGATCATAATTGCTAGTGGTTGGCAGATAAGATATCCAAAGTATACTTCAGAGACACAAGTCTGAAATAGCAAAATGAAGAAAGATCATAGAATCGTAGAATAGTTTAAGTTGGAAAAGACTCTTAAGATCATCAAGTCCAGATCGCCAGTTGCTGCTTGTGGTACCGCTTTCCTAAATGGCAGCTGCAAGGTCTTAAGGAATCATCTCTTATGGAGACATCATTTAAATATGTAAAGGAATGTTATTCTCTGCTCACCAGTCTGGCGTATTTTGACTGTAAAAAGGTTAATTGCATGATTTTCAGATTTTCTGGAATTGTTTCGCTGAGTTTCTACAAAAAAACACTTGAACTATAATAGTAGTGGAGATGTTTTGGTTTGTTTGTTTTTCTGGATGATTATCACTATATGTAGGAACAGTAGTATCTGATCAGACATGCTGGATTTCACCTGCATTTATGGAAGAGAACTGCTGCCTTTGTCAAAAACATGTTCAATTGGGATATCTTGGTCTTGCTGGCTACAATATTTTGAATTATTTCTCTCAGAATTTGTTTTACTTTGCGGGGTATTGCTTCTATTTCGAACTGCACATAGAGGATGGTAATAGCAGTCTGGATATTTTGTTCAAAAAGGCGTAAGTGTTTTTGAAATTTACTTTTAAATCAATATCGGTATCTTTGAGAAAAGACATTACTTTGAAGATAAACTAGCAAACTAAGTAATGTTAAAATATAGCATGCATGCTTGTTTTTATTTTGTTCTGCCTGCGTCCCACCCCTAGTACAATTTGTTTGGTGTTCAGCTCCCTGCTCTTGTTCAGCCCAGGACTTCTCTGGAACATGCTTGCTTTTCTTCTCTCCCCTCTGCCTTCAGTGAAGGAATAGATCTGCTATGGATGAGTCACTAGACCTTGTAGGGAAAGGATTTTTGGGTGCTTCTGCTGTTGAGGCTTGCCAGCCCTAGTGGGAAGGGATGGCAGAGTGACATCCACTAACAACCCAGCAGCACCTGAAAAAATCTATCACCTACATAAATCCCTCCACCTGGAATTAGTTAGGAAGCTTATTGGTACTCCTGTGGCAGGGTGTGCTTTTAGGCTTTGCCTTTTACTGTGATGAAGAAAATGAAGGTAGCTCAGGAAGAGACCTCTATAAATTAGCTCATCAGAGCTCCCACTTGAGCTTCTGTTCACCTCTTGGGGAACCTATGGTAAGTTGCTTTATTTTTGTTGTTGCAGGCATTCAGGCTGTTGAGGTGAAAACACTTGGCAAACTCCCATTCAAATCAGAACAGCTGTTGCTTTAGCTGTTCTCTCTCTTTGTTACTGCACTTGGCTAAAAGGTTGGAGCTTTTGTTGTTTGTTTGTTTTAGCCATATAAACAAATGTCAAATAAGCAAGAAGATATGCTTTTAAGGCTGAGGAAATATATTTATGGTTTCAGTCCTGACATAAACAGAGATTAATTTTTATTCTACTGGATGTGAACTTTTAACTGTGAACATAGGGTTATGGAGTGGGAGAAGCTGCCTCTTCTCTTTATTTCTGTATAATTTTGAAAGGTGCTTGTCTGTGATAGTATGTGCCTTTCTGTAACAATACTGACTACAGGTAAAACACACACGTACACACATCAGAAATGCAGTAGAACATCCATTTCTAAAGGCATTTCTGGACCTTTCCCTGGCCTTGTGAGAGTGTAGGGGAAGTCTCCAAAAAGAGGACAGCCACCAAGTCCTCATGGATTTTAGGAACCTTGCCCTCTTGCCTCCCCTGTGCTTGTTCTTGGTTTAAGGACACAAACCAGTTTTACAGTAGCAGTAAGGAACTTCTGGGCAGAGTTTTGCTGTGAAGGCTGGTGCCCCTACCACCATTAATGGCACAGGGACCAGACTTTCCCCAGCTTGACCAGTCAGCACCAGTATGTGCTGCCTCCCTGGGCGCTCGTATGTTAGAAGGGCAGTGGCTGAGGTTGCAGCAGCTACTGTGGATTAACTTTCTAGTTATGGACAAAGTCACCTCTTGCCTTTGTGACCAGAAATGACACATTTAAAAACCAGCCATATGATGACCAGCACAATGATTACAATGCTTAAAAAAAAAAAAAAAAAAAAAAAAAAGAAGAGCATGTTGTTAAGTGTGAGAAACCCACTGTTTGGTGAAAGCAGTACTCATAAAGCAGGGGTGTCAAATTAATTTTCATGAGGGGCCACATCAACCTCGCAGTTTCAAGGGCCCAAATATAATTTTAGGACTGTATAAATGTAGCTACTCCTGTCATAAAGTAATTCAGACATAGCGCTGCTCTTGATTTAGGAGACACTGTGAAGACATTAAGAGTTTCTGGTTCAAGGTGCATGGTTGTAAGGGACCAATGTCTGCAGTTCTGGGATTTTTTAATATGAGAACTGAAACTCCTCACAAAAGTAGAGAATAGTAAGTACTGAAAGCTGAGTTTGAGCACAAACTTTTGTTTGAAAATTTCTGTCAGTCTTTAGGGTGATTGACAGTTTGAAAATACAATATTCGGTCTTGTAGCAGTGTCCTGTGATTCTGTATGAATAGTGCCCATTGCTTCTGCGTAAAAGCCATCCAAAATAGTAGTATGTCCTGTGTGCACAGAGTATTACATTAATTGCTCTAACTGCAGGATCGAGTCTCTAGTTTATGACACCTGTTGAAAACTTCGTGAATGATATTTTTCTTTCCAAAGCTTGATTCTTGGTATCCTAATGTGCAACTGTGTTATTACATTATTTGACTGTTATTTCTATGAATATTTAGAGGTTAGAGGTGCAGTTTTGTTAAAGACATATTGCTGTACAGATATGAATATTTAGGCTATTTTTGTTGCCAACTTTGGGCAGCTTCAGACATTCTCAACAAAGAAAGTACAGGCATGTTTGTGTGCTCAATTTTATTTATTTATCTTTATTTAGGATGCATGGACTTCTGTGATTCTTGAAGAGGTGATTTACAGTGTAGCATTTCAAGCCTGTTGTGAATAATTTAGAGGTCCCTCCTGCCACTACATAGGATACTTGGCTAATACTGACTGCACAAAACATCTTAAATGTAATCACAAAACCAGATTTCACGAACCACTTAGCAGCAACATAAGAAGTTAGTATATGTTTTATGTTGGGTGGGGTTTTTTTTACACAAGACTGGCTGTTTAGTAAAGTATACTATTGCTAGAAATAACAGCAAGCAGATTTTTGCCTTTGGCAAATACAGTCATTAAAACAGGGCTATAAATCGCCCCTTGTATAACTGCATGCGTTGTATTGCCATGGGTATTTTTCATTCTATTTCTCTAAGTGGTGAATGAAAAAAACATGCATCTATTCTCATTATAACTATATTAATATATAGCTGTCTCATGATTTTTAGGTGGTATATTTTTCCATATAACTTATTGATCTGTCAATGTGGAGACAGTGGAATCAGTGACTGGGTATATTGGCTACTTAAGTGTTTCTTTTAATTGGTAATGCCAGTTCTTCATAACTAGAAAAGTACGGCTGTTAGACAGACATGTTGTTCCATTATTTGGCATCTGTTTTAAGACCTTAAGCAGCAGCCTACACATAAAGCGCTTTATTTACATTTTTCCCATTTTGGTTTCTTTGTCATTCTTGAAAACTCTTGCCGAGCGATTTTCTGCTAGCAAAATTTTGCCTGTGGGGCCACGTGTGCTCTGGGTGAGCCGTTCCAACTGGCTGGTCTTGAGAGCTGCTCTGTCCCCGAAGAGCAAGAGCCCCATCTCTGCAGGGCCGGGAGTCACTTGGCACCTTATGGGATGGATCTGCCAAGTCAAAGTTTGATCCTTATTCAGTGAGCTCCTGTTGGACTCTGAATCTCCTTAAATGCATCACTTGAAATCAAAAAGAAGATGGAAGTCCTTCTTTTGAGCAAGATAGCACTACTGAATGTTGTGTTATTGAGTCTTGAGTTTCCTTTCATCAATGCTCTAGATGTAGAAAATTGCTTGGTGTTTGTGTTTAGATAACAAATTTACTGCAGGCCTTTTCAATATAAGCTACATCATGATATTGAAGGAATTGGTTATTTTTATTATGAGAAAACATGGAACTTACATTTTGCTTGTAATTCTCATTTTTAAGTGTTGGGCAACACATTTAGGAAACAGAGGGTTTTGCTGTTTCTCATAGACTGTGCTGTACTTCCACTTCGGAGATCTGTCCCCTTTGTTATACACTCTCTATGCTACCTTCTTTATTTCTGTTTTTCCTGCTGTTGTCTTCTTAAGCTGCTTCAAGACCGTTATCTTGCTTAAAACAAATATACAGCTTTATAAGAATATATCTATCTGTCTTCTGTTTGCCCCTTTTCCCCCAAGAAAAAAATGCTGTGTGTATCCTATCTCAAGCATGCAGAAAAACTGCAAGCAAAAAGTATGCCAGACCATAAAAATCTTCCCTGTGCTAAAGTTTCGGTGTAAGATTGATCTCACCTGATATTACTTGTTTGAACATCAGATTTGCAGGGAGCAGGAAAAGCTCCCCCAGTTCTCGGTGCAATGAGAGGTGCCCCTGGTGGGCAGTTCAGCCCGGGTGTGTGATACATATGTCTCCAGATGGGATTAATATTCTCTCTTGTCAGACTGCAGTGAGCTTAGTCTAAACATGTAATTTCTAGGTAGCCAAAGCTGCGCAAGTTGAACTCCACCATGGCCACCAGCACAGCTGTGGGAGTGCTCTGCACGAGCCCACCGCTCGCCTCACAGCTCAGCCCTGACTAGAAAGCTTTTAATGCCATTTTTTCCTTAGTTAAAAGCATATTTAAGGACATCCAAAGACACCGTTGCCAGCAGTTATGAGGAATGAAATGGATTTTAATAGTGTCCTCTCTTAATAGTGTCCTCTCTTGATGGTAATTGTCGGAAGTGGAAGAGGGTCGCTTGTGCTTTTGTTGAAGTGCAGTTCATGAGGCAAGTTCAAGTCTCTGCTGCTTTCAGCAGGAATGACTTTTTGCACATCAGCAAACATGTGGTCTGTGGAATTTTTATGTTCAGTATTGGATCCACATGTGATGTCAGAGAAATGACCTCAACAGATCTTGTGATTTCTCAAGCTTTTAAAATTACTCAGTGTAATGCTAACCCTAATTATAAATCTCCAGCAAGGGCACATGTCCAGATATATTCAGCATCATTCAAAAAGAAATATAAACCCTTCCTTAAATATTTGATTTAATGTCAGGATATCCTTGAACAGCTGTTGGTGAGAGCTGCTTAATGGGTATGAATTACATTTTTTTTTTATTGGTAAATGTTTGTCTTTGTAGTTTAGTCATTTGAATTCAGTTTCGGGAGACTGTTTAAAATACGCTGATGAAGTCAGCTAATATGTGCAATATCTTTTGTGTAAGCACTTATCTGTTTCCTAACAGCACAGTAGACAAAATACCTCATGAATGTTAATGATAACAAGAAATAAGCATACTGCCATGTTAAAGATTGAGTAATTCAGAGGGAGAAGGAAAGTAGCAGTGAGATGAAGGCCAAGTTCACCTGTTCGCTTTTGGCTGGCCCGAATTTTTCTCTGGAAGTGCCCTTTCTTTCCTTTTGATGTTAAGGAAGTCCAGAGCAACTGGATGCTTAATGGCAGTTAAAAAGCGATGAGTATCAACCCAAGCAAGGCTCTGAGGGTCATGGTGGAAAATATCCATCCTAGTAAATAACATAAAACCACATCTTCTGGTTAGTATGTACCTAGAGGTGGAGAACACCCTGTTTTGGTGGTGACACTTTACACTTGCAAAGGAAGTGTGCGCTTTCTGAATGAAGGGTTTCTGACAGTGATGATCGTAACTCACTTTTTCCTGGCCTTAATTTTTCACAGTCTGCTTACAGTTGTGATATGTTGGATGGAAGGAATCAAATTTCTGTTTTGGATAACATCCTTTTTTCAGCCCTTTTCCCTTTCCCTGGAGGCTGCAGAGAGAAGGTAGGGGGCAGCTTGTGGCTGTAGGTACATGCCAACACATGGGAGCAACAGGAGGTGCTGGCTGCTGGCATTTGCTGGTTGTTGTTGTTTTGGTTTTTTGAAGACATGTACTAGTACCCTCCAAGGCAAAGACTATGTCCAGGTACAATGGCCCCACGGGTGAAAGGCACACACTACACTCATCGTTGGTCTAAGCTCTATATTGTACTATCCCTGAGTAAACCTCACTTTCTTCTTGGGGCAAATTGTCTGTGCTGTAAGTACCCATAATACATATTGATTACTTTTTTAGATTTTGGTACCAGCAGAGGTGATGAGATATAAATGCCAGTGATGACATACTTCTGTATTTGCTAATCTTTGCACTTCCTCAGCTTGGCTTTAGACCTGTGATTTTACTACAAACACGAAGACTATTTTTCTTGGCATGATCTCTGGATGGCAGCACCTTGTTTGGTCCCCAGGTTTCAGGCCTCCCTGGGGCATGATGGCCACCTCCTCAACTCCCCCAGCGTGTGCTCTGCAGGAGTCCCTCGCCAGGACTTGACAGTCACTGCCTTCGCTCAGTTTGTATGAACCTGCCAAGGAGTATTGATGAGCTGGTAAGAATTAAAAAGACAACAGGATACCAGTGACACATAGCTCCACAGTCTTTTTCATCCTGCAAAGCCTATGCCGTTCTCCTGGCCAAGATCTTGTTTGACCTACAGCAGTAGACAGGAATAGAGTGCACTGTCAGCAAGTTGGCTGATGACACCAAACTGGGAGGAGTGGCTGACATGCCAGAAGGCTGTGCTGCCATCCAGTGAGACCTGGACAGGCTGGAAAGTTGAGTGGGAAAAAATTTAATGAAATATAACAAGGGCAAGTGTAGAGTCTTACATCTGGGTAAAAACAACCCTAGGTTTCAGTATAGGTTGGGGAATGACCTGTTAGGGAGCAGTGTAGGGGAAAGGGACGTGGGGGTTCTGGTGGACAGCAGGATGACCATGAGCCAGCACTGTGCCCTTGTGGCCAGGAAGGCCAATGGCATCCTGGGGTGTATTAGAAGGGGTTGCGCAGGTCGAGAGAGGTTCTTCTCCCCGCTCTTCTCCCCCTCCTCTCCCCCTCACCTGCCCTGATGAGACCTCATCTGGAATATTGTGTCCAGTTTTGGCCTCTCAGTTGAAGAAGGACATGGAACTGCTGGAGAGAGTCCAGTGCAGGGCAACAAAGATGATGAAGGCAGTGGAGCATCTCCCTTATGAGGAAAGGCTGAGGGAGCTGGGTCTCTTTAGCTTGGAGAAGAGGAGACTGAAGGGTGACCTCTTTAATGTTTATAAATATGTAAAGGGTGAGTGTCACGAGGATGGAGCCAGGCTCTTCTCAGTGACAACCAATGATAGGACAAGGGGTAATGGGTACGAACTGGAACACAGGAGGTTCCACTTAAATATGAGAAGAAACTTCTTCTCAGTGAGGGTGCCAGAGCACTGGAACAGGCTGCCCAGGGAGGTTATGGATTCTCCTTCTCTGGAGACATTCAAAACCTGCCTGGACACATTCCTGTGTAACCTCATCTAGGTGTTCCTGCTCCGGCACAGGGATTGGACTAGATGATCTTTTGAGGTCCCTTCTAATCCCTAACATTCTGTGATTCTGTGAGTAATTTTAACCCCCAATTTACTGAATATTTACAGTCTAAAAAAGCAAGAGCTGATAGTAGTGGCTCCTTAGTGCCAAATCAGGGTTACGGCTCTCCCTGGTTTAGTCACTTGGTGTCCTTTGTCAAGCATTAGGAGACATTGTGATGAAAAATGAGTGAAAGTCCACTACAAGAAGCATGTGAGCAGTAATCATGGTTCAGTGCCCTTGTGGTCTTTGGTATGCAGTTCTTTCCCTATGGAGACGTATTCTGAGTCTGACAGGGTACTCTGACTTCTCTAAATAAATTATGGTGAATAAAAATAATTTCTGAAGCTGGTAGCAAGGTAGTATTTCAATGGAGGTGACTTAAGTATGTGTATATGCTGGCCCAGAGCTTCACTGGAGGGTTGGTAAAAAAAAATAGATAACATAAACATTTTTTAACTAGACAAGGATGAAGGGTATTTATTGTCTTATAATAGGTACCCAAGTCTCTTTCAATCTGGGAGAAAAAAAGATCTGGAGCAACTTTCTGATGAGCCAGTTAATATAAGGGATGATCAGTGGTAAATTCTAAGCAACGTTCTGCTGGCTTTTATCTCCAGATATTAGTGTTCTTTTAAACAATTAACACTTAGCGGGAGGGGCTGTTGATATCTGAAGTTTATCGTATGGTTTCTATATCCTGTTAAAACCATTCCTAGAAAAATAAAGCCATCCTTTTCAGTGCTTTGGCAGATCTGATCTCATCAGTGCAGTGCTGAGCAGATGGGCTCTCTCTGCTTTGTAGGAGCCCATTGCTTTTTCAGCCCGGCCAGGAGAGGGTAGCTGCTCTCAGGAAGGCGGTAGCTGATGGTGGTGAATTCTGGGTGTTCCAGGTGCAGCCGTCCTTCCCCTGGCTCCGTCTCCATCTGGAGGCACCTTCAGCAAGCTGTGCGCTCCCTCTGCACATTGATTTGCTTAGTTTTATCTCCCTTCGCTTTCTGTTCAGGAGTTTTGAAGCCCATCTAAGGAGGGAGTGGGGACACTCTGCTTTTATTTTGGCTGTTTTCTGAAATGTCGTCTTGTAGGAGCCAAAATTCTGTTTTAAATAAACATGAACCTTACATTGTAAAGGTTCTTCAGTTATTATTTTTTTTTTCTTTTTAAACTGAAATATTGTAAAGAATATATTTCCACGTAAAACCGTCTTTCAGCAAGACATGTATGCCAGCTGTAGTTACTCTAGTTTATAAAAATGTGGAGAAAGAGGGGCCACCTCCCAGACGATTCAGGTTTTAGGTTGACTGACTGGTAGTCTGAAAGCATTTGTTTCCCCTCTGTTGATTAGACGGGAATATGGGAAAACTACTCTTCTGCCTTAGGCACCTCAATTAAGTGCTTATAGTTAGGTGTGATTAATTTAGACTTACCCTTACAATAAAAAACAGAAGATGAAGCAGTTTTTTTCTGGCAAGTTGCTTGAACCTTTATAGGTAATAAATCTGTGGCAATCTTTATTGATATATTCAAATGACATCTTGGTAATAATCACTTGTAGCATCCAATTATGCTGTTACGTTGTAAATAGAAGTCTCACTATCACATACCCCAGCAATCTGGAAATTACCTGAATATTAACACTGAATAAAGTGTATTGTAGATGTAGATTTAAAATGAGATGCATGTCATCTTTCAGCACATAAGGACATGGCTTTAAGCACTAAGAAAAAAAATCACAAATGGATAAAATCAAATCCTTTTGCAGTTACACACATTGTCCTCAAAGTTAAATGAAGTAAAATTCTCTTTCTGGAGGAATTCAACCTAAGACTGGAAATGTGGTCCAAAAAGTCGCATTGTGTCAGCCTGATGTTTGACTTTTGATAGCACATCCCCAAAGACTTCTCTTTGACGTATCCTGAACAGAGAACGCTTGTTTCCCACGAAGCCTGTTGCTGCTGATAAAGCCCATCTATATCGAAGTGGTATCTAATACGGCACTCTGGTGTTAAGAAAAAACAGCTGAGTGGCTCATTTGTCTTTGTAAATCTGCTGTGCCTAAAGATTTATTTTAACAATTCTGTCCAAACCCCAAATCACAATAACTAAATCTGTACAACACGTTTTTAAACAGTGCATAAAAGAAAACAGCGTTGCATGTTAAAACAAAATAGAAGCCGTAAAAGTTGTGTTTCAGAGACTATGTTAATGTACTTGTGAAGATAACATGGTCTTGCTTTCCTTTGATATTCAAGGCCTCTATCTGAGCGACAGAAAGCAGATCTTTTAGGAATGCCTTTAGCATGAATGTTTTGTATGGTTAAAGGAGCGATGAAGCAGAAGGGTGTAAGCTACTTTCCTCTGAAGTATGGTACATACTTCTGTATGGTACACACATATATATGCGCACACATATATATGCACACACGTAGGCAGAAGGGGTGGGAAATAAGGCCAAAGTTAAATGTCTCAAGTTCAACTAAGAGTAAGACCTTGCTGACAGTGAGGAAGCAGCGCTCTGGAGAGGGATGAGAGGCTCTTTGCCCAGCTCACACCACATGCTGTGAACAGACAAAATCACGTGCAGCTTAGAAGTCCTGCTGGCCTTTCCTCCACCTCCCCCCGCCCCACAGATATGAGCACAAATCCCTTCTTTCCCTGGTTTGCCACAAACGTATAAGCAGATCTCAGCTCTGTCTGCGCTGCTTTGCTGTTTAATGCTAGATTCAACATATGGGCCAGTCCCAGCAGCTTTGGATTTTGAAGTGACTGGAGGCTAAGCCACTGTTTCTCCAGCGCACACCAGTGCCGCTTCTCTGTTTGTGCTGCAGTTACGTGCTGTTTGCCAGTATAACCATTCATCAGGCTTTTACAATCCAGAGTGAGTTTCATCTTTTAGAGACCTGGGATGACTCACGGGTGGATTTTCCGAAGCATCTGCTGTGTTAGGAGCCACTGCAAGTTGTAGGCAGGCTGAAAAGAACAAGCAGGAAAGCTCCCAAGGATCATTCTGAAAAACTGTGTAACTGTATTAAAAAGGGAGGTGTTTGGTTTTTTCCGTTTCCTTGAAAATGTGACTTGACTACATCACTACAAGGTGCCTCTGAAATCTGTCGGTAAAAGCAACCATCGTCGTAACACCCACTACACCAATTCCCCTTATTCTTCATTCACTCTGGTCTGTGTCCCACCAAAAAGGCAGCACTTCATGGTGATGCACAAAACATAGAACTTGTACGTTCCCTTGCAAATCCCATAAGCGTAGAGACAGTTCTCACTTTTTTCTCCCGTGTCTTTCTTTACATGTTTACAAGACAGTTCAGATTCCCAGTGTATTCAGGCTTAAGGTCTTTTGAGACTGCTTAGAGAAATGTTGAATACATTTTCTAAACTTCCATGACACAAAGGTTACCAGTTCGAGTCTGTCGGGTTGGTGATAGATCTTACACGACCAGATAAGAAACTCTTATGTATTGGGAACCCGACTCGCACAAAAAAACCAAAACCAAAAACAAAAACAAAAAAACCCCCACCACAACCCAAAACTTCTGCCTTTTGGGTACCTAAAGGTGACATAGCTTTTGAGACTTATGTTTTCCATTTACGGGTTTTGTTTCCTCAAAAACATTTTGTGGATATGAATTTTACTCATAGGAATTAACTCAGGATCACGTCTGTTTCAGTTTCACATAGAAAATACAGGATTACTCCCCATCCAATCTGGAGTAATTGTAGGATGCTACAGCCAAGCTTTTCCTTAGCCAGGCCATGTTGGTTTTGCAAGACTGGTTGGTACGAAACAGATCCTAGCCTAGAGAAAAGGAGGCTGAGGGGAGACCTGATCGCTGTCTGCAACCACCTGAAAGGAGGTTGTAGCATGGAGGGGGTTGGTCTCTTCTCCCAAGTAACAAGTGATAGGATGAGAGGAAATGGCCTCAAGTTGCACCGGTGGAGGTTCGTATTGGACATTAGGAAACATTTCTTCACAGAAAGAGTTGTCAGGCAATGGAACAGGCTGCCCAGGGAAGTGGTGGGGTCACCATCCCTGGAGGGGTTTAAAAGGCATTTAGATGAGGATCTTAGGGACGTGGTTTAGTGCCAGAGTTAGGTTGTGGTTGGACTCGACGATCCTGAGGGTCTCTTCCAACCAAAGTGGTTCTGTGATTCTACAGAAACTCTAAATTCTTGAAACTTCATGCAATGTTGCCTTCCTTACCCTGCCTCGCATCATGGCCATAGGAGCACTAGATCCTGCTGGAGCTGTGACCTGGCTGAAGGCAAGAGTTTAGGGTGTGATGTGAATATATTACAGGTTAGCAGCAGTCACAGCCTGAAGGCTTCATGAGTGTCCTTTCAGTTTAGCAATCTGGCCATGAAAAGTTCTGTATCCTGTTGTTAAAATGTGCTGTCCTTCCCCTAATAAAGTAAAAAGTACAATACATACGATCCTGAATGGTGAAGTTCTTGCTCAGATTAATAGTCGTGTTGAGACTGATGCAGGGCTGAACAGGGATTATCAGAAGCTTTTGCCTGTTACGTTTGATTTTGCTTTATATTTAGGATTTAATATTTTGCCTGAACATCTCTCTCTTTTTTCTGTTCCCCACCCCCACCCAGGTCTCAGAGTTCTTGTGTTCAAATGATTTCTTTTCTTCAAAGGGTTTTACTGGAATCATGGCTAAAAAAAAAAAAAAAATAGCCTAATAAAAATAGTAAATGACCACTTCGCATCTCAGTCTGGTTTTGTAGTTAATAACTCCCATGTAGTCATAACACTCTATATTCTCATGTTTCCAGTCTGCATGGAAGGGCTCTGTTTTCACATTTGATGACTTTAGAATTGCGTGCTCTTTCATTCTAGTAAAGTGTTTGCTTATGGTTAATCAAAATGAGGAAAAATGAGCAGGCAAAGAAAACAACAGAGAAGAAAGTTGTCTGAGTAATGGAATGATTTTATTTTCTTCTCAAGCACTACTTAATGTTAAAAAAAAAAGAAAACCTGAAAAGGTGGTTAGATGGTTTTTGCCTTGAAACAGAGAGCGGTAAAGTGGGAGGCAAAGGGTGGGGGTGTCACAGAGATTGGGGTTTCCATCCCTAATGACGCACTGGCTGCTGCGCTGCTCAATTACACTGAAAGCAGTGAATGGTGCCATTATATCCTTTTTCGAAAGTTGTGGGCTATGAAATTCAATCTGAGGTATTTTTAATGAGTGTTCTGAGCCTCAGTTGCAGCTTTTCCCAAGAAACAAGGAGCACAGTGTGCTGCTAAATAGCACCAAGGCCGGGGGTTAAACTCATTCAGTTTTTTGCTCACAGGGAGGGAAAGTAATATCAACATTTATTTGACAGGTATATACTCGCTTCCAGAGTTGAGCTTCAGTAAAACAGCTTTCTGTAGAGAAAAAGTTCTGAAAAATGAGGTTCTATCAGCTCCACATCAAGCTCCCATCTCGTTTCTGAAAACAAGCCTTGTGGTGTGTTTTCCAAAGCTGGTGCCCACCGTGCACAGGCTGGGCTTGTGCTCCAGGCACCCCAGCACTGCAGGAGGCTCTGCCGCGGCCATCGGGCACTGCTCTGGGGGCAGAGGCTGGTGGTGGAGGGACAGCTTATGCCAGATGGGGACATCTGCCCAGTTACACCCCGCGGCTGTCAATTCCACATAGGTAGTTCAGAGGTAATCTTTGTTAGAGAGGTGCCTGCTGGCATCCCTGGGTCTCCACTTAGGGTTTTGGTGTCATAGTTGTGATGGCTTTGGGGAGGCTTCTTCCCGCACCTCTCAGCAAGACGTAGCTTTTCAGGGAAGCTTTTTTAGCGTGCACCTGGTTTTAGAAAAGCCGTTTAGCAGAAAAGTGTTGTTGCCTTCTGTTTTTCTTACCTGCTGATTTGCAAAGCAGTTTGTTTTAGGTCATGAGGAAAGCGCTGTTTTATGCATCTGCCCTGCAACTCAACTCGGAGACCTGAAATTCACGAGGGGCTGGCTCTGGTTCTTGCAAGTCATCACCATGCAGTGTCAAGGTTCTGAAGCTGTAGGCGTGTTGATGATACCCTTCAGAAAGGAAAATAGGCTCTTCCAGCAGTGGATGTTTGCCTTGCTGACAGGATAAAGAACAGCCACAAACCACTTCTTAGTTTTGCCAGTAAAATCAGGCAGAGAGGACTCAGCATTCGCAGGAGCTAATTTGGGGAGTGAGATGACATATTTTTAGTAAGTTTTCTCATTGTTCTTTTAATGCCTCATTTTTGTTGTCCTCCCTGTGCATTTGAAGTAGTGTTCAAGGAAAGTAATTTTGGTTTAGTAACAGTGGTTCTGGCAAGAGTCTCCTGCTGGAAATCTCCAAGAACTGAGCGGTTGGTGTATGAAATTCTAGCAGCCTTAAACAGTTACTTAAAAAGGCTTGCTCTGCCACTACTGATTTCCCACAAATATTTTACACCCATCTGAAGGAGGCTAACAGTAATGGTTGTACTACAAGAAACAAGGCAGTGTGGTTTTGTTTATTTGTTGCTTTTGTTTGTGGTGTTGGTTTTGGTTTTGTTTGGTGGGGGGGTTTTGTGTTTGTTTGGTTTTGGTTTGGGGTTAGTTTGTTTATTTTTTCCCCAGGAGGACTAATTAGCTTGTGCAGAGACCTGTTGTTGCAGTTTGATGGGTTTTTGGGGATTAGGGGTTTTTTGGGAGCTGCTGAGATCAGCATTTGCATTGCATGTGAAGGCGTGCATCGTCCCCATCGGGAAAACTGCTTAGAGGATTGTTAGGCAGACAACAATAAAGTTTTTCAGCATAATTCATCAGCAGAGGGGATCAGAGTATCCCTTTTAAGTTGATGAAGTGATTTTATGTGCATATGTGTTAAATGTAGGGATTTTTAAAATCAATATAGAAATGTTAAGACAAAGTCAGTCGTACTTTCTAACAGAGTTAGAGATCAGCTAGTTAAAATGTTGTAAATACACCTAAAGGAACCAGTGAACCAGGAAACTAAACATGAAGGGCTTTGTTAATGTCTTTCACCATATATAACATTTTGTAACAAACAGATGCTCACTTAGACTATAGTGACCAAAGGCTGAATATTTTTTGGTCCATAGTGTTCATGGTGTTTAGCTGATGAGAAGTTCCAAATAAATCATCCTGTGAGATTTTGTCCCTACAGCTTCCCAAGAAGGAAATTCTCCGGCCTACAAGAATCTGCCCCTTTCTTCTCTACAAAGGGCTCCACTGGTTTTGTGGTGGTTGCTGCTGGCTCTGCAGTAACAAACTCCTTGTCAAGTAGAAATTTGAGTAATTTAGAGGTGGGAAATAAAACCAGTATTCATATCAGTTTGCATTTATATGAAGTGCAAAGAAATCAAATGATTGGATCTTTGCACCTGAAGATGACAGGTTGGTCTGTGGTATGAAAGGCTCAGCTCTGAAGGTGCTCAGCCCATCTCTTTTTCTTTCTTATTTCCTCACTTGCACATTGAAATGGCATTTATAATACAGTGTGGGTGGTGTTTGCCCATTATGTTACAAAGCCATGATTTTATGAGCCAAGTGAAAAGAGACGAAGCAGAGCTTCCAATTCCAGTAGCTTTACTGTTCTGTAATTATGGAGATGTACAGTTACCTGAGGATTTACTGTGTCTGAATTTTGTATTAGTCCAACTCCGCTGTAAGAAGAAGTTTAACCAAGCTTTACTGAAAATAGCCTCATCACAAAACTTTACATCAGCTTTGCTAGTTTTTCTTTTCCTTCCACACTATTAAAGAGGATTATTTGGTTATTTCTTTTCATGATAAGTATTTAATTTTTCCTGAATTTTACTGTTCACTATTTCTAGTAAAGTTGATTTTGGGCATTGGAAAGGAGTTGAACATCTACTCAGAGCAATCCTTCTGCTTTTGCCTATTTTAGAAAATATTTTGACATAGACTAGTTTGTTTTGATCAGAAATCCAAGAGCATGGTTGCAATAACAAATCTCTCTGTGTGTGTGTCCGTTCATATGTAGAAAACTGCAAGTTTCTTTTGGAGAAGGTGCTAGAAATGCAAGCAAATGAGATGGTTATGAAAATTTTTCTTTTTGGATTCTTGTCTCAATAATTGTTTGCTGCGTTAATTTTTGGTTAGCAATCACACAGCTAAAATAGTCATTTTTGAAATCTCGTTTGTCATAGGTGATAGGAAGGAGGGAAAAGTGTAACTTTGCTGCTGCATTTTTTTAAGGGCGGGTGTTTGGAGTAAACCACAGCTGGAGTAAAAAGCGCCATGTCTTGCAATCACACTGTTTAAATTAAAAAACAACCAACCAACAAACCACCACCAAAATCAAGTGAAGCGTAAAACTGTACATCAGAGACTGTGGAAGATAAGCAGTGGCATTAAAGGGAATACAGCTTATATGGTGAGTGTAAACTGGGAAAGCAGTCCACTGAAATCTTGAAAGAAGGGAACACTAAATAGTCTTATTGTTCACACACAGCAGATGATCAATTGCCTGTTTTTAAGGCAGTATAAGAGACTTATTCTGTCTCTGCATTTGGCCTCGGTCCTGCCTTTGGTGGTATGTGTGCAGTCTGTGCAAAAGCACGCGGGATACGTGCCAGGAGTGGAGCCTTCAGCTATATTCAAATGGAAAATATCTTCAAAGGAATGAGGTGCCTTTAGGTAACTGTGAAAATTTGCCTCTTCTGCACCCTCCCTCCAAACAAGATGGACACCTGGTAGCTGTAGGTACAGGGTCGGGATCTGCAGACTTGAAAGTCGTGGTTGGAGTGTGTGGCTGCTGTTTAAAGGTGTCACCTCTCCTCTTTGCTTTGGCCAGGTACGTAAGGGTGACAAATCATGCGTCTTGCAAGGCTTCCTAACTACCCAGTCTAAGCTGAACAGCAAAGTAAAAACTAGTAAACCCAGGTATAAGAGCTATCTTTATGGTCTAAGGCTATTTTTATAGTAATCTAATCCCTTCCTATAGGATTAACACCTGCACTTTGAAAGGGAGAAGAGGAGAAAAAGGGCAGAGGATCTCCAAGTGTTAGGCAGTGCTAGGTCCAGAGCAACAACATTCAGACCAGTGCTTCTTGCTTTTAATCCCACCCTTTGAGGAATAGACTTTTGCTAAATATGAATTATGCATTTCACTTTACGCCAGAAAGGAGAACTGTTTAAAATATGAAAATTGTCTTCAGATGCTGACAGCGTTGTTCTCCTGTGAGTAGTTTTCAAGCCTCCTTTGAAGTATAAATTTCTGGCAAGGTTGTTTAAGAACCCTGTTGCTCAGTCGCATCTTTGAGGTTCTTTTTATACTATTTGCTTATCAAGAACACTTGTTGGTTGATTTTCTTTCCTTTCAGAGCTGTAGATACATTTTTGACAGCTTTGAATAACTGAGAAAATTTATGCTGTTAAGAATGAGGGGTTGTTATTTTTGGTATTGATTACAGCTGTATATGACTTCAGAAATGATAATGAAAATACTGGATGAAGTTTTCACTATCATTTCAATGCAGTTGTTAAACTGGAGCATAAAAATAATTTGGGAATCAGAATGATATGAAGTACAACAGGTTTTATGGGTGATTACCTGCAAAAGAACAAATAAAATTTTAAACTTTGTATATTTAAGTATTTGTAAAATATTTAGCATGATCAAATGGTCACGTTTCGTTTTTGAGCAACCAGAATGTGATAGGAAGAGGGCATTAGCGGAAGAACTGTCTGCCTCTGTATTGCAGCCGGAGTGAATGATGAATGTACCTTTTTCTTTTTGATTAATGTAAAGGAATTATTTTCACTCTTTATCAGCTGTTACTAATGCACAACCAACCAAGTGTAATTAAAAAGAAACAAACATTTTTCTCAGCCATTTGCAGCAGTTTTGAGGAAGGAAGGATGGAAAACAGAGTAGTCTGTGCTTCCACATAAAGCTGTCTCTTAGTTTGACCAAAACACTGATGAGACATATTTTTCAGATGTTCACAAGAGAGTACTACATCTTTTTTTTTTTTTTTTAACCTGGTATTACTGCTGAGTAATGTGAAAACAAACAAATGAACTAAAAACTTTCAGTCGAAGATCTGTTCAATCTGGGATGTGAGATTAGTTGGCTGGACAATAAAAAAAAGTCAAATCATTATTTGATACTGAAACAGACACTTTTTTTTTTTTTTTCCCCCTTCTCATAGATGGCTAGTGAAATAATTGCTAAATTAACTGGGAGGGTGGGGGAATGTGTCCTGACCTACTTCCTTTAAAGTCCTGGATATCTTCCAGATACTGCTATGCACTTTTTTTTTTTTTTTCCCCCGAATCTGTATTACAGTCTGTGCCAAAGAATGGTCTAAACAAGTACATAGAGGGAGGGGTTTTTTTAATGATTGGTGATTGCTAGAATATTCACCACTGGAAGATCATAAGCAACGTACTGTTTTGGATTTTGGTGGGAGTAGAGGGCGGGTGAGTTGAGTAGGACCGAAATAATGAGCAGACAGGAAATGTAGAATGCACAGTGTGTGTAAAGCAGGCTGCTCTGACTAGGTACCTTCATAGCTTGCAGGTAAATGTAGTGATGCGCGTTATTCATAATTTAGAACTTAGTAGCCTGATGTTCCCTGAAAGTGTAAAGTGACTTTTAAAATGTGATTTCACAGAGCTAAATGAAAGGCCAGTTCAAAATGCATTAAGCAATAAGGATGTGTAGCTGGGAATCAGTGCGCTTCTTTTCACTGCAATAAATTTATAATGTTATTTTAGTGTAACTAAATACCACCTCAAGAGAATAATAGTAATTCCTTGCCGTCAGCACTGCTGCGATTGACCTCATCTGAAGTTAACCCTCTTGTCATCAGGAGTACAACTGTATTGCTGAGGAAAAGCTCATTGCCAGTGTGCTCAAATAGTTGTTTCGGGGTAAGAATTGACCTCTAGGGCTGCAATATTTCTTCTGTGATTAAACAAGAATCTGGCTGTCAACAGCAACAGGAGCAGGGGACTGACTGTCACCCGCTGCAGCTGCTTCCCAGCTCTTGGGTGTTGCATGTGACCTTCCCCCAGCTGTAGGCCACCGGTATACCCTGCCCTCCTGGTCTGGAGGTATAGGCTTGCCACCAGCCTCCATGTCAATGTCCCACTTGTGTGCCTCAGCCTCTTCCTTTGACATTTTCCCCTCCCTGGTGCGAGCTGCCATTCCGATGATGCTCAAGGAGAGCAGGCGATAGGTCTCCTGGTCCTTTCGCATGTCCTCCACGTTTGGCCATGCTGATGACCTTGCCCCATCCCAGCAGATGAGGCATTTGTGGTGGTCATGTAATGGGAAATGGCCTATACTCTCTCACCGTGGCAGCGAAAAGCCCTGCAGTGCAGCCTTTCCCCACCCTGCAGCCTTAGCATAGCTCTTTTGGGGGGCCTCCGGGCCCCTGTGGATCAGAACCATGCTGTTGTGGAGCAGGGAAACCAGCCAAACTGTGGCTCATGGGACATGGGTGGCACAGGAGCCGACGAAGCTGCCTTGGCCTTACTGTCTGAGGCACGGCAGCAGGGCCACGCTGGATGGTTGGAAAATGCCTTCCAAGTTCTGGGGAAAACTTGTTTTATTCTGTAGGCCTTGTGACCACGTTCCAGTCAGACACAACCGATGGCTTCGCATGATGTCATCGGTAGGGCGCACTCATTGCTGAATGCTTTCTCTGTCAGCTCGTGTTTGCCATGTCCTGAGTGACTGCTGGTTTGCTTCCATACCCAGCAGACTGAGGTTTTAATTTATTGTGTTTAAATTTTTTAGTAGGGATGTCATGGAACTGCACTGAACAGCATCTCTGTGAGACCAGAGAGTTCCTGCTTTTGTGGATGTTGTGCTTCTCCTTCTGGTCCTGCAAGACCGGAGTGCCATCAGGCTATAAACCTCAGCAGATTTTATATGCCTGGTGTTACCCTTGAATAGACTGTCAGATTCGATTTTGAGGTAGACTGATCAAAGCTAAGACAAGTTTAGAATAATAATCTTATTTACAAATTCTTGAGTAAGAAGCATTTTATGTTACTGAGGCACACTCCAGAGAAAATGCCAAGTGACATAAATGCTACAAGACTACCGTTCCACCGTCTAAATGCATATAAGAAAAAAACTTCATGAAAACACTCAGCAGGTCTTAATCAGCTGCTTTTACTCATGGTCTGAGATCAGACAGGCTTGCTCTCCTCAGCTAACCTTGGGTGGTGTGGTGGCACAGGTGGGCTCTCTGTCTTCTTTTTCTGTTGGTCAAAAACCTCCATGCTTGCAGAGGCACCTTTTTTTTACCTGAGAGGAACAATGAAATTTGGTCTTTGTCAGACAGGAGTCCATCAGGTACTTTAGTAAGACATATATGTACGTAGGCACAGGCATGTTTCTATTTTTCTGGTTGTGCACCTAGGTGAAAGCAAATATCCTCTGGCTCTTGCTGCTGTGTTAAACATGTCTTTCTGCTCTCTGGTGGCCCCAGCCAAACTGAGGAGGCCTGAGACTAGTCTGGGAGTGGGAGCATTTGCCTGAAGTTTCTAAATCATTTGTAGGTGTATTTTTGGAGCGGTAAACTTAATATCATTATTACACTCAATTTAATGTCTTTTAAATATTATTCTGTTGCCTTAAATGAAATGCACTTACTGGGAAGCTCTTTCATTAAGAGACGATGTGTGTTTGAATGTGCTTATGTACAGCAATAGATGGAGTGGAAAATGTGGGCAGCTTTCTGTTAGAACTGGGACATGAGGCACGATGGCCTGTGTGGGCTGGGTGGTGGTGACTAGAGTTGCTTTCAGTTTAATGAAGCTGGAGAATGTTAAGTTACTGTATTCAAATATATTTGTACTTGAGAATTATTTTGGATGGCATTACATCAGATCAAAAGTGCTCTGTCTAGAAAAATACATGTCTTTTTGTTTGGTTTTTTTTTCCTTGCCCTCTCTGTAACCTCTTATTTGGCATTTTGGTATGAATTACTTTAGTTGCTGCAAGGTTGGTTATGATGAAAGCTTAAAAAAAGTTAGTATTCCTGTCTGCAATCATTCTTGATCTGTTATCTGACAGTGTTCCTGAGGGTAATGGTTGCTACAGCTAACATTAACAAACAGTTAATAAAATAAGTGAACATTGCTTCCTGGTGGCATAGGTTTGTTAGAGGCACTGGGAATATGTTGGGCAAAAATCTGCTCAGCAAGTTCCTGGGGAGGCGAGCTTGGCTTTTCCCTCCGACTTGCAAAACCAGCCAGCCTTGAAAGGTTCGGTCATCATGTCCTGCACCACCAGGGTCACAGTGCCACTGTGCTGCATAGATCCTCTGTCTTCCCTTGAAAAATGCTATCCCTTTAATTTCTCTAGTGTAAGCCTCGCTACTGGGTATTTACTTTGCACAATTCATATTAGACAATGATAGGTAAATTGCCTTTAGAAAGATGCTTTGTACCTAGGGTTATGGCTAGAAACCAGGTATTGCCCTAGGTGGAAAAAAACCTGGGGATTTGTTTTTTGATATCCCAGTGAAGCAGAGACCCAGCTGCCTAGTGAGGAGAGTCTAAAGTCACTTGGTTTGATCAGCCTGGAGCAGACTGAGGGGAGACCTCATGGCGGCTACAGCTGCCTCACCAGGGGAGAAGGGGGGACAGGCGCTGATCTCTTCTCTTTAGTGACCAATGACAGAACCCAAGGAAATGGCAGGAAGATGTGCCAGGGGAGGTTTAGGTTGGACATCAGGAAAAGGTTCTTCCCCCAGAGGGTGGTGGAGCACTGGAACAGGCTCCCCAGGGAGGTGTCACTGCCCCAAGCCTGACAGTGTTCAAGAAGAGACTGGACAAGCCCTCAGACACATGGTGTGACCTGTGGGGTTGTCCTGTGCAGGGACAGGAGTTGGACTCGATGATCCTTGTGGGTCCCTTCCAACTCAGGACATGCTGTGATTCTATGATCTGGGAGGAGGTGGGGTTGAACAGCTGCCCACTCGCAAGTAGCCTGGTCGTACAGGCACTGCCTGGAGATGCTGGGACCTGGCTCAGGCTCAGGTTTGAGCCAGGTCAGCTGGACTGTGCCTGCCTCTAATGGTTTTCTTTTTTTCACTTGGTTACTCCTGTTTTGTTTTGCTCTAGTAATTATTTACTGGGCAGAAAGAGAAAGGGCCAATCTGTAGGTTAAGTGCAAGGGCACTTGACTGGGCTGTGATGGGTCTCCTGTAACATTGAAGTTTATGCAGTTTAATGGGTTATTATTTGTTCTGAAGTGAGTGGAGATATGTGTTTCAGGGCCTCTTGAGTTAAAATAGGTGCATTTGTCCAAGGAAAAAATATTTCATTTCAGTGATCGGCCTTTTTATACAGAAACAGATTTTTTTGCTGAAGACTTGCTGGTGAGCTGTAATTTACAGTATTTGCTGCAGGTGTGGATTTAACTGATGTGCTGATGAGAAGAATCCTTACAATCAGCAAAGCAGTGGCTCTGGGAGCTAATATTGGGCTGGAACATCTGGTCCTCATAGAGGGAAGGCTTTCCGTGTGTGGAAAGAAATGCTTCATCCTGACTCCTCCAAATTACTTGACAACTCTGTTAGAGTGGCACAGAGGGGCCTTGACCAGCCTCAGTGCCTCTCAGCCAGGAGGCTCAGGAGAAAACCAGATGAAATCCGAACCCAGGACTTGAGCCTGTTGTGTATGAAGAGGTGTCCAGCAAACCCTCAGATCCTTGTGTTCTGTACGACAGATCTGTCGGTGAATGTTCTGGTTTTGGTATGTTGTACACAGAGGTACATAGCACCACTGGACATGTCTTGTAGGGCCATGGGATGAAATATTTATCTTGTGAAATGCTCAGTAGAAATTACCCTTGGCAGACATAAGAAAATTATATCCCAAGACCCCTTCTTCTACCTCTTCTATTTCATGGTATTTTTTGCCTCAAAAATAAAAATGCACTGAAGATGGATTCTGAGCTACCATCCAGGGATGGATGGATATTTTCTGTAGCTTTAAAACCAGTGTAATTATTGTCAGTTGCCCTGTGGGTATGGTTGGACTATCCACTGATTTTGTAAACTGTTTTGACAGTGGTGTTTGCTGGACAATTTCTTAGCATAATAATTTTTTCTACCACTAATTAAAAGCATCTTTGTAACCCTAGGCTTTGTTTTCTTCTTACAGCAAAGAGCTCCAGGGAAAGTTTTGCATGATGCTGTTTGCAACCACCTGAACCTTGTTGAAGGCGACTATTTTGGCCTTGAATTTCCAGATCATAAAAAGATGATGGTATGTAAAAAAACATAAATTTTCATCTGGTTTTCATCTACGTACACATTTGATTCTCTCCTTCTGCTCCTTACTTACAAAGTATATTTAATCCTCAATCTCCAAAAGAAAAAAGGCCTTTTTAAAAAAAAAAAATGTCCTTGCCTGCTGGAGTTGAAGAAATGTTTTTAAAACCTGATTACTCTTGTCAGATTTCATCTGTGTTGAAAGTAACAGCCAATACAGACACAAGTTGGAAAAGCATTTTATCTTTATCAGTTGTAGTAGAGAAGCCAAAGGCTGGACTGTTGCAGAGTCTCAACTCTGATTTTATAGTCCTGCTTAATTAGGAGTGTGGAAATAATCTTTCTCTGCAGACAGAGAAGTTGCAGTGATTGTGACACAGTTCCATGGAAAACATTGTGGGGAAAGAGAATGGATAAATAAAATGTAACAAGGTTAATAAAAAGGAAAGCAAAACAAAAAATACCCAAAGAAATTGTTGAAAGTCGTGTCTGGGAAGCTGTGTGGCACAGACAGGTGTCCTGGTCCTGACACTTTGGACCCTGAGAACAGCTGCCAGCAACATTCAGGCATTGCCCTCATGCCCCTATGGTAGAAACAGTATCATGTAGCAGAGAAAGCCAAAGGCTAATGACTTCTCAGCCTCTAATGACTTTCTTTCTGAAGTTTGTTTTGTTTTGGACTTACTGTATGACCTACTGGCATGTCTGCTAGTTATCTGGATTGTTTGACCAGTACTTCCTGGTGTATACTGGGTTTCTTGCCTGTTCAGTGAATTCTGCACCAGAAGCCTAAAGGAGATGACTTTTAGCAATTAGGAAAAAAATCTATTATCTGTCTATGTAAAATTTCTGTAAGAGGCAATATTTCTTAACAAAAGGCAAAAGAGGATTTATCTGCTGCTACAGTAATCTGTTGTCATGCCTTAATGTAGGCTTACATGTAGGCACTAAAAATGAACACTAGCGGTCATAAAATTTTAGGCTAACTATAATTAAAGAGGAAATTTTGAAAAATGGACATCGATCTTTAAGAGTCATCTGCTTCACTGTTTGCTCCTGGATTTACATAAAACACAGTTTACTAGAAAGTTCATCTTCTGCCAAATGTCCTTGGCTAATGCTTTAGGTAACTTGAGAGCTTAACATAACTCTTCAAAACAGTGCAGCTGTACAGTACTGTTACAACAGAGAGTCCATGTAGCCATGTTAATAATGACATACTGACATTCCTGATGTATGTTTGTATGTAAAGCTGAAACAAATCTTTACATCTTGTGTATATACAGTTGCTTTTAGCCTTCTAGAAAATAGAGAAGGTCATTTGATCAACCTTCTCGGCTTCACAGGTCATTAAGTTTCAAATAGATGACTCTCTGTGTTTTGCTCAGAGAGCTGTAGTAAACTAACAGTTTTCAGTCTTGTGAAAACAAAATGGTTTATTTGCTCGAGGCAGAACAGAACACAGGAGAGACTGAGGTGCTGCCAGTGCCTGAGCTCCTTGCAGTGGCAGGAATTGATGGGCTGGAAATGTGTCCAGATGATCACAGTGGGGGAGCCAAGGCTCTGATGAAGAGGAAGGTGGAAGAAAACCCCCATAAGGCTGTTGCCAGTTTGACCTGAAGGAAAATGCTGCCATGCATCAAGCATGGTAACTCGCCTGGCCCCTGCTCTTGCAAAAGAAAATATTAGCCAACTATTTGTCAGCACCGGTCCTTGTTTCTGCTGGTTGTTCCAATCTTTGCTTCTGAAAAAGGAGGAGATCCCCAAATCTTGCCCACATAATAGTCAGCTTTGCCCCACAAATGGTGAGATTAAGTCAAAGTAACGCCTTTGGCCACCTGAAAACAACTCTCAGAAACTCTGATGTGGGAGATTTTATTATGAATTGCCTTTTCAATGTGGAACAGCACTCTGAGACTAAGGTTTACACTTCAGTTTATATGATGCAGTTGAGGTGAATGTTCCTGTGGGATTTAAAACATCCTGAGTTTCATGATGACCATAATATGCAAATTAAAAAAAAAAATTGCAGTTAATGGTGCGTCTGAGGAATGAAACACACATGCGTATTTTACATTCACATCATCTGAAGAGAATGAGTTTGTTTTCCAATGTAGAGCACAATATAAAAGGAAAAATACATATTTTGAAACTATTTGTTTGGATGTAATCATATGTACATTAACGCATATATTCGTAGTTGTTTGTTTCAACATGCAAGGCTCCAAACATCATATCTGACATTTTGATAGCTATATGTCGAAATGTGTGGCAGCTGTATATGTGCAAGTGTGCTGTGCTTGCAGCAGACAAGGTCTGCACGGGAGATGGATGCGGAGGGTCTGAGGGCTGCACTTCCCACTGGACAAGGAGAAACAAGGCGCTGCTGCCAAGCCTGGGGTTTCACAGAGTTTCGTCACACTTGATGTCTGCCCCAGTTCTCCAGCTGCTGAAATCCGGCCACTGTCATAGAATGCCAGACTTTGTCTAAAAAAAAAAAAATAATAATCTAGCCTTTGTAGTTCCAGAGAAAACTGAAAACATTAATCTTAATTGAACCCTCACATTTTTTTTCATTTCCAGTTTATAAGCCAGTCTCAGATTGGCTGTGTTTAGATGCAGTGTGATCGTTATAGAATCATAAATTCATAGAATCATTTTGGTTAGAAAAGACCTTTAAGATTTAGTCCAGCTGGATAAGTCCACCTCTAAACCATGTCCCGAAGAACCTCATCTACGCATCTTTTAAACCCCTCCAGGGACTGTGACTCCACCACTTCCCTGGGCAGCCTGTTCCAATGCCTGACAACCCTTTCCATGAAGAAGTTTTTTCCTAATATCCAATCTAAACCTCCCCGATGCATAAGTTTTGATTGATTTGTTTTGGTGATAGTGGTGAGGTCTTCGTTTTGCCACACCTTCCTCCCTACACACATTAAATACACACATTTCTAGAATCCAGCAGTCTGGTCAAGGATGTCAAAACTGGCTTGTAGAATGATTGGGAAAGTGGAGAAAGGAATGATGCATTTGTGTGCTCACACTGTATCATAAACTCCTGGAGAGAGAGAAGATTGTTGGGTTTGTGTTGTGGGTTTTTTTTCTTTAGTGTCAGTAAAATTACTCCCATATTCTTGTTAACTGACTGTTCCATATGCAAGATTATTTTTTCCCCACTAAACTTGGCAAAGACCCTGACCTTCGTTGCAGATTATGTACATGCCAACTTTCTGAAACAGAACAGTTTTACTGAAATGCCAAAAAGTGTCAAAACCAGTTTAATGTGTGATAAACACTGTGTTTCTGTTCTTGGATAACCAAGTTTCTTTAGCCCTTCTGACAAAAAAAAATGACTTTCATAGGCTGAAAAACATAAAAAGAATTCCATTGAGAAACATTAGTGAGTGTGAAAGGACAGGAATGTG
This sequence comes from Caloenas nicobarica, assembly GCF_036013445.1. Taxonomy (NCBI): domain Eukaryota; kingdom Metazoa; phylum Chordata; class Aves; order Columbiformes; family Columbidae; genus Caloenas; species Caloenas nicobarica. The sequence goes on along the minus strand of NC_088245.1, from coordinate 159,981,985 downwards.
AAATCTTTGCTAATTGGAAGCACTCATAATGATGAAAATAGCAAACAGCATTGGAACAGTTATAGCAGCAATATGGGCCTGTTCCTGTCTGCCTTCTCAGGTGCTTTTCTAAAATGGATATTTTGAGTATGTTTCAGTCTCTGCATAATCTAAAATTATTAAAGGTCGAAGGTTGTATTCATTTCAACACATATTATTTTTCCAGAGGAACACTCGGTTAATTTGTTTTTTAATGGCTTTAACCTTTGTGATGGTTGTTGGGTGTTCCTCTGCAAATTCCAAATGTCTCCAAGGGAGATTCCATGCAATTTAGTGGGATAACAAAGCACAAATCTTGGGCATAGGTACCAGCTGAGGACTGTGAGCTGTCGCAGCTCTCCAGGCCCTGCAAGTCATCTGGCTCTTACCTTGTGTGTGATTGCCCCTCAGCTTTCCATAACGTTTTGCCCAGGCCCTTCTGACTGAGGCTGCAGAATGGGGGTTTGGGCTCTGGAAACTGTGCTTCCACTCGCTGCTTCTCTTTTGAAAGCCAATGGAAAGACCCACACTCCGTGCTGAAAAATGGGCTGTTATAAACCAGATGAAAGTTACAGTGCCCCCAGTTAAGAAAGCCTGGGCCTGAGCTTCCCAGTCTATAGAAAACAGAAGATGTTACACAGCCATAAAATAAGCTTCCTCCCGCCCGCACTTCACAGTGTGTCTGTCTCGTCCTTGACTTGCAAGCATAGTCGTCCCTGAGCTGGTGGTGGTGACATTCCTTTATCCCCATGGGACCAAGCAAGGGAGCTCCACATTTGTGCCCAGGCATCATGGTGGGACCTGTTGGGTCCCCAGAACCCACCTTCTCATTTATCTGTTTGCCCAGCGTTCCCAGATCAAAGGAAAGCACCAGCCCTTTTCACTTGCCTTGCTCAAAATTAATTTGAGTGAGGACCACGATGACAGTAAAGGATCGTCTTTTTCTGAACTCCTTGTTTCAGTTGTTCCTGGCACAAAATGAATGGTTCCTGACCAAACATACTGTTCTTGTTGGTGTCCGAGACTATTCAGCTCTCTGAATTTGTACTGCTTCAAAAGCTGTGCCACAGTGACCACCCATTAACAGTGCTGTTTCCTGAGCATCTTCCAGAGTTTTGGGGAGAAAATCCACTATATATAATTAGGGACAGCGTGATGACGACACTGGGAAAAAAGAAATAAGTAAATGAAAATCTAAGTAGCAAAATAAAAAATGTTCATTTGCAATCGGTAGTTTGTTCGGGGATAATAACACCACCTTCTTTTGTTTTCAGGTGTGGCTTGATCTTTTGAAGCCTGTTATGAAACAGATTAGAAGTAAGTACGTCCTTGCTGTCATTTATTTCGTCAGTCTGAGAGTACTTGAATAAATGAGGACTCTGTCAACTGGGATCCTTATCTTCCCAACTTTCTTCACTGAATTTTGTTTGCATTATTTTTTGTTTCTGTTCTGTCCTTGAAAGATTTATTGAGCATGCTGTGAAATTATGTCACATTAACATATGAAGAGGCTGACCCAGTAGGAGGCAGAGGTTTAGTCAGTCGCTAGAAGAGGCAGTGGTAGCAATGGAGGAAACAGTTTTGTAGAGGAAAAAAAAACATGCAGTAAAAGAAGGATTAAAGGAAGCACACATCACCAGAAAGTAACAGTAATCAGGGAGGAAAAAAAAAAAAAAAAAAGAGAAAGAACAGGAAGATGTTATTGCTGGGAAGAAGCTAACAAATATGTTACAGCTCTCTGGGACATTGCTGTGGAACTTGGAACTGTGTGAGACCAAGAAGAGGAAACAGGTTGGGGGCATCAGGGAAAGTTTTGGTGGGTGGCGGGAGCCAAAAGGAATTTGTAAATAGCCATCAGCTCTGGGAAGAGTAGAAGTGAACCAGAAAGGTTTTGGTGATTTTGGTCCTCTGTCAAGTATCAGCGAAGTTCTTTTATTGAACTTTGCCATTAAGTTTTCCTAGGTGCCTCTCTGGTCATATTAGTTTGAGTGTATGCCCTGACACCTCTCCCTCTCGTGAGAGAGAGATGCACTGGTTGTACTTTTAAGAGTCAGAACAAATGTGCTGCTGTTAAAATAGAAATGTTAATTTGCTAGGGGACTTGAAAAATAGAGGGTATTTTAGCTCCCTCCTGTTCTGAAGCAAGGAAAATAGACACAAATAATATATTTTATTGGATCAGCTGATGTATTAATAGTTACTAAAACCAGCCTCTGTTTTGGCAGGGTATCCCTCCACCAAGTTACTGTTCTCCTTTATTGTGTGTAAATTTTATTGTGCAATCTCTAAATAACCCAAATACTAACAAAGGACGGGAGGTTAGCCTGTGTGCATGCACTGCAGGTTCCACAAATTGTGCCTTGTACATCATTCTGCGTGATAAAATTTGGCCAACGTGTTACTGATGTTCACTAACTTCCTTTGACATTTCCCCTAGGACCAAAGCACGTTGTCCTAAAATTTGTGGTAAAATTCTTCCCACCTGACCACGCTCAGCTGCAGGAGGAACTGACAAGGTTAGTAGCTGCATGACTATTATTTTTTTTTTTATTAAATCTGGTGGACAGAGGGGAGCACATGGAGTCTGAGATGACTGGGTGGGGATTGATGGCTGCCTCTTAGTATTAACTTAATGTTATTTGCCCCAACCTTGAATGCACCTGAAATACAGGCCCTAAGATTCCGTTGCAGTCTGTGCTGAGAGGGTTCTGCGAAGTGCAGGAGTCCTTTGCCTCCTTGGATTTGAGGCTCTGTGAGGGCTTTGCTTACCCCAGGAGAAGGCAGTTTGGCAGCAGAGTTCTCCAAGCCCCTTTGGCAGTGGTGTTGGAAGGGACCTAAGGCACGTGTTGGTGCCCTGGGGCGCTCCTCTGCTGAGAGACACGTGCAACTCTGCACCCGCATTTGGGAGACAATTGTTTGCAGGAATTGCAAAGTTGTGGCAGCACTGGATCCTATTCCTATAGCCAATGCAAATGCCAAAGGTTTGCATGGGTGGAATTACGGTTTTGGAGATAGAGAAAGGGAAAGGAGAGGGAATAGAATCAAAAGTATGAAGAAGGTAGAGAAGGATCTAGACACGTGCAGAAAGAATACCTTAAAGGTTTGTTTATTTTCAGTGCATTTCAAAAACTTCATGTAAGCTCTTAATTTCACACTGCATTGGTATAAAAAGTCATATTTCTCTGTGAGTACATATGTATATGAGGGACCTATTAAAGTTCTTCCCCATTAGCAGGTCCTTCCTTTTTGGTCAGAAACATTGTTTTGTTGCAGTATTTCTTCACTAAAACTTTTCAACTCTTTTTTGTATCTCCAAGCTTCTTATTTTTTAGTTACATTTTTCTATTCTGATTCAGTATTCTCACTATTGTACTTTTGATCTTCCCACCAGATGAGGTCCTCTTTTACTAAGAGTTCTCATGTCCTTATGACCTGCTTTATAAAGAACAAGTCCACCTTTGTGTCTTGTTTTATTTTGGTAATAGAGTGATGGAATGGAAAAAAAAAAAGAAAAAATAAATTATTGGTATCTTTTCCTGGCCTGGATAGAGAAAAGTAGAAAAGTGGGGTAGGAACAAGGAATATTTACTTGAAAGACTGAGTAAAAACAATAGAGGGATGAATGAACACTCACAACATGATGCTACTAATGAAACATTTATGTTTCCAAATAGATATTCTGCATGTCAGTTGCTTAGTTGGTTTTTGGTGATCTCTTTCTGCACCTGGGGATGTGTTTCTGAATCCTAATGACTTTTTTTGGTTAGACTTTAAAATGTGTATGCTAGGGAACTTGAATATATGTACACAGCAGCGTGTAAGATGTGAAAGCATATCCACAGGGAACAGCTTCATCACTTGGGGAAGCAGAGAATACAACACTTTTATGCTATATTCTTCTACTAGGGTGAATTTTTTATGGGTAGGCAGATGTCTGCAGGTTTCAAAAGCACTTTATTTAGATCTGATATACTATTTAATATACTGTGTATGTTTCCATACTCCCCAAATCAGCTTGCCCATTTAATATACCTACATCTCCTTGTTCAGAAACTCTCTGTTCAAATGAGAGCTTTTCACTGAACCGGTTAAAATCTAGTCTTACTGCAAACTATTTAGATGCTAGTAGGAGTTCTTCAGAGGAGCTGCAGTCTTTGGAGGACTTGTGAGGGTGTCTAACCAGTCTGGGTTTCGTACTGACTGTAGGAGAAATGCTGACAGCTAGGTCATTTTATTTTCTAGGGAAGAATTTGATGCTGAGGGGAACTAAGCAATTTCAGTTCCTGTTGAAGCTAGGAGAAATTTAAATGTTGAAGTAATGTCATGGACCTGTGATGTTTCCGCACTTAAACTGTGTAGAGTTGCCCTGTGTGGCTGAGATGGTTTGGAAGTAAATGTGTTAATAGTGGCTGGTGCACAGGTGGTGCAGGTAATGGGGCCACACAAGTATCAGAGCTAGCTGGAATTGTTCCATTGAGATCTTGCTCCTCATTCCTAGGTGAGTGCCAAGGTGCAAGTTTGGAGTTCTCCTTGTGTTCTACGAGAACTAACTGATAACTCTGTATCACTGGTTTATCTGACATTTCTTCATAGTTACAAGCAACTCCATTATCTAGTGCTGCTTGCTGTGCGGTTGCTGAGCACTTAATAGCTGTCACATTTGCTTCCACTGTCATATCGCTTCCAGATCTCATTGCTCTGGTTCAAGGAGAGGAAGGGAGAGAGAAAAAAGAGAGAGATTTTCGGTTCTGCAAAGTGTAAGACTCTAATGGCTGTAATACAGTATCTGCTATGTTTTGTTTAGCTTCTAAACTTACAAAATTCAGATCACTTCTGTAGGTTTCAAAAAGTGAGAGGAACATGTAGCCAAACATGGAGTTGACATTGAAATACTTTCCCCTCTTTCCCTGGTGCTTTGTGTGACTCTTTTTGTTCACTTCTGTTTTGCAGGTACCTATTTGCATTGCAAGTGAAGCAGGACCTGGCACAGGGAAGGCTAACATGTAATGATACCAGCACTGCCCTCTTAATCTCGCACATAGTGCAGTGTAAGTTCCCTTTTTCCAGGAGGATAAACGGGATGATGGGTTGGACACGCTTTGGTAGGTTACTGGTTAATAGCTGCCGTAGGGACAGGTTTAAGCCATATGAACAATTTATTGTATTTCTATATAATGGCATTCAAATCCAGATAATTTACTCTTTCAAATGAAGAAGAGCTGCTGCACACTGGATTTGCATTTTTAAAGCACTACATTTGATGATCTTCCCAGGATCATTTAAAAAGTAAGATTTGCAGGCAGTGGCAAACAGGTCGAATTCTTCTCTTGAATTCCTGTTTTATTATACATTGTATAATGTCAGTAGAGCTTCCAATTCCTGGAGATCTGTATGCTGTCTAGAGAATGTAGTAAATAAACCTGCTTAGAATGCCAGACTAAATCACAGTCCTAAGAGGAAACTGATAGGGAAAAAAAAAAAACCAACAGATTTTAAGCTTTTTTTTTAAATTGCAAAGTGTCCACAATAAGACTGTTTAGTAAAATAATGCATTAGCCTTGTTCATCACATTCAAGCTTTTTTAGCTTCCAGATCTCTTGAAAGGCAGTGTATGCTTTCTGTTTCAAGACTTTTCAGATACTTGAGAATAACATTAGGAAAAAGCACTTAGTAGCATGTATAATGGTTGTAATAGACCATTGTTTTGAGTGGTCATTGTACAATTCATTATTGCATATTTCCACTGAAATGCTGTCATATGGAGATCGCAGTCAAGAAAGACATTGAGAAGTTCTTTAGTGACGAATAGATAAATCTCATGATCCTTTGTCAAAGTCTGAGTGTCTGGGCAGTTTCTCATCAATTCCTCTTGGCAAGGCAAATATTGCATGGCTTTTTATTTGCCACGGTTATCGTTGCCTGGTGCAACTGAGGAGCCACAAGAAGCTGTACAGGACCCTCTGTGAAATTCCATATTCCTCATATTCCTTATGTCTTTTTAAAAAAGTGAGTAGTTTTGCAGCACAAACCTAAAAAAAAAAAAAATAAAATCCTTGTCTAGCGAGCTTTTTGGCTCTTTTAGTTTTTCCCATTATGGTGTCCAGCACACCAACTGTAGTTCCTTCCTCAGTTAAACTAGTTCTAACTTCCTTTCATCTCAGGAAAAAAAGTCTTGATCGTTTAGGGGAAATTGAGTGTCATTTATTACACTGCATTCTAGGAGGGTGAGTTTTCCTACTGCATGTCTGTGCACCAAAGAAAGATGTTAGGGAGAGGACACTTTAATGCATGTGTCTCTCTTCATTTGAGGTATTGCTTCATGATCATTCTCTCTTGAGTTCTTAGACTTTAGATGAATTATTTTCCTATGATTTCTACTTGGATCCTATTTCATATCTTACTTATCTCTTATTGCTTCAGTTTTCCACTGAACCACCTGCAGCTCTGGTGCCTGAACTGCTCAGAGTGCAACTGCTATAGCTTGTTTTCCTAAAGCAACAGCATAAAAGGATAAAACACAGTGTATCCTTTCACCTTTACAAGCTGTCCCTTTCCCTTCTCCCCACAGTAAAACTCAAATTTAATTCAGTGTTTTTTCAAAATTCCTCCATTATACACCTGGCTGTTTCCCCCGACACACTCATGCAAGCTAGCAAGAAACATTCATTTCAAAGTATACAAAAATGGCAAATCCCCAGCATTGCTCTTATGCTGCTGAGACACATTATAATATTGGGTTAAATAATTTTCCTGAGTTGCTGGAAATGATCATCATGTATTTTAAGTCTTTCTAGTCCTTTGTTCCCTTCACTTGTGAGCTAGAAGTGCAGAGTCATTCTGAATTGGGATTTTGGAATCAAGAAGTACTCTCCTTATGGGGAGAGTAAAGTAAGATACTTCTGTACTGAAAAATGGAGTTTTTCCTTTGTGTCAGAAGGAGAGAGACGAGAGATTCATCGTGCAGAAGTGAGACGGTATTCACAGAATCTGAACTGCAATTTTGGGCCGAGGGACGTTGTGCCTCATGGTGCACCTGCAGTGCTGCTTCCCCTCCCTGTCTCCTCACTGCAAGCTGGACCATTTTTTGCTGTTTAGGATTTTTCCCCTCCTTTTTTGTGTAACAGCGTTTGCTAGAAATCTCTGCTAGAAGTTTGCAGCTGTCTCATAGATTTATCCATCTTGTGTCTCATGAACATTTTTCTGTGAAAATTTTCCTTTTTAAGAGTCTATGGCTGTATCTTACCTACATGGCTGTTTTTGTATTTGTTTTCTCTCTAGCTTACTATTCAGTAGCTAAAAAAATATTACATATTTGGCTGCAACAAAAAGAAAACTAGACAGCTGATAAAAGTAATGATATCAAAGTGAAAAGATTTGAGACTGCAGTGGGTTAGGTATATACCTATGTCTTATCGATGCTGTGCCTACAAGTAGTTTTCATGGGGGATATATCATTCCAGGAGGCCCTTATATGGTGTATACAAGCTTATGTCCATGTTATAGAATGTTATTTATGTTAAATCATAAAATGACAGCAAGCAAGTTTCTGTTAAATTAGTGTGTGTATATTACAGAACGAAACTTAGATTTGAAACGTTCTATTCAAAAATACCTTAAAAGCATTGTAGAAAGTGTTGGAGGTGAGAGGACACTTTAATACGGCAAATGGTGCAGTAAAATAAGTGTGTGAAGTAAGAAGATGGACTGATTAAAGGAAAAGAGCTGAAATACAAAGCATTAGACATATCAGAAGTGCTAATGCAGACAGAACACAGCATGGTGTAATGCACTTGCAAGATGAGAGAAAAGGCAGCATCAGTGGAAATCAATCTTTGGCTAAAACGCATGAGAAGATTCTAAAGAAGAGTTATGTGTGAGGCTGACAATATTCAAAATACAACTCTCATTCTAGAGGAAGTGCTATTAGAAAGGCATTTAAGGTGGAAAAGGAGGGCTAAGGAGAAAAGGGAAAACTCTTGAGTACAAGGTCAAAAAGAACAAATTCAGAAGTAACTTGAAAGCCAGGAGGACAATTTTGGTAATGGATTTCCAGCTGACAAATGCAGCGGGCATTGTAGAAATCATGTAGAGGTGAAATAAGACTCTTCTGTACTCTTGGAGCTGAAGAAAGCCCTACAGAACGTGGTTTAAGTCCGTCCATGTACAAGGATGTAGAGGATATGAACTGAATTTTAAAGAATCAGGGCCTGTGTTATTTGAGGTGTTGCAAACCTACATGAGCTTATAGCTTCATTAAAGAAGAGAAACTTGCCTTTCATTTGAGTTAGGGTTAAATATGGACCCTAAAGATTTGTGATGTGGGGGTGAGTAAAGCTGGAGTGAGGAATCTGTTTCTGAGATGGGGACAGAAGGGACATTTTACAAAGGAGAATTCTCAAAGATTCTGTAGTATTTCTACTGTCTCAAGCCAATGACTCAGAGCAGATGGGATGAGGGAGGGGCTGGAAATCAGACAATTTCTGTTATCAACTCTTATCTGCCTCTGGCCTCCGAAGTATAAAAAGTCATCATGTGGCTGTAGGCAATTTGAGTTGAAAGGTTATTGCTCTGTCATTCGTAGATGCTTTGGTCCTCATCTTCCCTGCCTACACAAGGTTATTGCCCCCGCTCCACATTTGCAGGTACATCTGATCCCAGGCAACCTTTTGTCAGAAATCACCCACAGTGACATAATCTAAAAAATTTCTTTTTTTGTAAACCAGTTTATTTTGGACAGAACTGGATTAAGGATCATTTACACAGGCGGAACCAAGGTGAGGATGAGGCAAGGATCTGAGCTTGGGCCTGTGACATCCTAGGTCAAGTGTGCAACGACATGTCTGGCTGCAGCCTGGATTTAATTTAAGGGTGCCGCATTTTAACTTCACTGACATTATTAAGGTAGCAGCCTTTGTTGTAGCTTTGTTGCTATTGTTCCAGCAGATCTGCAGGCAGAGGCTGCTATACTGTTCAGTGAAAAAAAGCTAATAGAAAGATTTTCAGAGGCATTCCAAGAATAGCAGGCAGCCAGATAGTAATCTGGCACCCACACATCAATTGCCTGCCCCTCCTCCCCCTCAAAAAAAAAAGGAAATCTCACTGAATGGGCTGCAAAACGGAAAGTGGGTGTGACATACTGTTGCACACACGGTATTGAATAACTGCAGCAGATGGGAGCAACTTTGAGGAGGAGGGAGACAGAATGTGTCTCAAACTGCTGCAGAATTCAAGGAAGACAAATGTTTCATAACCCCGTGAGGTGGAATACGTGCCTGAATTCAAATAAGCAAACAGAACCATCTCTCTTCACATCTTCTCCTAAAGATTACAGGCATGGGCCTAGGGAAGAAGCTGGCGCTTGGCTGCTCCGGAGAAAGGCACCTGAGCACCAGCAGGTGTGACAGAGAGATGGATGAGTTCTGCTGGATCAGTGCTGTCCTCCCTGTCACCCCCCACTTATCCCACACACAAGTCAAGGCAGCACCGTGATAGCATCATTTATTCAGTTGACATCCAACAGCTACTTACTTGGTTGTGGTGGATGGGAGGAATCCTTGAGTTTCTTCTCATGCATCAGATACTAACACAGAGGAGAAGGGAGGAATGTGTGGAAGATAACATAGTGAGAATCTGAATTGTGAATCCATGACACAGCTTGCAACAAACTATGTTTGCTTTCCTGCCCTCTTCCCAGCTGTCTGTACCTTTTGGATTGCCTGAATAATTCTGATGTAATACAAGGTTTTAACTGCCTTTTCTTAAAATTCTCCATAGCTGAGATTGGGGATTTTGATGAAACCATAGATCGTGAACACTTAGCGAAGAACAAGTATATACCTCAGCAAGAAGCACTAGAAGACAAAATCATGGAATTCCATCGTAATCACATGTAAGACTTTTTTCTTGTTATTGGACCTCTCTTCCTTTCGTGCTGTTCTAACTGTAAATATATGCTGGATCATAAGCACAAAAGACATTTGGACCTCTGAGTTTCTCAGAGGTCTATTCTCAAAAATGTTCAAGCCTGTGAATTTCCAGAAAGTTACTCCTGCCTTTTTCCCCTCATCATGTTTAAAGAGCAATTTATTTTGATATTAATTCAAGCATACCATTATTTTACAGTCTATTTCATACAAAATGCTTCACTGCTGATTTTGTGCATGCAGGTATGATTGCAAGTGATGAATGATCAGTCAGGCACTTCTGATAGCAGTCTTTTTGATTTCAAGGACGTTGAATGTTGCCTTTTCACCTTTCTGTGCTATATTTAGAGATGGGTGAAGAAGGGGTTTAATGATAGTTTTAGGAAAAGCACAAATGGCTTGCAAGATTAAGGATTTGGAGGGAATAGGATTCAAGTATGCTAAGGCCTGGAGAAAAGACTAGTAGTAAGAAGATGGTTAAAAGAATTACAAATAAGGCATGGAAAGGTATTTTTTGCTGTCGAGAACACTTCAAGACTTGAACAGTTTCATTTCGAGATACAGTGAATTAGCTACGAGTGGTAGGGAGTTTCATAGCAGTAATAATAAAAACTTTTGCGTAATTTTGTCATGATTAATTTAGCATTAGGGATTCCCAACATTTATGTTATGGTTTTCTTCTGTTTTTCTGCATTTTGGTATTGCAATGAACAACATCCTTACACATTTCTGTTTATTATTTTTTTAGGAATATAGCATGTCCTTTCCAATAGCAAGTATAAAGGTAGTGAATTCTGCTAAAGCTAATGTTTTGAAATCTGGCTGTATTAAGTGTCTCAGAATTGGAGTAATCAATATTTCTAATAGACCGTAAAATCTGTGGGTTCTTTGGCTTCCATTTAGAATAAGATAAAGTGGTTGTTCTAGCTGATGTAAGTCTGGGGACATAGAAAAACCATACAGATATTACACATCTGACAGGTTTCACTCTCTGATGAAATGTCTCTTTGTTCTCTGGAGGACTTGTTGATCTCTATTAAAAGGTGTGAAGAATTTGTGTGTCTTCTCTGTTTTCTTCCTCAAGGGGACAGACACCAGCAGAGTCAGACTTCCAGCTTTTGGAGATTGCCCGTCGGCTGGAGATGTACGGAATACGCTTGCATCCAGCCAAGGACAGGGAAGGGACAAAAATCAACCTGGCTGTTGCCAACACAGGCATTCTGGTGTTTCAGGTTAGAGCTGCTCAGGACATGACTTCTTGTGTTATAAAGCAGAGAGATTTCTTACAGCAATAAGAATTCAGGACATCAGCCATGTCTGAAAGAACTCGGTTGGGAAAATTCAGAACTTCCAAATTTTTTCTAACAGCGACCCTAAACCTTTTATAGCAGCATTTGGTCCTTCACTTCCAGGGACTCTTACCTTGTTTGCATGCACAGGGTAGAACTCCATCTGCAGCCACAATGTGCTGTTCAGGATGCAAACTGATCTTCAGCTCACAATTTGCAAGTTGGTCATGCTGACACCTCCTACATACAGGAGCAGGTAGGTCTTGCAGGCATGGTGCATACAAAATGGCTGTGAAGCAGAGACAAATAAAACAGACAACTGGAGTACATGGAGAAGGATGTAGACAAGGAACGTCAGCTCTCCATGGCGTTACTTTGTCAGAGTTTTTACAATTTTCTTGACCAGCCTTGGCCATTCTACCTTTGCTGAATTCATGAATCTTACATCTTTCTCTAAAAGATCCAAAGTATTTTCCTTAGATTTCTTTCATCTCCTACCCCACTCAGCTTAGTAAATGTTCATGAAGCATCATTAGTAAATTTATCAAATTCTTGTTCTGCAGTTCCCCTTAGGTAAATAACAAATTGGGCTTTTACAGTTGTGAAGATAGAGGTAGTCAGCTGGTGTAAACTTCAGATGAACTTAGGTCTACTAGCATCCAAAATGTGACTTACCTCATTCTGTGTTAGTAAGTAAACTGTTCCTTAAAATGTCAATTTTTACAATTGTCAAAAAAGACAATTCATTTTAACTGTTTAACTACAGTTAAAATGCTAGTGTTTCCAACCTTATAAAGTACTTCGAGTCCTTTTATAAAGAAAAACAACAGCAACAAACAAAGCCAGAAATATGTCTGACCCAAATGCTCTGAGATCTAAATTTAAAAAAAAAAAATCCCAATCAACTAAATGGGTTGCTAGTGAAACCCCAAAACTGAAGCACAGATTGAAGCATGAGAGCGCCAGGGCGTTGTTAGAAATGCACGTAACTCAAATAATTGTATGTTCAAACCTTTCCCCTGCTCCCTCACGGTATTTTCATCAGGTGAATTAATTAATTGCAAAGCTTTATAAATTAAGACTGTCTCACAGCTGGAAGTATGTGTCCACACAAAACAACAGGGACCTCACCGAGTCCCAGCAGACAGCTGGGATCCTTCTGTAAAGATGTAGCTGCAGGTTGAAAGCCCAAGGTCTGATTTATAAACCTCTAAAACTAAGTCATCTTTTCCTACTGTGTTTGGGACTTTCAAAACAGGCTTTTTGGGGGAACTTTTCAGAAAAGCTTGGAAATTTTGCTGGATCGTGCTCTGACCCTCTGGAGTCTGCCCAGCAATTGGTGTTTGGCAGTCAGCTTAGGGCTTCTTTCAAGCACTTCATAGGGCAAGGACCTTAAGTTCATCTTTTTTTGTTTTGAATATAACTGATAGAAATTGAAAAATGACGACCTCATTAGAATGACCTCAAGGAAAATAGAAGTTCACTCACAAATGGCATAAGCAGTAGTCAGACAGACTTATTTTAAAGCCTGCCATTTATTTAGACATCAGTGTCAATGCTGCTGAATATTCTAGGGGAGATTAATTATGTAATTCTTCGACAGCAGGTTGACTTAGCAGAGATCTCCACACTGTCATTACTCCTACGTCCGTCTGGTAACTGTGCCCAAATCAGTGTGGGTTTCTGCATTTAGCAATTCTGTAGTAGCTCTGAAAGTTCTGTGCTGTAGGCATGTTCGTATTGAAGTCTTTACTGAACAAACTACTGTAATTAATATTTTAAAATAATACCTCCAATACCTTCTAACATAGATTAAGAGTGAGACTTCTAGGGGGTAGGAGCTAATGATGTAGAGGCTGGGAATTGTAGTGTTTTGAAGATAATTTCTCTCAGGTTTCCTGTTTCCTTGTGGATTTTGGTAGCTTTTGAGGGGGGGGAATGCATTTTGTGAGTCTTCAGAGACAAGTGATTTATTTAGGTTCCTTTAACTTCTGTTGCTCCCTATGAAAGGTCAAAATACTCACAGTATTTTGCACTTCCAATACAAAACTTTCAGTTGCTGGGTTTTTGTCCTACCAGTTAAGTGATATTTCAAGGGCTGTTTATTTTGCCCTGTAGACAGACAAAGAGGAAAGAAATCTACCCATCAAAGTGAGGTGGCCATGTTAGGTATCTGGATTCTCTTCATTCTCTGTAGGTAGTAGAAAGAGAAGGAGGTGGAGGTTCCTCTGGGAGGTGGCTTAGTCCACTGAAAATCAGAGTCTGTGTAGTGGAACAGGATAACACCATCTGGGCAAAAGCTGGGCCAGTCTCTTTTGTGCAGTGATACTGGGTCTGTTACTTTCACATTGACTCAGTATACCTAGTCCTATAAATACGCAAGAGTTTAACCATAGAATAGTTTGGGTTGGAAGAGATCTTCGAAGCCCATCTAGTCCACCCCCCTGCACTGAGCAGGGACATCTTCAACTAGATCAGGTTGCTCAGAGCCCCGTCCAGCCTGGCCTGGAATGTCTCCAGGGATGGGGCATCTGCCACCTCTCTGGGCAACTTGTCCCAGTGTTTCACCACCCTCATGGTGAAAAAATTTCTTCCTCATGTCTAGCCTGAATCTCCCCTCCTTCAGTTTAAACCTGTTACTCCTTGTCCTGTCACAACAGGCCCTGCTAAAAAGTCTGTCCTCATCTTTCTTATAGGCCACTTTTAAGTACGGAAAGGCCACAATAAGGTCTCCCCGGAGCCTTCTCTTCTCCAGGCTGAACAACCCCAACTCTCTCAGCCTGTCCTCACAGCAGAGCTGTTCCAGCCCTCTGACCATTTCTGTGGCCTCCTCTGGCCCCTCTCCAACAGGTCCATGTCTTTCCTGTGCTGAGGGCTCCAGAGCTGGACACAGGACTCCAGGTGGGGTCTCACCAGAGCAGAGCAGAGGGGCAGAATCACCTCCCTCGACCTGCTGGCCACGCTGCTTTTGATGCAGCCCAGGATACGACTGGCCTTCTGGGCTGCAAGTGCACATTGCCAGCTCACGTCCAATCTTTCATCCACCTGTACCCCCAAGTCCTTCTCAGCAGGGTTGCTCTCTATCCCTTCATCCCCCAGCCTGTATTGGTACCTGGAGGAGCATACCCACTTTCAATCACATCACATTTACATTATCAGAGGATGAATGTTATAGAAATATCATAATTTCAAGTGAAATGAGTAGATGATTCATTTATGACAAGCTTTCTGTAGTGGTTTAGATTTCTCCATTTAGATCTGGAATGCTTAAACTCTGCTGGCTTTGTTCTGTGTAGGGTCACACCAAGATCAATGCCTTCAACTGGGCTAAGGTTCGAAAGCTGAGCTTCAAGAGGAAACGTTTTCTTATCAAACTACGGCCTGATGTGAATGTAAGTCTTTGCCAGGAATTGATGAAGTTGACAAATGTTTATTTGGTAAATTTGTACTCACAGATCAAATGTATTTTAATCACCTCAAGAAGATTTTTAAAATTAATTGCATATGTTCACAGTTAATGTGTTACTGCATGCATCAATCAACCTGGCATCTTGGGTGAGCAATCCTAGCAAAGGAGATGGAAACTCAGTGTCACAGAATCTTCTTCTGGCTGCCACTTTGATACTGTATCAGGGGTTCTTAAGTTACAGTATGTAAACCACCTCTTCATGGGCTAATGTTAATACCACTGCTTTATCTCTATCCTATTTATCAAGGAAAGGAAGTTCGAGCAATAGCTCTGATGCTGCCAGGCAGATCAGTGATATCTCAAGGTGGGAAGGTTAGGGCCTGTTAAGCCTGAAAGCCAGTGGGTTGGGAAAAAGTGGTTTTTTTCAGCATAGCACCTGCTTTGTCAGTGCCTCTCTGTAATGTGTATTGCTTGCTTGCTTACATTGCAAATGCTATCTTAATTTTCAGAGTTCGTTCCAGGACACTCTGGAATTCCTTATGGCCAGTAGAGATTTTTGCAAGTCTTTCTGGAAGATCTGTGTGGAGCATCATGCCTTTTTCAGGCTTTTTGAGGAACCAAAACCGAAGCCTAAACCTGTTCTTTTTTCTAGAGGTTCATCATTTAGATTCAGGTAAGACTTGCATTCTTCTTTCCATCTTTGTTGCCTCCCCATTTGAAAATCACATCCATAACGATGTAGGATTAAACCTAGTTTAAGTTTCAGTTTCTCTCTTCGATATTGTAGTTTGCTTCTTTATGTTTTCCATTGCATCTTCTCAGCCAGAACAGTGTAAGGAAAAAGCATGCATTCATTTTGTAGTAGCTTTTGCAAAGTAGCTTTTGCAAGGTAGCTTGCTGGAGATAAGATATAAACAGCATAAGTTCCAGCTGGTTTCACATAAGAAAACCCACCTATGACCTAAGCAACACTAGCTAGCAACTATTTAGTACTCGCTGGATCCTGTACTTCTAGGATGGGATCTTTCCTATGTATCAGAATGGAGATTGGTATTTTTGTTACATGTTCTTGTGGTAAACCTGTTGCTTATGCAGTTAAAAGCAATGGCTTGTCTTTATGCGGAGACCTTTAAGCTTGCAAAGGTTTTATGTGAGACAACCACCTATGCTAAGGCCAAGTCTACCCATGATATTTTTAGAGTTGTAGGAGGGTTTTTAATAGTTGAGGTATTTTTTTCATTGTAGATATTGTATTGTGTATGCGGGGGGGAAATCCTTTTGTTCATACAGTTTATTTTGTTTGTGGAGCTGATATAAGCTGCACAGCCAGAAACTTTCTTTGCTGAGATAAACTGTACACTCCAGTTGCCTTGCACAAGAACATCGTAGATATGGCCATTGTCCCTCCCCACTTTGTTTCCTGCCTGCAAAATGAATTAATTAAGATGGAAGGACCTATGTTGGGCTAAGCAAGTTATTACTGTTAAGTTTTTGCCTGAGTAAATAGAAGGTTGTAGGTGTATCCAATTTACCTCCTGGTTTGGAGAGCAGGTTTTGGCTACATCCTCCACTCACTGTGGTCTGTGCTAAGTCCATTCAGTAACTTTT
The DNA here is from genome assembly GCF_036013445.1 of Caloenas nicobarica. Taxonomy (NCBI): domain Eukaryota; kingdom Metazoa; phylum Chordata; class Aves; order Columbiformes; family Columbidae; genus Caloenas; species Caloenas nicobarica. The sequence goes on along the minus strand of NC_088245.1, from coordinate 159,965,738 downwards.
TCCAGGTCTTGTGGTAATTCAGTTAGTTTAAAGCCTGTAATGAATAGGAAGGATTTGGATCTCTGCTGAACATTCTCGAGGTGTGGGTTTGCTTCACTGCTCTCAGTTCCCTTTGGAGTTTATATCTTTGCACAACAGGAAGTGCTGGGCTTTCTCACTACTTTTTCATGGCCTGTGGCAGAATGGGAGAGAGTTATTTCCAGCCTAAAGCTCTGCAGAAAATGTATATATGTTTAGTCAATGTGTTTCACATTAGCAACCGAGTCAAGAAATGCATTTCAGTGATTTTCATCTTGGTTCTAGGCTTTACTGATAGTGGGTAAGGCTGGCATTTGACTCTCAAAAGGATTCAGGAATGTTCTTTGCTCATGAGAGGCAAACTTAATGCTTGCTAACTTTTTATTGTGGTGACTTCCCAGTAATTAAACTATAAAGGGCACACAACTGAATGTAAGAAGTTCTGAAATGACATCAAAAAGTAGCTCCATAGCAAAAAAAGTGGTAAGTAACAGGCAAAATTATAAAAATCTGTGTGTATCTGACCAGGTCCACTTATGATCTTTCTGCTGATAGTGACAAATACCTTTCTCGTTGCTGTAACTTCATATGCAGGCCACATACATGTTTATGATGGCTAGGTGATATATTGTATTAAACACGGCAAATTTAGTATCTGATTGATATTTTAACTGTGGTTTTCTTCCAGTGGTCGGACTCAAAAGCAAGTTCTTGACTATGTTAAAGAAGGAGGGCACAAAAAAGTGCAGTTTGAAAGGTGAGAGGAAATAAATAAATGTTTTAATCAAAGAAATGTTGTGAAGTCCAGTTAGTTACATTCTAAGATCTTGGCACTAGTCCAAGTGAAAAATGCTGCCTTTGCTGGTTTGATAGTGTATCACTTGTGTAATACCCGCTTGGTCCTGAATGTTTTGTCGGAAGTTGACATAACTATAGTTTACTTAAAATCTATAGTCTTCAATCTTTTTTTTTTCAGCAGTGAGTGTCTTACTGTCACAGATAACTTCCTCCCATATTGATTTCCACCTTTTTCTGGTGGGATGTGGTTAATGTATGTGAACAGACTTATTCACTTCAGAATAAAACTGGAAGTAACAGGAATAGGTTTAGCCAACCTCAAGGTAGAGGTCTCCAGGGAAAGCTTCTAGCTTGCTAGAGCTGGTTCTGTCTGAACTCATCTTGCTTGTGGTGAGCTGAAAGTAGTGGCCAAAATGCCACGAAGACTGTGACAGCAGTTCATTGCTTATGGTTCATGTTCTGGTGATAGAACATTTTTGCTTCAGTGCCTCTCCCTTTTCTTGCAATGGTATGGTTTGCAACGCATAGCACATTTAAATTTTACAGAAAGGAGGAATGTAAATCAGTTTTGGAGCAAACTTTTATGAAAGCTGCTATTCAAAGGTTTTGTTTTAAAGGAGGCATGTCTTTTCATTCCTGTTTGTAGAAAAAATTGAAATAGCTTCTTACTGTGATTTTCCTTTTATCTCCAGGAAACACAGCAAGATTCATTCCATCAGGAGTATGACTGCGCAGCCTTCAGAACAGCATACAGAGGTGCCAAAACAAGTCAGTGATGTTGATGAAACCCTGGATCATGCTTTTGAAACACTTCTTACATTTCCCTCCACTGACTGCTGTTTTGAAACTCTAGAAGCATAGTTTTCTGCTCACTTTCCATTTAACTGGGAGCCCTGGGTATCATAAGTTTTAGGTTTTGCAAGTGGAACAGGTTCATTTCCACTGTGGAACAGAGTTGCTTCCAGACAACCAGCCAAATATAAATAGTGAGCTTCTCTGAGTTGTACTAATGACCATCTGAAAAACTGCAATCCACAGCGTTACTGCTGGCGTCCTAGGTTGTAGCTGGTTATTGCATCTGGGAAAAGTTTAATTCTTTTCCTTCGCTGGGGAGTCTTGGTTGCCCATGCCAAGTTGTTTTGTTGTATTAACCAGAGAGAAGAAGAATTATTTCCTCAGAAAAATAACATCTCTGTACTTTTCAGCCATTGTCTCTGGTAGATACCTGATGTATTTGTCTTATGTTAATAGCTGTTATGCGTTAGGAGTTTGCAAATCCAATAGCGGCAAGGTTGCAGCAGCTGCACTTTCCCAGGTCCAGCTAGTAGTAAGGCTCAGTATGTATTCACTATAGGCAGCCGCATAAATGCACATATACAATATATATACACATAGACAGCCAGCTAGCCAGCCAGGTAAACACAAACAGAAAACAGCGCTCCCACAAACGCAAACAGTGCCAGCGATCTCACCCTGTTCCATTCTTTGACTGAGCAGAATGAAAGTTCATTAGTGGAAAATATGTGTGTGTATATATATATGATATGGATCCCTCCTGCAACTGGTCTTAGACACTCGGTCCATCCAGTGGTGGGCCCCTGGATCTCCAAGTCTCCCAGTGGCTGGCACCTGGACATACAAGCCCCCAGGTCTCATAGCCACTCACTCCAGTTGGTAGTACTCAAACCTACACACACACATGTTGAAGGTTCCTTCAGTAATTCATCTTAGACACCCAGTCTGCCCCGTAACTGACAGCTGCGTCCCCTGGTTCCCAGTTACCTCACGCAGACACACACACACATGCAGAGGTGTCTTTCCAATAGCTGATCCAGATGTATGGCATTACCAGTAATAGACCCCCAGGCCCCATCACCTTACCGGTGTCTGGCCTGACTTATGGCTGCTCCAGTACTTGCAACCCAACTCAACCTACTCACAGACTAGTCCAGTTTAATGTTTTCTAGCAGTTGCACATATTGACCTTCCCACCCAAGCAATATGCACATGCTCTGGTGTCTCCAGTTGCTGGCATCCCAGATACACCCAGACCAAGGGCTGATGGCTCTACTGGGACAGCCCCAGAGGAACTGGGTCAGGGAGCTCCATTGCCTTGACTAGGTTATTTGTGTTCCTCCACCTGCCAGTTGTTTCCTGTGCTCGTCTGTGTTTGTGGAGGCGAACCTTTAATCACATAACCTCACATAAAGCTTAAATGGCAGGAGCAAGCTATTAGGTTAGTGTATTTAAGAATGCTACCACACCTTCACCTTCCTCGCATTGCATCGTTTTAATTTTTCAGGCCCTCTCATTCCTACAAATCCAAGAGCCTCAGAAAATTCTCCTACAAACGCAGCCCATATCAAATATCTTTTAGCAATTTAATATTGCTAAGACAAGCTCAGGCAGATGGAGCATGGCTACTGGGCAGATGTGACATATTTCTGCGTGCAGAAAAGCCAGCTCAGGAATTAGTGGCAGGTATGCTCCAGGGATTGAATGTGGAGTGTTCAAAAGCCCACAGATGGCTTTTTTAGAGTATGTAAGTAGGCTGTGCAAAATTCATCTTACGCGTTTATCTTTTTTGTCCTTCCAGCTTCTCAGAGGAGTGCGAACAGGTTGATGTTCATAGTGTTGATGGACGCCTTAGGGCATTGAAACACCTCAAATACCATTCCCCTTTTTACCTATCACCACATTCTGTCTGCCTATCTTCCCTTGCTTAGCTTATGTATTTTTCTGTTCTTAAGATCAGAGACCTCTTTTTTTTGTTTTTTTCTTCTAATTAATTTTGAAGCTTGGGTTACCCCTTCTGCTTTCCTATGTTGCTGAAAGATGCAGTGCAAAATTCTGGTGTGTAATTACACATAGCCTTTTCCCTCTGGTTCCCTTCCCTCCCAAACCTTCTCCTTCCCACCCACTCCTCCCTCCCCCTTTGTCTTCCCTCCATTATCTTTCCAGAGTTCTACCTTTGCCTATGGGGACAACAATGATGCTGCAGCAGTTCAGAGCTGCCGGCAAGGGAAGGAATTGAAGGCTTCAATAGAAGACACTGGACAGCACAAGAGCCCTTCCTTGAAGAAGAGCCCAAAGGAAGGCAGAAAGGTGGACGGAGCAGTGGTGTCAACAGTGGAGGAAGAGGAGGAGGTGGCTAAGGACAGGATGCAGCAGAACAGACCTCAGTCACAGCAACCAAGCACAGGTCCAGCTTCCAGGGCTGCTCATGGCAGCAGCACCTCCATTCCTTTCATTGACTGCAGTGATGTAGATAGCGAGTATGATCTCCTCAGAGGACAAATAACCCAGTCATATTCCCAAACAAATGACAATTATGAGGGTGATTTGACCAGTGGTGCCTATATTCACTATAGAGATGAAAACCGCAATAGAACTAGGTACAGGGATTCCTCAGCCTCTATAAAGTCTTCCCAGTATCTCTCTGAAGAGTACCTTGATGATAACCCAGCTAATCTCTCCTTCTACACTGGGGGAAGCCCCAGGATGCCAAGACACAGCTCACTGATTGATGAAATGTTTAGAGGGCCAGGGAGCCGTAGTCCACTGGCCACTCCATTGCCTCCCAGTAGCAAAGGGTCAAGCCCTAACTTGAGTCTGAGTAGAACTGGCTCTCAGGGTTATGTCTCAGAAAACGGGCATGACTGCAGGGCGAGGACTGAGGAGGAGGACAGCCATGCCAGTAGCTGCCACGGGTATGGCAGATATTCTCCAGGTTGTCAACGGCCTCACGCACAGAAAATCCCAAATCTCTGCAATAAATCAGTTACAGATCCGTTTATCCTAAGCCAGATATCCTCAACCCCTGGGCAGGAGTATAGATCAGAGAGACATTGTAAAGGAGGCGGGGTGGCTAAGATGTCTTCTCCAGAAGGCAAAATGATGGCCAACGGTATGCCAGCTGGGACACAGTCAAAGCAGAGCCCACTCATGCAGTCGCTGCGTGCCAGTGGCGTGATGGATCACATGGCTGCAATGCAGATGATGGAGGGCTCCACCAGCAGTGGGACAGAATCTAGCGATTCTGACTCGGAAATCATTAACCCCTTCACTCACCCCCTGGTGTTTGGAAATCCCATTGTGCTGAGTTCCTCTCCCATGTCTAGAAATAAGTACTCCTTTGGGAGCCTTCAGCTTGAGGAGGAGGTAGAGGAGGATGTGTCTGTTGGCCTCAGTGATGAAGATGGTGTGCAGGTCTTCAGCTGCTAGGGACTGGGGCATATGAGACCAGTGGATACTGTGGTTGCTCATAAGAGTGATTGCATCTTCTGAGGCTTGTTAAGAGGGGCTGGTAATAATTTCAGCTTGTGAGCTGTTTCAAATGTTATTATGGTACTGACCAGCCAGAGGGAAGGGACGCTAGAAATACAATAATAAGGGTAAGTCTCAGTACAGCTTAACAGGAATGCATCTCCTCCAAAATGCAGGAGGAGAAGAAAATTCTTACTGATTTAGGTACCTTTGTAAGACTTTATACACTCACCTGTTCTCTGTATGAAGTCATATTTTAGGTATATATTGTAGCTTCTTTGACATTTGAGTAATCATTTTGACAAAACAAGCAAAAATGAAATTAAGTAGGTACGTTGTTCTCTTTTATATGTCTATTGCAATTTTCTTTCTCTCCTGTATAAGGAGAGCAACTTATGAGTGCCTCAGCAAAGTTAGGGGAAAGAATTAAACTTACAGCCAAATGCAGGCAGCTTGATATTCAAGACCAAGACTTGTTGAAATCTTGAAATATGCTGGAAAATCTATTAATAGAGAGAATCTATTTGGTCTACTCATCTTCATAACCCATTTTATAATCTTAACTGATGAACTGAGGGTACAAATTAGGCGTGTGTACAGGAACAATTACACTATTGGCTTTTTCTTCACTGGGTTCAACAGGCTGATTTGGTAATGGAGATTTTGAAACTCTAAACTCTTCCTTGAGCAAGAAAGAGAACAAGATGAAAAATGTAATCCAAGTCAAAAATACCTTAGATTGAAACAGCCCTAATGAAGAGTGGTATGGGTATTATTTGCAAGGCAATCCTTTCTATCCTTTGTCAGTGTGGTATAAAGATTAATTGCAAGAGATTTTTTCCCCTTATTCTTTCAGTGGAATTATTCACAGAGACATCAAAGTTCTGTTGTGGGTGATTTATGGTGGGGAGTTTGGAGATGGTGGCTGATTGATTTTATTTTTTGCTTTGATCATGAGAAATCTTTATCTGTACAGGGTCCAATTAGTCTGTCATAGGCTATTTTTTTTAAGAGTGCCACCTCATAAATTTTTCATCCTCTGACACAAGAGAATGATGGGACTAACTGTGGTCCAGGCTGATTGTCTTCTGTACTGTACATAGAGTAGCAAGATTTTGGCACATGTGCAGGACAGAGAGACTAATTCTTTGTAAACTTCCTTTTCACAGGCTAAAAGTATTGAGAATTAAGGCTGTATACTAATAAAACCTGATTCTAGTTTGTCCAAGTTAATTAAGAAAATCCAGATGAAAGGTCTCCTATATGAAAAGTGTCCTGCAGTTATTGGAGTTGGGAGACGATATATGCTCTTTAGCACTGGCCTTAATTTAACTTTTATGTATTTTTCTTGTGGGGGAAGGGAAATAAATTTGAGAATTTTAAGTGATGAACGACAGCATTGACTGAACTGCAGATCACTTGCAGTGATCTGCATGATGCAGTACATGCATGCAGCAGTGATGTATCCACCCACAGAAGTAATAATAAACAAATTACAGGACTTTGTAAATCTGGGCAATGTAAAATTTTCAAGATGATTTTTACAAAAATAAAAAACAAAAAGTCTTTTTAATTTTTCTAATGCCTTGGTCTATGCACATTTTAACAGAGTTTAATCTGAGTGAAGGATATTTAAAAAGATACCTACAGTAGTTAGGCACATCTTGTTATTTTGTATTTACTTTTTGCAGTAAATATATCTTTGTGTAAATGTAAGTTTTAACCTGCTCGCCCCCTTTAGTCTGCTGGTTTTCTTAAAGATTAGATACCTCGTTTTTGAACAGGAAGGATTTAAAGCATCTCTTTAGATGTTAAAGCATCTCTTTAGTGATATTTTAATGACAGGGAATGTTCTTGTTTGTTCCTATAGTTTAAAGCATGAATCTAGAAACAGCGAGGTTGGTAATTAGGGAAAAGCTTGCTTGTATATTATGCTGAAAGAAGATGGTTTATGTTTTGGATTTAGAATAGCTGTAAAATAATTGCCTTGAACTTCTCAATATTTAAGATGACATATATAGGTAGTTGAAACCTGCATTAGCAGATAGTGTTGAGTATGGGGAGTGGGTGCATGAGTCACCTTTTGAATTTTTTTGCTCCCTGTGCAGCAAAAGTACCTGTAGTTATATTATACAGTAAAGTAATAGCAATCCAAATAGATGAATTAATTGCTTTGTTAGCCAGTAAAATTAGAGTACAAGTAATGGATTTTTAACAAAAGGATTTGTAGTCATACTTAAGAGAAATGGATAGAGGTCACATCGTTTGGATTTTAAGTAAATATAAAATTTTGTAAGTGGTGTTTACTATTTTGCATCTTCTCAAATACTGTTTTCAGGCCTGATTTCTTCTCTCATATGCCTACAAAGCTAATGGATTTATAGTTTTCCAAGAACAGATCTGCTGGTAGCTGGAGTTAGCTTATTTGCTAATAAAGTATCTCAACACCTTTTTTTTTCCTTTTGAATATTATTCTCCAAAATGAAATATGAGGATTTCTCTTTGTTCTCTATCGTCTAGCATTTTTTTCAACTTTAAATATTTAAGTGGCTGTTGTTTTAACACAGGTGGAATTCTTCCAGTTTGTAGGAATAAAGTTTGTAAATTATGTAGGAAATAATTTAAGATGAATCGTTTTTGCAGCATTCTTATGCCACTGAAGTTCAGTTTAATATCAGTAGACAAGCATTTAATTAAAAACAGTCTGTGGGCCAAATTCTTCCACCAGACATGTGGTTTGTATCTGGGTGCTTGCCAAGAATGGTGAGAGAGCAGTTTTAAATTGACGTTTTCACATAGGATCAGGTCCCTCAGAATTCATCTGGGAGTTTGTTTCTGTGGGACAAATACAAAAAGGCCTTGGAGGGAAAGAACAGAAACCTTTGGGCAAGACTGCGGATGAGATGAGATGAGGGAATTCTTGTTGTACTAGTTCACAAAGCACAGGGGGGAAGTAGAGTCTGTCAGTTCAAGTTAGGCGTTGCAAATATCGATTAATCTGCATACCCTGGTCAACATCAGTGATCCAAGCACAACCATGTCTCAAGTGTGACAGATGTAGCTAAAGACTAAGTGAAATATTTGATTCTCCTACCAATTCTGGTAGATTTTGGAGTGTGGCTGGTGGTACTTCAAGTTCACCGTTCTCAACTTTTTTATTCGCAAGAATTAAATTTTAAATCCCATACACTTGAAGTGCCCAGATATCCTTAGGCGGTTTCTGCACATGAGGGAGCTGAATCCCAGCAAGATTGAGTAGCTATGTCTACCCTAAATGAGTAGTACTGAGCCACCCATCTTCTGTGCCTCCAGAGGACATGGAGGAAGCCTCTTGTTGGGCTGTCCAGATGGCTTGTTACTCTGCTGAACCAACTCTGTCCACGTAGCTGGATGAGGATGGAGTCTAGTCGCAAAAGCAGTTTAGGAGTTTGTCCCAAAATAATGCACAGATGTGGTTAGCAACTTAGTCTATGGATAAAAGGCACTCTGATTCTTTCTTTGCTGTTCCAAGTACTTGACCGCGTTCAATCATCTGCTACAGTGAATGAAGAAAAAATCCTATCAGACAACTTTAAGTTTTTTCCAGCTCACCAGCAGCTCAAATGTACTATGTCCTGCTGGGCTCTTCTGGAAATTTGGAGGGTTTTTTCATATTGGCATATCCTAGAATCTAGTTTTCCTCAGTGACCTGGGATATAAAATTTGGGTATAAATTTGGCTAGGTGAAGGAAAATTGATAGTGGCAAATTGATGTAGGAGCCAGGACCTACATAGGATATTGCAGGTATGGAGTTTTGAATAATTTATATGTGAATGGCCTAGACTGCACTGGTTTTGGTTTAAGTCCGTATCCCCTAGCAAACGTATTCCTTGTGCATGACAGAAAAGAGTGTTCTCTGAAGATGATTTGTGCTGCTGCTGTTGTCTCAAGCCACCCATAGTTCATAGGCCTACCTAGTAGGTACCATCCCATTAACCATTGTAGTGCACGCTAAATACAAATTATTGAAGAAAAACTGAAAGAGAAAATTCTGTAGCTGAAAATTTTTTTACAGTAACTGAAAGTTTTTAGGTTTGCTGTATTTGCATGTACATTACATGACCTGTATGGACCTGAGATCAGTTGTAAATAGATGGATGAGCATAATGAGTTTCATGTTAATAATTTGAAAAATTAAATCAATCTACCAGTTTGCTTCATGATTAAAGGGCATGCAAAATTAGAATTTTCTTGACAGAACAGCATTGGCAATGCTGAACATAATCATCAGAACCCAGCAAAGGGTGAAAAAGCAATGGTTTGTGACTTGGTTCACTAAATGGGACCAATATTCTTAGACCAAACTGCTTCAGGACCTGTATTTTCCCCCTTGAATATTTGTAGGGCTGGTTTCTGTTTGCACAGATGTTTGTGGAGCAGCTTTTATTAGTTACAGCAGCTGTATTCATCCTGAAGCGGTAGCATTCATTCCAGAAGTTCCTCTCTGGCCTCTCTATCTGTACATACAATTACTTGGTGGTGACCAGAGAAAGTCAAATGCAAAATGGGGCAGACAGATCTAAAACCTGCTCATAGGTCCTCCTTTTCCTGACTAAGAAGCAGAGATGTTTAAAATTCTGTTGTCTTCTGTCCCACGATAAACTCACACACATGCAGAGTCTCCATAGTCAACTAGAAATTTCTTCGGGGGAATGGACTCCAGGGTTGAGAAGACAAAAGAAAAGAGAAGAATAGGAAATATCTTAAGCCCACTGAAAATGTCTGTCCTTATTTATTCACAGATCCCTTTGGCACAGTATGCTCTCCATTCTTTTCCAGAGAGTTTAAAGTCCCAGTAGTTTTTTAGAGTACCCCAAAACCAAGAGTAGTTGTTGATCAGTTGAACTGATGAAGCAGACCTGATTTTGGATGTTGAAAACCAATGATCCAGATCTCATCAGTATGATTTATAGGTGATTAGCGTGAACCGTGGCTATTTCCGGAACAGTTCTTCAACAGAAGACAGGATGTCTGACCTATAAATTGTGTCAGATACCATCTTTGTTTAACTAGTCTCATTTTTCATACAGAAGCATTAGACTGCTGTCAGAAGTGAGTTTAGAATGAAATTTTAGTTGCTGCCATTTAACTTCTATTGATGAGAAACAAATTAACAATCCAATTTTTCCTGACTTCCATACGTGTGTGAAGGAGTTGGGTATCACCTTTGTGCACAAGGACGTGGACCACTGGAGATCCACCTCATTCAGCAGCGTGGTTGTTACCTGCTGGCAGGGGCAGTAAGTGTGAAAGAAAGAGGTTCCGTGTTCAGACATGTATAAAGTGAAGGAAGCCCCTTTTAGTCTTCCAATAATGCTTTTCTCTCTGAACAGTGTGGTTGCTTAAGGCAGCTTCTGTAGATTTTAGCACATCTCTTTTCTCTTCATTTAGGGGATCAATCCTCTTCTCCATACCAAACAGGAGAGACCCTAAATATAGGAGGGCAATCGAATCTTTTGGAACAATTTTTAATGTTTTAATTTTTAATATATACACTTTTTCTTCTGCTGTCAGATACAAGTGGTAGGAGAAGAGTCCTTTTGTCAGAAACCCAGCTGCTTGTTGGTGTCTCCTACTTGATGATGATTTGGGGGTTTCTGATTGTAAGTGGCTGATGCACAGTGTTGACATCAGGAGGTCCCAAAGATTAGACTGATGTGTAATTTTTCTCAAGTGTGGGCAGCAGCAAGCTGTTTTTAGTCAAACTACATTAGGAAAAATTTTTGCCTGTGCTGTCTGGTTCTGGAAAGGAAGGAAATCTAAATCTTAGGAAATCAAAATTAACTAAATCTTTCCTCTTCAATTTTAGTAATTTCTGTAGTTGCTGAAATACTCCTGGACAAGGGCACAGATTTTATTTACTTATAAGGGAAATTATTCTTTTGCAACATGTGGATTCTGATCAAAGGCATCTTCCGCATTCCTCCCTACAGTTAGGCTATGTGGTGCCATTGATATTTCAAAATACAGAACTTCTTAAAAATCAAAGATATCATATGAATAAAAAGCCTAGTTTGGGCGACAGGTAGCAGTTCTTTAGAGTATTTTATCTTCTAATTCTGTGGTCTATAAAGGGTATGTAGATAAACTTGTTTTATGTTGTTTGTTATTAAAAGCAGTGAGCACTTTCTTTTAAATGTTATGAGATCTGGAAAGTATGTGTGCCTGGCTGAGCTGTGATTGACAGGCATGTTTTTCTCAAGTATGTATGTAAATAATGGTGGTGCTATTGCAGTAAAGGGAGTGAAGACCTTAGGATTATAAATTTGCATTGCATGGTGGTAAATGCTAAGTTTGCTCTAGAATGATTTGATTTTTAAGGTGTAATCTTTATTGATTTTTTTTTTTTTTGGTAAAGTTTTGGGCCCTGACAACCATAAAAATCCACAGTTCCTCCTGATAAAAATTAACTCTACAGCCAGTAATGATACAGCTGTCACTGGTTGAACATGGAAGGTTGAAGGAAAATGAATGCTTTCTGATTCAAGAGCTTTCAAGCTTGTTAAAATTAGATTAGATTCTTTCTTTAAAATGCTGCAAATCCTGTTTTGAGAAGAAAACAGGTTTTTGCCTTTGATGGTTTACAGCAAGATCAGAGGTAGGTCTCTCTGTGTAGTTCAGTGGACGTTAGAACTCACACCTGTTGCTTTTCCATGAGGCACTTAAAAATCTTTGATTAGCTGAATCCTTATTTTTCCCCTCTCCTGCTAAAAAACTCACCTGGACCCACTAACAAAAGTTCATAAGCTTGGCACTGTTTCACCTATTCAGCCCTTTCCTGGTTTCTGTGTGTGCACATGCATAAATTTTTTTAATAAATCTCAATAGTCCAAATTAATTTTTAAAACTGAAAATGCTGGGACTTCATTCTCATTTTTGTCATTTGTTTAATACCGTTTAAAGAGAAACATTTTTTTTTTGTTGTTTCATTGTATGCACTGTTTTGTCAGCATGTACCTCTCTGGGAGAAAAAGCCTTTTCAATGTTCTGTCTATCCTCAAAGCATGGTGTATCTTCTGTTCCTTGCATTGTTTGGAGCACTGTCTCAATGTCCTTTTACTGCAGAAATACCTATTTGTATCGGGAGTACCTAATTCCTCTTATTACAGTGATCCTGTCTCATAGAGCGCTCTTCACCTCAGGACTGGGGAAAACCCCCCACCAGGTTGTGAATCTCGAGTGGAACAACCACACCATGTTGAGGAGCAGAAGAGTGGAGGGACGGGGGGAAGAAGGTCTGTGTCCCAGGGTGTTTGGGCTCCATTGAGCACGATCAAATTGCCCTTCATTTCCTAATGAAGGCTGCACCCAACGATGATCTGATTGAGGCCGCCTGCCATAGCTCGTCAGCAGGATCACTGCAGTCTCGGGGAGATGTCTTGTTTAAATGGACAGTATCTGTGCTATAAGCTTACATGGGGACTGAACATTTCCAATTCTGTTGCAGCACTGTGTCATGTTGGTTTAAAGACGGACAAACAAAAGCAAACCAACCCTAACCCTGGGTATAAGAGGGAATCCTTCTATAGGTTGCTCTATTTCTGTCTGGAAAGATCAAGGCTAGACAAAGGGCTGATGCCCAGTGACCTTGTATTCTTCCCAGACTGTAATGGGCTTTGTTCTTAAGATGTAAATATACCCTGATGTAGGCCACCAGCAGTTACTGTCTGATTTCACACTCACCACTGTCTAATACTGCTGTATACCAACAAAGCATGGACTTTTAGCAGCTGGGGAGGTTGCTGGCTACTAAACCAATGCCGAGCTTGGTGAGACTGTAAGCATGTCAAGCCATTTAACTGTGTATGCATGGAATTAATTTTTTTAATTATTTTTAGTTTTACCTGTACTGAAGGCTTTTACTCATTCTAACTGGTATTTTGCTGTAAAACAGTCACTGGTTTAATTGTTCTGTCCATTTGCTGGCTGATGCTTTGTCCTAAATAGGAGGAAATTGGTTCATTGAGAAGGTGCACCATTCTCCCAAATCCCTGCCACTCCTGCCATGGGCATGCATTTTGAAGCTATGAAGTCAAAGTGAACCTTTCTCCCTGTCATGTTTCTCTTCCAGCCAGGCAGGGTTATTGGTTATGTGTGACATCAGATCTCTTCCTGGGCTGTTTTTTCTTCCTGTTGCTCCTGAAATTCTTTGGTACTGCATTTAGGGATGTTCGTACATAAATTTCTGGCTGATGTATAACTACTTTTCAAGATCTTTAATTCTAACAAACTGTATCCAGCACTCCAACTTGTTTTCTTTAATGGGAAAGTGCAGCTTGATGAATTGGTCCCCCTCAAGCTTCCTTGGAAGTGAGTGGGATTTTGTTCATGTGTTGAGGGAGAACAGGGCAGAATCTTCAGCCCATAACTTTGTTAGTTCAGCAGTGCGGCTGTGCCTGGTTCACAGCTGGGGAGAGGAAGGGTGGACACCTTTATTAAGCTCTTCTCCAATCCAAGGTACTTCAGTCATCAGTGAAGTGCATACAAAAACTCCTGCCACTTCATCTGGTGCTATCTGTCCCCCATGTCATTTTGTACTGTGTCTTTCTCTGACCAGAACTTTTAGGTAGAAATTAGAGGTATGCAACCACTGTGACTATGGAAGATTAAGCTAGACCTGTGTGGCCAAAGCAGCGACAGCTCTGTCAGACATTTTCTCATTCAAGAGCCTTCCTAAGTGGTATGCTCAGTAATGCGAAGGACAAAGGGACAACAGCTTGGGTTTCGTCTATGAGACTGAAGTTTAGAACTAACACTCATCTACTCTTCAAGCAGAGTTACTGGGATCTGGATGTCACCAGCTTCCCCTGACTGCAGAGCAGGCCTAAGAGAAAATAAGCCCTGCAATGTTCCAGGTATTGAGAAAGGTGCTTTTCTGGCTCTTAACAGATTTTATTTTCTGATTATAAAGCTATAAACCTTGAGAACAGTACTACACTTAACAGCTGAGTTAGAGTGAGCACTGTAGCTGTGCATGCAGTTTTTCAGCAAAATTTCAGTCACCTTCAGTAATGGTTGATGTTTCCTCTCAGTTTCCATAACTGACTCATTTTTACTTCTTTGTACTTCACAGAGGAGGTACATACCCAGGAGCATCTCACCACTGCTGTTCTCTTCCTTCCAGTTAAAACACAGTGTGTAGGGTTGGGAATTTTTTTATTTTGAAGCAGATGCAGAACACTGAATGGCATGATTTCATTACTCAGGAGTTTCAGGAGAAAAGTAGTAGAGGAGGAGTATCTTCAGGATACATTGAGTCCCATTTATTTTCCTCACAAAAATGAGAGTCCTCCCTTGTTAGGTTAAAATCTCTAACTAGGGACTTCCTTCATCAACTGAGAAGTAGTGATTTGAACTTCTTTTTCCCCGTGGTACTGGGTGTGTTTTAAAGCTCAGCCAGCCCAGGTCTCCATAGGCACCAACCTCAGCACCAGTCCCTGTGGTTTAACATCTATGTGTGATGGGAGCTTAAAGTTGGTGCTGCTGGTGGGATGGCACACAGCTGGCCAGCCAAGCGCAAAGCCCAGCCTAACCCTCCCCAGCTGGGCATCCCTAGCTTGCAACACTCCCCTGCATTCCCACTGCCACACCGCTGCAAGCAACTGTGACGTGTGTTTTGACAGAGATACAGCTATTAAGTATTTGATTTTTAGGCACTGGCTTCATTTTACTTAGCATGTGGAACACGTATGTTGATGGGGAGTGATTTGAGGCATGTGTAAAGCTAGGACAATAACCCATACTTTCATGTCCTGTGGCTGTGTAAAATGCCATTTTCATTTCGTAGATTTTTTTTTTTTCCAAGTTAGCTTTCAGTCAAGGTTTACTTTTTCTGTCACCTTCCCTACTGCAGCACCTTTCCCCCATGTCTGGAGAGTAAAGTAGCTCAGTGGAACTAAGAACCACTCCAGGTATTCTGGCATTGATGGGCTAATCTGGCATACCATGGTAAAGTGCATTCTTATTATTTACCACTGTCATAAACCAGTGTTTGTTTCTGTTCCTAAACCCAAGCTCAGAAAAAAAAAAAAAATTGAAGCACATGTTTAATTCCGACTCAATTATAGTATGTGTTTAAGCAATCTTTAGATAAATATCCTGTTGTACCTGTCTCTTTGTATATAGCTGGCTCCATTATGTTTGAAAGATTGCCTAAGTCTGAATCTAAGTAAAAATCACTTGAAGTACAAGCAAAGACAATTCCATGTTACCAGCTGCAAGCCTTAAATTTAGGCCTCCCATGTGCTGTGCAGTACCACTTGATATCTGGCAACTGACATACTAATAATTGCCTGTCAATCAGTGAATCCTTTAGGGTAAAATGTGAGGAATTTCAGTACCTTGTAAATAAGATTGGTCTTCTCCCTTCTGATTCTGTTTGTATTCTGCAGTATGTAGTTGATGAGTAGAGCCTGTATGAATATGGTCTTCTGTGGCAGGAGGTCAGATGGAAGACTGAGAAAAGACCATTTGGTTAGTGCAGGTTATTTGTTGTTCACCTGCATCTTTGCAGCATTGCCATGACCCATCAGCGTGACACGTGTTGTGACTGATTGGTGATGGGGGAGAGAAGATCTCCCATTTTCATTTCTTCATGACTTACTGACTTTCTCATAGCAGAATGAGTTTGTTTCCCACCTTTACCAGAACAACATCCAATGTGTTGATCTTTATGGCTGTCTTGGTTGTAATTAGGCCCCAGAATGTGCTAACTTAACAGCATTTTGAAGCCTGTTTGTAATATAGCCACTTTGTTACACCTAGCTCTAACTTTCACTTGTTCAACATATTAGTGGATGGGGTCTAACTGAGCTCTTGCTTGTAGGAGGTGGTGGTTGGATTTGGTCACTGCTCATGTCCATATTGATACCAAAAAGGAGAATGTAGCATTTCAACCTGCTGCAAAATAACTTTGAGAACATCAGGGATGTATTGATGTGCAAGTCTTTAGTCAACAGGGTGTATATGCTGTGAGCCACCAGGCACATTTTTGTGATACTTTCCATAATACTTTTCCCAAGTCGTGTCTTCCAAGCGTGGGTTAGGAAGTCTTTTTAATTCGTTGTCCATTTGATATTTTATAGTTTGAAATACTTGAGCCGTACTGATAAAAATTCCAGTACATCAGAAGTTAGATCTAGGATTATAAACAGGTAGGTAGATCTGTCTATATATCTATATCTATCTATCGCAGATAGGTGCTATTTGACTTCTAGACTATAATGCCTGTGAACTTCTCACAGAGGTGCAAATCATTTATCCACTGTCATATGACAGGCATAGTGCCAGAATTTGTTTCCACATTTGAGGCAATATCACTTTTCTTATTTCTTTTGTAATGTAGACTTAAGTACTTTTAACCTTACGACCTTGCTATTAATCTGTTTCACTATTTCTCAATGATGAATTCCATTTCTTTTGAAAACACTGTATGCAGTTGTGTGCTAGTGTCAATAAAATTGACGTTTGTGTAACAAGCTGTGGCATTTTCTCAAATTTCACTGAACATCGATTTAGTGTGAAACTGTTGGTAAACCCTTCTTGCTAGCTGTAATAATACAGACCTTTATTTCAGACAAATACTGCTTTGACTTTGATTTATAATAGGCTACATAACTGTCATGATTACGTAAACTGATAACTGTATTGGTTTTTTTCCTTCTCTTTTCAAGGGAATGACATAAACATGAACTGGTTTGGAATTGGAAAACATCCGTGTTCTAGCAATAAATCTTGAGTTCTTCCAGAAAATAAATAGGTTTTACTACTTGGCCTAATTATATTTATTGGTACCTCTGTTTATTGGAGCATCTCAACTCTGTTGTAGCAAAAGGAACACTTACCTATCGTAATCTAGGGAGGACATAAACACATAATAGCAAAATGTATTTGACCTTAATGATATACAATGATGTATGTGTTTTACATTTAATTCTACACAGCCTATTAGCTGTGGTAATTGAAAGCTTGTCACGTTTTTTGTTGGATTTTAATGTATGATGCCAAAATGGTACAGACTGTAAATGTTCTTCCACATGACAGATCCATCTTCTAAAACAGGTTGAGATTTTCAGAGGTTTGAAGGAGGGGATAACTGGGAGAATGCTTGGCATTTTTGGCAAGCTCTTTCCTATGTGCAGTCAGTAGTCTGGATGCCTCCCAGAAGACAAAATGCTAATTTCAGTAATATTTAATGTAGTGTATATGAATCCATGGAAGTGTAACTAATTGTCTAATTCATATTTTTAATCCAAAATTGAATGGGACTTTATATCTGTGATAATCTAAAGTTGTCATGCTTTGTGCATTAAAAGTATTGCTTTTCTTATGTAATTGTAATGCTAGCGTTTCCATCCTAAACAATCAGAGGAGCATGGAAAGACCTACAAGGTATAATATACATACTTGTGTTGTGTGTAGAAACTGGGGAACTAGTAGTTTTCTCCCTTCATGTTAGATCTGACTGGTCTTAGCAGCATTACTGCTGTAGAAAGTCATAGTTTCTTTTTCTCTAGACTTCCACTAGATAAATTTGTTCTAACTTGTGTCCTGTAGCTCCCTATGAAGTGTTGATTTGAGTCTTTGAGTTTCTACTTTGCTAGAAAGAATGGCACTCCTAGGGTGACTCCCTTATTGTTGTATTTATTCTCTTTCATAGAGTGGGTTACAATGGTGAAAAATTTGGTATTAATTTGATTTTTAGCAGTAAATATTGCAGCTCAGTCATATATGCCTTGATCCCTTCCCTACAGAGACACTAATTTCAGCCAGTTCCATCAGCTAAAAGAATGCTCTAGTCCCTTGGTTAATGCAAGTGGATGGAGTTCCTCTGGCTTCAAATACATTTGGACTAGTCTGAGGACCCCGATGGCTGTATCTTGTAGTGTAATTTCACATGCTGCAGCTTAAGATTGTAACACTTTTTGGTGCTTTCTAGAGAGACTCTGTCCTAACTGATTTCTCTTTTACCATTTTTTTAGCAGGTTCTCTGACTGGCAGCCCTCACCTTTCAGAGCTTTCCATCAATTCCCAAGGAGGACCATCAGTGGCAAATATGTCTTTATCTCCAAACTTGAGCCCTGATGCCAAACAGTCATCTCCCTTGATCAGCCCTTTGCTGAATGACCCATCATGCATCAGGACTGATGATGAGGAAGAGGTCAAAAGAAAGGTAAGACAGAGGCAGTTGGCCTGGGCTCTCTTCCATGTTGTGTTTACAATGAAGGTGGTAAAACACTGGCCCAGGTTGCCCAGAGAGGTGGTAGATGCCCCATCCCTGGAGACATTCCAGGCCAGGCTGGACGGGGCTCTGAGCAACCTGATCTAGTTGAAGATGTCCCTGCTCATTGCAGGGGGGTTGGACTAGATGACCTTTGAGGGTCGCTTCCAACCCAAACTATTCTGATTCTATGTGTTGCAACTACTTCTGTTTGTCAAAATTAATAATACCTAGACTCCCTGCAGCTTCCCCGTCACAGACCCACATAGATAACTTGAGTTGGGTCACTTGGTACCTGCTTTCCTTGGTCACAGTGTGTCCAAGAGCATCCCTGTTCTCCTGAAGCCAAGCTCACAGTTTGGAGCAGGTCAGGCCAGACCCAGAGAACTGCTGTAGCTAAGGGCTCCATGCCCTGGATTCATCCTCCTGAACAGAGATGCAGAAGTTAGGGGCACCAGCTCCTCTTTGAGCAGCAGAGAGAAGACAGGTAGCTCTGTGTCCCTAAGGTTAATGTGCCATAAATCTGGGCCAGACCTGTAGGTTGCAAACTAAAGAGCTTTTTTTGACAGGGTCTCCTATAAATCTAGCTTATCTTTAAGGACTGGAGTTTGGTATTTTGTTGTAACAGAACAGTGAACTCCAGTGCCTTATTGTAGGGAAAACTTCCAGGCAAAAGAAGGAAAAGGAACAGCATTGAGCCTGTGCAGAAGTGTCCAGCCCAAGCTCTCCAGGCTGTCTCTGATGAGAGCACCGCTGAGAGTGTTTAATTGTGGGAGTAGAAAATGCTCTCTTCGAGCCACAGCCTCCAGCATTCAGCTGGGAATGTTTGGCTCAGCCCTGCCATTGCAGCAAAGCCATAAGGGAGCATCACATCCAAAACTGCTTTTTGAAGACAGAAGCGATTCTGTCTGAGCCAGGGTGTTCTGGGTGTCTGCTGGCTCATATCTCCTGTGCTGCAGGGCGAGGAGGGGGTTGCTCGTGTCCTTCTGCTGCCTGCTTTTTCTCCTGAGCTTGGAGGAACTCCGATGGCTTTGCTGGAAAGTGGGAGCGTGTGTAAGGAAGTGTGTAGTTAGCAAGATACATGGGAGAAATTTGAGAAGAAGAAAAGCCAAGAATCAGTTAATAGACTCACGATTCTCTGTCAGTCTGAGTTACAGCAGCCAGTGGCTGCTGTAGCTTTTACCAGCTGATGATGGTTCCCCTGGGGTTGTCTACTGACTGGGAAATGCCCACACAGTCTCTCCTTGCATGTCTTTCTAGTGCATCCTCTATATCCTTGATCTTCAGGAAGGAAATGTAGAAGCAAAAGATCTATGGATGTTTTGCCCTTCCTTTTTGCTTCCTGAGCAACACAGAGCAAGATCAATTAGAATCCTTTGGTTCTTCAGAATTAAGAGGTCAAAACCACTTTTGCCTCTTGGTTAACACAGGAAGATTTGGGGATTTTTTTTCCTGAAATTTGAAATCTGTGGCCTATCCGAAAATACTTCCCCTTTCCCACTGTTAGGTTGTCTGGCTGCACTGGGAAAATCTTACAGATTTTTTTTTTTTAATATATATATATATATTTAGAGTATTTTTGCTGTGGATTCCTACCCTGACGATGAAACTTACAATAATCAGATAGTAGTTTATGTCATTTTGTCCTATGGTTATCTAGCCTGCAAGGGATTTCTTTGTGAACTTCAGGATATGTCCTGCTCCAGATATGTGGAATAAACTGAAAGGAATATCAGTGCCCCAAAGCTGTAAAAATCACCTTGGCAGGAAAAAAAAGTCTCTCAAGAACCCACAGAAAGTGCTTATTCTCTTGTGTTGGCAAGGACGGATTGTTTGCAAGGCTTAGGAACGTTCAGGCATGAGTCAGTAACCACAAGCAAGGGTCACTAGTTTGTAACTCTCTTGGTGATTGTTGTCTGCAGTTTTTTTCCTACAGAAACCAGCTCCATAAAAGCAGATGAAAACCTAATGTGTTTGCAATTTGCAGAGATTCCCAACTGAGAAAGCTTACTTCATTGCGAAAGAAGTAGCAACCACAGAACGAACATACCTGAAGGACCTTGAAGTCATCACATCGGTATGTTTACTTGAGCATTACTCATAAACATGTGAAGCTCTAGACAGCAGTAGTATTTTGTCTGCTCCATTTAACATCTTAACTGCTTCATGCTACTTTTATATTCTGCACTGTAGGTATGTTCTGCAGTGCACAGGAGTACAGCTCTAGGGAGGAAATAATACAAAAAGCAGAAAGTGCAAATTTGCACTGCGGTTAGTAACATGCACTACGAAACTATATCAGGTTGAGGGACTTGGGACACAGTTCAGTTATTTTTTCTTGCTCTCATACTTTGTGGTTGTAATAACTAAAAATGCCTGGGGGTTTTCAGTGGCTTCTCTTAAAACTGAAGTAGCTCCCGAGGGGGATATATAAATGTTTTCTCCTGGATTGAATGCCCTCCTTTTAACATGAAATGTGGAGTACCTCTTTGAATTATTCTGATTTTTCAGAAAGTGAAATGATCTGTTAAACGAGTCATTAATTTGTAGCATCTGATCAGAGTTTGATTGTTAAAATCACCACGGCAAATATGTGCCTTTTTATCACGAACACCAATAATCTTGCTTAACTTCCAAGAGTAATGTGTGCAGGATTTTACCTTAAATGACAATTGTCTGTAAAAAGGCACTGGATCCAGAACCTCTCACAGTATTCTGGCAGCGCTGCCAGCTCCAAGCCTCCCATCTCTTTAGTCACCCAGTGTGTGAAACTCGATGAGGTCCATTGCTACCTCCTGCATCAAGTGTTGTGGAAAGGAGGACACGCTGCTGGGAAGAGTCTGTTTTTACTAGCTGGGAATCAGGGAGAGATACCTTCTCCCCAGCTTCTCATCTGTTCCAGGAGCCCACATGGCAGATGCAGTTGATCTGACGCCAACTTTGACATGGCAAATGTTGGCTGGAGCAGAATGGTCCTTACAGGCAGCAAGAGGAAATGGCCTCAAGTTGCACCAGGGGAGGTTTAGATTGGATATTAGGAAAAATTTTATTCACGGAAAGGATTGTCAGTCATGGGAACAGGCTGCCCAGGGAAGTGGTGGAGTCACCATCCCTGGAGGTGTTTAAAAGATGTGTAGACGAGGTTCTTAGGGACATGGTTTAGTACCAGAGTTAGGTTGTGGTTGGACTCGATGATCTTGAGGGTCTCTTCAAACCAAAATGATTCTGTGATTCCAAGATGGCTGTGGCTCCACCACCTTCTTATGCTGGCTTTCTGCGGAAGCCAGGCCAACATGGGAAGAGGCCCGGTTCTGTGGGATGGTGGTTGTTACTGCAGTCTCAACAGCAGATGGGTTGTTTTCATCTTCTATTTCACTCAGTGGCTGCAGAAACAGAAAGTTTTAGCTCTTCAGAGAGGCCACCCTGGCCTTTATTCTTGTGGTAGGCAAATTTGAATTTGCTGTGTCAAAATAGGCATACAGCTCGCTCTAATGTAATCATCAGGCCCGTCAGCCATGCCTCACAGATGTCTGGCACAGGAAGCCACTGAGAGTGAACAGGTAGCCAGTGTCATTGGAAAAGCTAGAAGGAATGAGTGTCACACGTTACTTTTGAGACTCGGGAGGTGTGCAGTTCTTCAACCTTAGCTGTGTTCAGTGCAGAAATAAAGCCGGGCAGAGGGAGGCTTGGGAGGGGTCTCTTTTTATCCCAGGCCTGGGTCAGCTCCAGCTGATGCACTGTCAATCAAGACTTCTGTAACATCCTTCTATGGTCCCAACAACCTTCTAGGCACTGCTGGAACATGACTGTAGATAGCTGTGACCCCTCAGGGTGGCGAGAAGGAAGTAGTGTTACCATGTCAAAGATAATGGTCTGTGCCACCTTGGCAAGCCCCCTAGTCTCATGGCTTTACGTCACCCATAGGTCTATTAGGGTGAAATAAAGAGAATATGGAGCAAAACGGAGCTGGAGCCTGTTGCAGTCTTAACAGTGTTTGGCACTGACCCTTCTATTTTCTGCTACTAGCGTCTTGTCCTGGAAGTGCAAAGTACCATCCTTCTACTTGTTCACTTTGCAAAGCACATGATGTTGTCTATCTGCACACAACAATATGGGCTTGAGAGCTTACTGTACCAGCTCCTGTCAAAGGGATTTCAGATGGAACTCAGCAAAAGAAAATGCAGGAGTTTTTTGTTTTGGTTTGGTTTGGTTTGTTTTTTACTGGAATGTTTGCAAGTATTGCAATACTCTTTCTCTTGCACCTACAATGTTTGCAAATTCGCTTTGTATTGACCAACCAGTTTTGGCTTGAAAATAATTTTGAAGATTTGATCAGTGGTGGCAAAGGGGAAGGAGTTTCTTTTTTAGCTAGGCAAGGCCTGACTGCTGATAAAAGCACCAGTTCAGCATGTAGGAGTGTCAGGGGTAGCCTGGGTTGTATTCCTAGTGCCAGCTAAATAAGGTCCTTGCCTGGGTTTGGTGTATTTGGGTTCATTGTACAAAGACAGCAAATGATCATACCTGCTGCATTCCACTCCTGATAATTTTGCTTCTTTGTTCTTTGTAGTGGTTTCAGAGTGCAGTGAATAAAGAGGACTGCATGCCTGAAGCACTGAAAAATCTCATTTTCTCCAACTTCGAACCTTTGCACAAGTTTCATACTGGTTTTCTCAAGGAAATTGAGCAGAGACTTGCTCTGTGGTAAGATTGTTGTTTGTTATTTAGCTGTGTTATTTCATGCAGTTTAGCGTTTTTGCGTTCCCTTTTTTCTAACTCTTTGTGATCTACTGTAGTGATTCATTTGTGAAAGTCACAGATGTTGACTGTTAACAGACTGGGCATATTGAATCATGCTTTGTTCTTGTTTACTCACGAAACTCTGTTGTTCGAATATCTCAAGTCAGGTACAGACATATGCAAATGAGTAATAATTCTGGATGAAGCTTTCTCTTGCCAAATGTCAGTGTTTCTATATGGCAGCTCTTCTGAAAAACACATTGCAAGCAAGTCTTATCAGTAATAAAGAGGGAACAGCAATGAACCAAGTGCTGTTTCTGTCAAACAGGTGTAGGCTGGGGGGCATTTCAGAGACCAGCTTCTCATTCTGCAGCACCGCAGCTTTGACATTCTGAGGGTCTACAGTGCACTCTACAAATTGAGAGACTGTTGGAAGAGGACACTGGGCTTAAAAATTATCTATTGTTAGCATAATAGTGGCATTTTTTGTGAAATAATTATGAAGTGAGTAATTCTTCCCTGGTAGGACTCTTAACTGGTTTCGTTTGACCACTGATATCTGAGCAGAGGCAGCACACAGAAGCCCTCTCCTTGCTCTGATTAGACCTATCTGGACTAGATTGTCATGCTCTGTATAGGCATTTTTTGGTAGTTTATCTTCAGCACTAGGAGCCCAGCTTTTTCCTTTTTGGTTAGAAAAGTGACAACGGAGAGCAGAGCAGAGTAGGCAGGCCAGATGAGTGCTAATCAGTTGAATGCCTCTTTTAAGTAATGAATCAAAACAAAAGCAAAACACAGTCTTAGAGTGTGTGAGCTTAGCTCTTGTGACTTGAATGAGAGCACAACACATTGCAGACTAGTGCTATCCAAACCCAGCCTGCACAGTTCCAGAATTAGTGAATATTTTCTGGGGAGAGGGAAATGTCACGCTGCCTCTTAGAGCTGACGTCTTCACCCAGAACTCTGTGGCTTATGGTTCACATAAGGTTATTCCCAAGGCAATGTGCTGCACAGCAACTCTGCCTGTATCTCCTTTTTTCCATTGGGCTGCTACTGTTTTAATCCAGTCAGGATTTTTAGTGGGGCTAATTGCTTTCTGCTAAGGAGAATTTATTGCAGGTACTCCAAGAAGGTTCTTTTGAATGTTATAAAATAGTGATTGTTTTTTCAACCATGGTGTAGGATTAACAGTAGTTGGGGTTAATCCCCAACTAGTTAGGGTGAAGGGTGCATGGTGAGAAAAGGAAAATTTATGCAGTTAATAAAGGGCCAAGTTCTGCTGTGATCTAGTGAGCTTGATGGGTGCTGATTCCTAGGGCACATGTTGAAATGGAGATTCCCCCTGTATCCTTCTGGTTACTGGTGACATTACAGGTAGATGCTAACCTCCTGTTCAGGTGTTGTTTTTCAAACTTGGATGATGCTGCAATAACAGCCTGCTGTGGAAAGGTGGTGTTGTACCAAATAAGGGGAGTTATGTAAAAGACAAAAAGAATTTTTAGGCTTTTAGACTTCCCTTGATCTTATTTTGTTTCTCCAAGTTAGATTTTTTTTAGAGCTGAGTGAGCCTTTTGTTTTCCAGTTTTTCTTTGTGTTGGTGGCTATGGTTTCACAGAGCACTATATTGTATTTAAACTGCAGCTACTATATGATATCAAGAACTGATCTGCTACAAAGTTACTTTGCAATCCCAGTTTGTTCAAAAATATTCTGCTGAGGTAACTGTGTCCCAGCAGGGCACCTCATTCTGGCTTTGTCAGCTCAGCTATTGCATGTCCTTCCAGTTCATGTAAAGCCACTGGGAATTCTCTGTTGGCTGCTCTGATTCATTTGACAGAAACGTAATCATGTTCCTGCCCCTGGTCTGCATCCAGTTTGCAACCAACAGCATGGATTTACCTAACATAATACCACTGGTGTAGACAGTGTTTGTTTTTCAAGTTGTGGAAGATTTGAATACGTGCCTTAGGAAGGGAGGCAGATTTGCTGGCAGGTGTTGTTTTGGAGGTGTTGCTGTTTTTATAGTAAAGCCACAGATGCCAAGATAAGCTGCAAGCAATAAACTCTATCCTATAGGGATTACTGTTTAATTAAACAGTGAGTGTCAAAAACAACCCCCCCCCCAGCGTATAGAATAAGCTGGTGGCAATGAGTAGGGAATTTCTTCAGCAGCGTGGTCAGGGTCACTTAGCTCAACGTCTGTACTGCCAAGTGCAAGGTCCTGCACCTGGGTCGGGGCAACCCCCGGTATCAATACAGGTTGGGGGATGAGGAGATTGTGAGCAGCCCTGCTGAGAAGGACTTGGGGGTACAGGTAGATGAAAGACTGGACATGAGCTGACAATGTGCACTTGCAGCCCAGAAGGCCAGTTGTATCCTGAGCTGCACCAAAAGCAGCGTGGCCAGCAGGTCAAGGGAGGTGATCCTGCCCCTCTGCTCCGCTCTGGTGAGACCCCACCTGGAGTCCTGTGTCCAGCTCTGGAGCCCTCAGCACAGGAAAGACATGGACCTGTTGGAGAGGGGCCAGAGGAGGCCACAGAAATGATCAGAGGGCTGGGACAGCTCTGCTGTGAGGACAGGCTGAGAGAGTTGGGTTGTTCAGCCTGGAGAAGAGAAGGCTCCGGGGAGACCTTATTGCGGCCTTTCAGTACTTAAAAGGGGCCTGTTAAAAAGATGGAAACAGACTTTTTAGTAGGGCCTGTTGTGACAGGACAAGGAGTAATGGGTTTAAACTAAAGGAGGGGAGATTCAGGCGAGACATGAGGAAGACATTTTTTAGAATGAGGGTGGTGGAACACTGGCACAGGTTGCCCAGAGGGGTGGTAGATGCCCCATCCCTGGAGACATTCCAGGCCAGGCTGGACGGGGCTCTGAGCAACCTGATCTAGTTGAAGATGTCCCTGCTCAGTGCAGGGGGGTTGGACTAGATGGGCTTCGAAGATCACTTCCAACCCAAACTATTCTATGATTCTATGATGATACCTCTGTCTTTGGCCCTGGGTGGCTGTAAGCCAATGGGCTTTGCCTGTGCTCCCCACCACGGAGCAGAGCACTGCCCAGCCCCTGCACCAGCTGTGTACCTCCTCATGGGCCAGACTGTGCCACTGGCACTGCTGCAGGCAGGATTCAAGCCAACTCATTTGAATCTGACTCTTCTATCTCAGCTTTTTTAGATTTCCAGGCAGGCGGAGTGGGGAGGAAGGTGGGATGCTTGTCCTGAGACATAAGCGTGCTCTGCATTCATCAGAGGGTGGCGTGTCCTACAGAAAAAAAGGGGCCTTTAAATGGAAGGTTTGTGGACTTCACCAAGCTACTGGAAGCCCCTAGATAACCAGGTGTGTTGTGGGAGCTTGTCTGAGAGGAAGGAAGAGCCTCCTACAACTAGTCATCTGTGAGTACAGTGCTGGGTTTTATCAACTTAAAGAGCAGTTCAGTCTGCTCACTCTGCCTAGACATCAGTGTGTTTGTCTAAGGTTTGTTTCAAACCTTCATGCTGCGTGTTGGAAGCTCTTATGGGAAGCTATTCCCTGGTCTCTTAAGACTTGGATCATGTTGAAGCTGATGCTCTGCAAAAGAGCTGTGAGGAGAGCAAGGCCAGGGGAGGTTCACGCATAACAATTGTTAGATGGCTCAGTGCTTTTAATTTGTTAAAACGTCTGTAGACTTTTAGTATTTGGCTCAAAGAAGCTCAGGTTGTGCACATTATTAAAATAATTTCTGGCTTGCTTGAAGGCTTCTGAGCTGTTTGAATCTGCCATCAGAGACAGACTGTTTGCTACTGAACATCTTAAGAGCTGGCATCCTTTTGACCCAGTTATAGATTCTGGCAGGTCTTATTTGTTTCTTCACACAATTCACCCATTTTTCTCTTTACTGCTGCATTTCCTAAGAGCGGCAGATCTCAATGTCTAGTGCACAGCGAGAAAGTCTCTAACAAGACATGAATTGATGCCGACACCAATAGCTAACTGCAGGATATAGGAAGTTGCTGCATTTTTCACAGCTGAAGTTTCTTTCTGGCCATGAAACTCAGCAGCTTCATGGTGTTTTTATTGCACAGCACCCTAAAATCAGTCATACCATGTGCCAGGGGAGGTTTAGGTTGGATATCAGGAAGAGGTTCTTCCCCCAGAGGGTGGTGGAGCACTGGAACAGGCTCCCCCGGGAGGTGTCACGGCCCCAAGCCTGACAGTGTTCAAGAAGAGACTGGACAAGCCCTCAGACACATGGTGTGACCTGTGGGGTTGTCCTGTGCAGGGACAGGAGCTGGACTTGATGATCCTTGTGGGTCCCTTCCAAATCAGGACATTCTATGATTCTGTGTTTCTATACCATGCTCTGGTCGATCTTTCTGCTCTGCCTGTGCTGTTGCTGGGTCAGTGAAGCAACTCGTGAATCCCACTGTTTGCCCTGACTGTGCTGAGCCCTCTGTTCACGAGACTGACCATGTTCCTGGCACCAAATGAAAATACCTCACTAGAGGCCTTGTAGTTTGAGGAGCGAGAGTATGACTTTTAGTGGAGGCAGACAGGCAGCAAGGGAGGAAGAAAGGGAAAGAAGCTTCCTGAGGTCGGAGAGGGGACAGTGCACCTCAGGCTGTCCCCTTAGCAAGTACCAGGAGAGGTGCATCCAGCACCCAGGTCCTGGTCCTGGCTTGCAGCGCTCATCCAGGTTGCTCCTCAGCAAGGCTTTGGGTGCAAGATCAGGAGTTCCCAACCCTTTTTGCTGGGAGGAGATATGGGAGACATATCTCAGTGTCTTAAAGCTGATTCCTATTTCCCAGGGCCTGGGAGGCAAGGAGTAAGAGGTGTGGGCAGTGCAGGCAGAGCAGGAAATGCTTAATTAGCATCTGGCCAGTTGAATCTGAGAAGTCAGTTTGGTTTTGGTCCTTCATTTATGTAAGCTGTTTAAAAGGCTGTTCATTTGGGCCACAACCACCATTTTCCAGCCAAAAAAACTGAGGTCATCTTCGCACACCCCTTTACATGTTCATATTACAAGTTTCCAAACTGGTTTCTGTAAATTCTGACAGAAGGTGGCAAATGGAGAACCATAAGTTTCCTCCCTTGGTCAACCACTGTGCCCTGCAGAGACCAATGCCAGGGCAGGCCAGGATAGCTATTTCTGCCCTAGGAAGTCCTATCAGGTAGCGTGAATCTGCATTTTGGGCCTTATCCATGTGCTAGGAAGAAAAAGCATTACATACTTTCCAGAAATGCAGGCGGACTCATCTTCTGCCAGGGAAGCCAGTAATTTGGCTCCCATTTCACAGGCACTTCTGAGGAAAGCTGCTACGTGGTACTACCAGATGTGGCTGAGAAAAGTGTGGCTGGTAATTTGCAAAAAGGGAAAAAAGCTCTTGAATCTTAGCATATGAAAGGAGAAGGCTCAATCAGGATTCATAGAAGCCAGTTTGAAAACCCGTAATAAAGAGCACTCAGGGAGGTGTAGGAAGATGAGCCTAAATGTTGATTTATTAACCACTTTTTGTTTGGGAAGTAGTACTTGCAGTCAGGAAGAACAGCCTAATAAACAATTTATATAAACAAGGCAGCAATCCTTATCTGCCTTCTTATATGCATGAGTGCTGACTGTTCAGCTGGTCCTGCATGCCTAGTGAAGAGGGATGAAGAGGACAATTTCAAATGTGTCCTTGTCCTATGTACATAAATGAAGTGTGTATTGTAGTGTGAACCTCAGAGATGTGCAGTGTGAATGCTGAAAGAAAGACATGAAGAGGGGCTTGGTGCCAGTGCGTTGGCCTCACTTTTGAGAGGACAGTTTGCATTGCTGAAGCCATTTTTGGGTACTTCTGGGGATTAGAGCCGTGCTACACCCAAATAAATTTGAAATGATGGGAGAGAAACAGCTTGTCCAGGATCCAGTAGTCACAACCAGAGCCACGATACGTTCATCTCTGTGGCTCTCCTGGCAGGACATGCCCAGGATCATCTCTGAGGAGGTGCCATGGCAAGGTATGAAGTGTTGCTGTATTTTCAGTGTCTTTCCATGTGATGGTGCTACTTGCTTTGTTCTCTTCCTGTTTGAAAGCGTTACTGACACACTCTTGCTGTAGATCGGGCGTCTCCCACAGCAGAGATAGCCTGCCCAA
Source organism: Caloenas nicobarica (assembly GCF_036013445.1). Classification (NCBI taxonomy): domain Eukaryota; kingdom Metazoa; phylum Chordata; class Aves; order Columbiformes; family Columbidae; genus Caloenas; species Caloenas nicobarica. The sequence continues at coordinate 159,936,548 of NC_088245.1, read as the reverse complement.
AGTCTTTAAATGTGTGCACGCTCCTCTAGGGCTTGATGGGACTCTGGGGAGCTCTGGTGGCTTCAACAGGACATTCTTAGGCTCTGAGCAACGTTTCATGCCCCACTTACTGCTGAAAGGACAGCTGCAGCATCAGCTGGAATGGGCAGGGCAATAAGAGGCACTGTGTGAGCAGGGTGTGAGCAAGAAAGAGGGTGTTTTGCTTTTATCAACTCGTCTTTTCCAGTTACAGAGTGTTCCTCTTCTTTAAAAGGCAGTTGTAATGGGGAATGCTTAAGGTATTTCTTAATATTGGAACTTTAGTTAATAATACTCTTAAAAAGTCAAAAGTGTCTAAGTGTTCGAGAGAAGCTATAGTATCCAAGAGGGAGATGCTGTTCCTGAGCATGTAACAGAAGATCACACACAGTAAATATAATTTGCTGCAACTGATTTTTTTTTTTTACTGCAATTGAAGGGCTGCAATCAAAGTTTTTTATGTTTACCTGAGGAAAAAAAAAAAATCTCGAGATATCTTTTCTCTCCTTCTTTGCCTTCCCACCATCCCCATCAAATTTCTAGTCCTTATTCCTTCTACTGGCATTCCTGGATGACTGAGTATAGTATGGGTTGACTTGAGATTTCTTTTAATTCATTTTTCAATGATGAACACCGAGAAGTTTATGTAATTTGAAAATCCAACATAGCTGCTTGCATAGTCCCGGTAAGTCAAGCTGGTGGCAGTTTTTAGTTATACATAAGGTAGTATCTGATTTTCCTTATCAGGTATAAAAGTTGGTCTCCTCCTCTTTGCTTTCAGTAGTACGCTTGCATTACAGTAAAAAGGAAGGAACTATTTGGAGAAAAATTATAGAATAATATCTCCACTATTCAGCATGATTTTCAGTGACTTTAGACCTCCCTACACAATGTCAGTGGAGTGAGGGCACATTATATATGGGAAAAGCAGCTCCTACATCTTCTATGGAACTGGGGGTCATAAATCAGCTCCTGATTAAAATTTCTGAGCCTTGTCCCTGAGCTCTATCGATTGTCATTGGCAGATAGATGCCATGTTCAAACAGTGACCCATAAAAAACAGAAGTAAGAAGAACAATTTAGCCATCGATGCACAACAAATGAGCAGCTTCTTCCCCCCCAGCAAGCCGAGTGTTGTTATTCAAAACATACACCGTAGGGAGAGCTCTCTTCTCTGCTGCTCTGCTTTGAGCCGTTGAAACAATAAGGCACCATCTGATGGGTCTGGTGTTCGGTTTTTATTTTAACATTCTGTGTATTTGGATGCTCTTTTCTTGGGGTTTCTTTTCTTCTTGTTTACTTGAGATTCGTATGTTGAGGAGCTGAGAAAGAGGGCAGCGTAGCGTTGGGGTTCCTCTGGAGTTGCGGCAGAGAGCTGGGGTGGCGTGGAGGATGGGGTTCAGGAGATGTGAAGCCACCACGTTCCCCCATGCCTGGCTTCAGCCGTCCCTGTCTCTCTGCTCCACACCACAGCCTACACCTGTATGCACCCCCTTCTCTCGCTCTTTGTCACCCGGCCAAGAAGACAAGAGGAAATGGTCTCAAGTTGGACTAGGGAAGGTTCAGATTGGATATTAGGAAAAATTTATTCACTGAAAGGGTTGTCAGGCATTGGAACAGGCTGCCCAGGGAAGTGGTGGAGTCACCATCCCTGGAGGTGTCTAAAAGATGTGTAGATGAGGTTCTTAGAGGCATGGTTTAGTGCTACAGTTAGGTTGTGGTTGGACTCGATGATCTTGAGGGTCTCTTCCAACCAAAATGATTCTATGATTCTATGCAGAGTACAATTTGAAAGCCCTCAAACTGTTAAAAAAAGCCTCAGACCAGTCTGTGGCCAAAGCCAATGAAGGGGAATGTTCCTGATGCTTTGCGTGTGGCTGGTGTGATGAGATGCTGTGCAAGCAGTCAGTGCTGGCTGTGCTGAAGAGGGGCCAGGGGGTCAACTTTTAGGAAATAAGGACCTGACTGTTCAATGAACAACTGCGCTAAATATTAGCTGAAGTTCACAAAGTCAGCGGAAGAGCTCACCATGACTTCAGTAGGCTTGGGGTCAACCTTTGAGTAGCTAGCTACTAAATAAGAAACTTGCAACGGGTATTCCAGCCAACCTGTATTGTAGCCTTGAGATCAGAAAAGCAATTTCTGTTTAGAAATAGCAGTCTGTAATGATGTACTTAATATTTATCTTGGCAGTAAATCGGAAAGGTACCAAACTGCTGAAATCCATTAGATTAAATCAAATGTAGAGACACAACAAAAAAGGATCCAGGCAATGCCAGAGAGTAGGAGAATAACACGTAAAGTAAGGATTCTTCTAGAGATAATTATGGAATACCACGTCGTTGCTACCAGCAGCACAAATTCATCTGGCTTTGACGTTTCTGGGGTTGTGTGAAGCGGCACAGCATGAACCGTTTGGGCTGGGATGCTGCGTGCTGGCTGCACGGGCAGAGGGCGACTTTTCCGTGCTCCCTGCTACTGCCCTGGACTTCACATGGCTGTGGTTTTCAGTCGGGGGCACTTTGATATGCACTGCTTGGAGCAGAGCTTTCATGTCTGGAAAGTTTTATTTACAACCTCTGGGAGGAAATCTCAGTGGGGAGAGCTGCTGGATGGGAAGGGAAAGGCGGGGAACAGCATAGGGGGGAGATGACTTGGCAGACAGAGGCTTCCTGGAGAGAGAAATTGGGTTATTATCCTCAGGTAATGTGGAGACTGTAATCTTGTAAAAACGTCCTTACATTCCTCTGCTGTTCCTTGCAATATAGACCATTTCTTGGGCATGATTCTGGTTAGACATGAGGAAGAAATTTTTTACAATGAGAGTGGTGAAACACTGGCCCAGGTTGCCCAGAGAGGTGGTAGATGCCCCATCCCTGGAGACATTCCAGGCCAGGCTGGACGGGGCTCTGAGCAACCGGATCTAGTTGAAGATGTCCCTGCTCAGTGCAGGGGGGTTGATGATCTTTGAAGGTCCCTTCCAACCCAAACCATTTTATGTTTTGACTGTGGCAGTGTTTACATAATGTAGTGCTTTTCAAAGCTGGGGATGCTAATTCAAGTTACTGTTGACATAACCCAACTTTCTACCCTGGTGTAATCTTTGGGTTCAGAAAAAAAATATTTAAAATCTTGTCAAGACCTGTATTTTTCTTGCTTAAATAGGCATGTGAGTGCCTGGGAGACTTAACACAATAAGAAATAATTAAAGACAGCCTATGAAACTGGATATTGTTCAAATGAATGTGGAGTAATCCCTTGTTTATCAGCTGCATCTCCTTGTCTGATGAAGGATAAAATAGGAGATGTTACTGTGTAGTACTCATAAACTGTGCCCTCCACATTTCCCAGTTAGAAAAGCATGCAGAGAAATTATCCAGCATGAACCATACCCATGGTTAACTTTACAAAACAAAATATATGTCTGAATATGCATCTATTCATGTAATAATGTGGATGAAAAAAAAAAAGTATATGTCTTACCTGTAAAAATACATTCCTAAGAACAGCTGCATCCTCTATGATTTGGTGAGTGTGGGACCTCTGGCTAAATTGCCGGGACTAAGGAATGCAGTGTCTTACCACCTGGTTGCCTTTTTTTCTTTCATTGCACACGGAATTTTCCTGAAAGTGTGTAATACTGCAAGTGGATGGAAAACGATGTATCCATTTAGTGGTAACACAAAGCAGAGGTCTTGTTATCCTTGGGTTCATTTATAGTTCGATTGTATTTCTGTCCACTTCCAAGGTGGTGCATTTCTTTGGCTGAATTGCAGGTGCTTACGCCAGGACTGGATCTGTCTCCCAATACTCAGATGTGGGAATCGAGCTGAATTTTTAAAATTGAGGGCAGCACATAAAAAGCCACATTGCAGGAAATTTGGATGCGGTATTAGAAGCTGGAAGGGGGAGGGGGACAGTGCTTCTTTCCACATCCCCCCTAGTGATTTTCTTTTGAAAACCTACCTTGGTTGGAACGGATCTGTAACAGCTTAGGTTCCTCTCTTAATGATTTTTCCTCCTGTGTTTTCTAAAAGATGTGATTGGATTCAACCAGACTGTGGTATCCCTGCATGTCTTGCACATGGGTTTAGAAGCAGGAAGATCTTTTTCATCAGGAGCTGGGTTTCTCCCAAATGAAGCACCCACCCAAGTGCAGCTGGCTGGGTGGGAGGGAGCAGTTTGCGTTTTTAATACCAAAAGTGACACACTGAAAGTAAGTTCCCTGCCAGTATGTAACATTTATGAGTCAAACCCAGATGCTGGATGGATTTTTTTTTTTTTATGTCCCACTGTCCGTTGCACAAGCAGAAAGCTTTTCAGGGGAGGAACACTGGTGGGTCCTGTGGTGGGGTAGAATTCTTGTTTCTGAACAGAATCGTCCTTCTGCTCTAAGCCCACATATTGTCGTGGGATTTTGATGTCTTCCTTTTTCTTAGGCCATTTCCAGCCTTCTCTGGCGTGTTCAAAAACGCTAGCAATTCTCTTTAAAAGTCTAATCCTTCTGTTAAAAGTGTGGCGTCTCTATTGTCAGGAGTGCAAGCCGGGCTGCTTGAAGGGTGTACCATAGCTGGGAATTACGTGTCCATCAGGAAGATTCTTCATACACTCCCAAGCGAAGGAGCATGGGGGTCAGGATTTTACAAGAAATGAGCTATTGAGTTCCTTTCTTTGCTTGTGATTATGCGATTTTATTGCATGACTGAAGTGTGTGATATTTCTGTTGCTGACAGGGAAGGCCGCTCTAATGCTCACATTAAAGGAGATTACCAAAGAATCGGAGATGTTATGCTAAAGAACATTCAGGGTATGAAGGTAGGAATGATCCTCTAACTATTAAGCTTTGACACGGATTAGAATTATTGTTCTTTTCATTTTCATATGATGTTGCCTCTTGTGCCGGATTTTGCCAATTGTAATCAAAACTTATGCTGTAAAAGTTGCATTTGATGGAGTATCAAGTGTTTGGTGAGACCTGAGATTTAAAATCAGCCAGCAATTCTGAAATTGTCCAAGCCCCTTTCCTTGATCCCCTCTCCAAATGTAGGAACAGCACACAGAGAAGTTCAGGAACATCTCCAGTTCCTTTTTTTTTTTCAAATATCATCACAGTTTGTATGGTTGAAGAGACTGTTCCAACACCGAGTGTGTCTACCTGTACATGCAAATATAAGTGTTAAGATATTGCAGGAGTAGCAACCATAACCTGGATATTGATTTGAGTTGGGAAACTTACATTTGTACACTATGGTTCCAAGTTAGATGAAAGGCTTTTGAAGAAATGTGAATAATTCCCTTTGATTCCTTTAAAGCTAACAGCAAAAATACATGTATGAAGTGTAAATCTAGGTGTAATGTTCAGCAACTTTGCATCTATTGTTAGTCTGACCAGAGTAGTATTTTTGATGCTCCGTGTTACTGAACAAACAGCGTGGAAGGCAGCACGGGAGCCTGTGAAAACCCTACAGACTTTTACAGTATGGATAGATAACACACAGCTCACCTTATTAATGTGTCTGTGTATCCAGGTCAGTGCATGGCAAAACACGGCACTGCACCTTTCGCATGTGGATCTCCAAGTGCTTTCAAAACCACCATAAATCTTTCTTTGGTGATTGCCACTTTGGCTTTCTGCAGTTAGTAAATGCAGCAGCCTTGAGTCCTTGGCTGGAGGAAAGGGCAGTTTAGTCTTTACAGCTCTCCTGAGACATTGGTTAGTACTAGGCTTATCTTTCAGAAGGATAGAGAGGGATGGAGAGAGGTTAAGTGGTGTGCAAGTGATTATACAGCGAATCAGAAAAAGAGAACGCAGAAATCTTGATTCACAGTCCCCAGCACAGTCAGCTCTGTCACCAGTAAGGTGACCTTACCCTTTCTACAGCGTACTGAGCAGGAACTGCCTTTTCCCCTCGAGACACAATTCAGAGGCATTGGAAGAAAGTCAGGGAGGAGTTTTCTACCTCCATCCCTGCTCTCAAGAAGTACACACCTTTTCACTAGCAGTTTGGGGAATCTCAACTTCTAACAGAGTCTGCTTCTGCTCTTGGTACCTTGCAACATTAAATTGTCTGTCCTTCGCTGTCTGCACGTCCTTCTGTGGCACTAGTTTAATGGCAGCATGCAGTCCTCACTAACTTAGACCTTTTGGGGTGTGCATTTGCCTTCACCGTTCTCCCTTTCCTGTTAGATGATTTTTGCGAACCACCGCCACTGATAAGCACAGATACGTGGAGGAAAGAGGCAAAACCCAATTTGACTCAAAGAACCACACAGGAAACAATGGAGTTAGTAAAAACTCCACATATTTATCATGAGACCTGATTAAAAGACCAGAAAACAGATACTCCTTGTTTAATTAATGTAGAAAGGAAGTTAAGAGCAAGTAATTAATGGGCAGCTTTTGTAGCAGTCCAGAGGGTCTGCTGTGTCTTTGCTGGAGTTACAGGCTTGTAAAATGAACATGGAGTGTATGGAGGAAGCTGCTTGGCTGTAGGGAAGGCGTATTTCTGGTAAGGACGTCACAAATCACAGGAGAGTGGCAGTTGATTGGGAATGTGTCAAAAAGCATGAGCTTTAGAATAGGCCAGACTGTTTTCTCAAGTCCATTCAACACACGCGTTCAGTTTCTTTTTGTTGCTGGTTAATATTCTGCCAGGTACTGGGAGGCTTTTTTTTGCTGCTCAGAGAAGCTCTGTGCATCCCGAAGAACTAGTTTACATTTGCAAAACACGAATGAATGTGTGAACTGTTCAAAAAAATACTGCCGAATTGTTTTAAATGGGACTCATGAATGTGTGTGATACTGAGACCTGAATGAGGCTACATGTTTCTCGCAAACCTCGTTCACTTGCTGGTACGTAACTCCCCTGCTGCCAGTGGGATCAGACTGCATTAAGGAGAAGAGGACGTAATCCAAGGATGAAGAACTCTAACACACCCATTTCTGTCAGACAACTCCTCCATTTTTGTGTTTGTTTGGGTTCCCGGGAGATGCAGCTTGTCATTAATAACAGGGGAGCAGAAGCTAAAAATCCATTTGCCTGCATTTCAATTCCCCAAAAGCACTAGGGGAACTGGGGCAACTAAATCCCTTCATCCTCTTAGAAAATCCCATTTTGTTTCCTAGCTCTGCATTCACATTTTCTGTCTCTCTCCCCGTTGCACCTACTTGCATGAGCTATGTTCATGCCATCTCCTTGCCTTTGGATGTCTCACTGATATCAGACTTAGTTTCGTTTACTCATGTGCTTTTGTTTTACAGGGAATGCAGAAGGGGTGGGGGTGTGTACTCCAGATGAGTAATGCCACTTCTCATCAAGTGAATATCAGAACCATTGTGTTGTACAGCAATTTTGTTTGCAAAATCCCAACTGCTGTGCTAGGTGGATTTTTTTTAATTGGAATAGGTTTGGGCTGAGTCATGTCTCACAATGATTGCTAATAGCTCCGCCGCATGCTTTGTCTTTCTTTGTGCCTATAAGCAACTGACAGTTCACCTGTGGAAGCACGATGAGATTTTAATTGAGTTGGAGAATGGGATCAAGAACTCTCGCAAGCTGGAGACCTTTTGCAGGGATTTTGAGCTACAGAAAGTCTGCTACCTGCCCCTCAACACCTTCCTTCTCAGACCTTTACACAGGCTTATGCACTACAAGCAGATAATGGAGAGGCTTTGCAAACACTACCCACCAAGCCACACGGACTTCAGGGATTCAAGAGGTAAGTGGGAGAAAAGACACCAGTTCCTGGCATGCAAATCTCTTAGAGGTGCATGGCTGTACCAACAATTCTTCTTATTAAGCCTACATTGAAAGACACCTGAGTTGCAAAATCAAGTGCTCAGAAGACCAGACATGGTAGGATTAAGGTTGGTCTTGTATACATACACATTATGCCGCAGTCTGTACAAAGACTTGGAAGAGAAATCTGCTGGGGGTTATTAAACACACAGAGATGACACGCAGTTCAGGAAGTCGCTTGAACTGAAAACAGATGGGAGGTTGAGAGCAAGCATGGGGAACGTACCATATGTGCTTGTCTTGCACGTAGCTTTCCCTAGAAATGTGCTAGGAGCACAGGATACTGGCCCAGGTGAGCCCTTGGTCTGACCCACCATGGCTGCTGTTATTATGTCTTTTAAGTGCTATTTGCCTTTTTCCCAGACATACAGTTTGCTCTTTTACTGTTTCCATGATTTTTTTCAGGAATTCAAAGCTGCCACTGTGGGTTTTTTTCCAAATGTGAAGAAGTTTTCCTCCTGTAGTCTGAACTGACTGCCTGCTATTTCTTAATCATAGAACCGTAGAATACTAGATCGGAAAGGGACCTCAAGGATCAATGATTTTGGATTATTTGTTTTCCTCCTTTCTTGCCCCCATCCCCATCCCTATTGTTAGCTGTCTACATTAAAGATAACTATGTTATCTGTACAGTTAGCACTCGGTGCAGATCCATGGCAGGATTTGGGGAGGGAGCAATGCTTGGCATGACTGCTCCCAGCTGTAAGTTAAGCTGAGTTGGCTGCCTAGGTCCCCTGAGATGCCGTGTGATGAGACCCACAGCAGACAACACACAAAATGTGGAGGTGATTTGACCTGTAGTGGTAGGAAATGCCACAGAGGTCTGTGGCACTGAAGTGCTGCATGACACAGATGTTTGCCTAAATGTAGCTACTGCCTGAATGATCTCAAGGAATGCAGCAAGTAGCACCATCGTTTCTTTTAGCCAAGGCTAGATGATGAGGATGATGTGTCCATTCCCACCTCCCCAGAGGGTTCAGGTTTGGCTCCTGCTCCACTTTTGAAATGGATTCAGGGGGGGAAAATAAGAGAGCATCAGAAGGACAGCATGAGTCAGGGACACTGTTGCTCTGGAATCAGTTTCTTACTAAGGTGTTTGCAGATTTTTGTTAAAGGTCAGAGCAGAAAGGAAGCAAAACCAAAATGAGATATGGCTGTGAATCCCAGCAGAGAGCACAGGTGTCCCACTAACAGCTGGATGAACTGCACACTGAGCAATGATGTAAGAAAGAAGCACTGTTACTGTTCTCTTGACTAATTTTTAACAAAATTGGCCGTAACTGCTCTTCTAGCACTGAAGTCAGTCAAACAGTGTGTTTGGCCCATTCGGAGACTGCCCATCCGTTTAGGTGCATCAAGGTTGATGCTCACATACCTGGTGGCACAGGGAGCCAGTCCATGAGCTGGTACCCCAGAAAAGGCCAAGTGGGGAAGTGATTTTCAGCCAGGTTCCCTAAGGTGACTTACTGCGTTGTTGGCACAGCAAAAAGACAAGACACAGGAAGCAGATCGGCAGCAGCCTGCGCTTGATTTGGCTTCTGCTGCTGCAGAGTGGGACCTCCTAGTGCCGTCTTCCTCTTGTGTTCCACCTGATCCTTCACACAGCGAAAATCCCCTTTGACAATGGAGATTTCACTTAGGAAAATCGCTCCCAGGTGTTAGGTCACTTGTTGTCCATAGTGTCTTGGGAGAGAATGAAGTAGAGCAGTGGTGGGACTTGGTGACATGCAGCCCTTCCAGCTGTTCTCATTGCTGGGACTGAGGACAAACCCCAAGATTAGCGGTTTTGCCATCTGAGATAGTACAGTAAATGATGCTGCCGTTTCCTGGTCTTTCAAATATGTGTGTTGCAGGCTGTGGAAAAAATTGCATTTTTTCTCAAGCATAGAGAAGATCTCTAGATTAACTGGAGCTGTAGGAAATGAAGTCCTTAAAGAGAACTCACTCATTGGTGCTCTGAATTGACTCAACTATTCCTGCAAAGTTTCTGTGGATAAAATCGAGCAAACACTTGGCTGAGGAAATAGACTGTCTCTTCATTACAACGTTCCATCCTCAGAAAGACAATGTCCAGAGTTTGTGCAGTTTTTAGTCTGCCCACGTGGGTTTACACTGCGAGGGAAAAGGGCAACTCAAAGTAGTTGAGGGAAAATAGTAACACAAAGCTTGAGCTCAGGGCAACAGACAAAAGCCATCTTTCTTTTTTGAACGTTCTTGTAAGTTTTTATTAAAGCATTTTATGGTTTTGTCCATCTAGCTGCTTTGGCTGAGATTTCTGAAATGGTGGCTCAGCTCCATGGCAATATGATAAAGATGGAGAACTTCCAGAAGCTTCATGAACTCAAGAAAGACTTGATAGGCATAGACAATCTGGTGATCCCAGGAAGGGTAAGTAGCAGAGTTGTGATCAAGGCCTGATACAATTTCAAAGCATGAGGTATGTTTTAGAAACCTGTTTCTTAAGAGTAGCTGTGGTGTTGCTTTTCCTCATCTGAACCTTTTTCTCTCACCAAAAACTCATCAAACGTAAATATAATAATATCATACAAAACAGCAGCCTTTAAAGTGGGAAGAAGCAATCATCTTCATTACCTTTTTACTGATTTTATTAGGTTTATCTTATGTGTAGATTTGGATGGTTGTGGGCAATTCCAAACATCTATTACAACGGAGGTGGTAAAAATGTAATATTTATCGCAGTGTTCAGAGCTTGAGCAGGTGCATATTTCTTCATTTCTTGCTGCCCTTAATTTTTTTTTTTCAACTCTCGATGCTAGAGCATAGCAGATTAAAGGAAAGAAAGACATTTCTGCTGGAAAACCCTCAGCCCTTTCACGATGCTGGCTTTGAAACTCGTAGCCCTGGGGACAAGGAGTGTCTTTAGTCTACATGTAACGTTAGGCAATGATTTTTGAGACAGCGTTGCCTTAAGTAAACACTTTCAATTGTATTATAAAAATACCAACGTCTCTTTCTTACTTGCCATTTTAAAAAAAAAGCCAAAACAGAGGCTAATTTCAAAGCCTCGGTGTAGTATTTGTAGCCTCTTTTGCTTTTCTGTGTGCACATATCTGTGTGTGCAAACGCAGGAGTTGTCTACTGTTGAAGCAATTTTGTCCCCACTCCCCTGACTTTTGTGTGTAATACACAGAAACACTGCTTATGGCAACTGAAATGCCGGAGAAGATGCATCACTAGATTGTTCTCACTCCTTATGCATTTCTGGGAAACAGCTTGGAAAAAAAGATGAGTTTTACATCGGGCTGCAAACACGGCAGCACTCGAACTTGCCACCCAGCCCTGACGCGCTCCTGCAGAAAGGGGGAGGATTCAAACATTAGAAAAAGGGGTTTGGAGTTGATGTTCTGTCGGGAAGGCAGCAGCAAGCGTGGGTTATTTCTCGCTTTGCGGCTGTTCCCAGCTCCCTCGCTTTGCGTCTTCTCTGTCTCCCAAGGAGCCACCACGGCTCGTGGCTCCATCCAGCGACCCACAGACCATCCCCTTCCTTGGCAAGTCCCATAGGACATTTCACAGCCTTTGCATTTCTCCATTCCATAACATTAAATCCTGTCATTACTTGTCCCTGCTACCCTCTTCTATTTAAAGTCAGAGCAGTCTTCCTCTCCTAGGAAGTTCAAGACAAGGGCAGACGAGGCACAGAGGTTGCTTGTCTGCCAAGGAAAAAAGCACTGGCCGCCGTGCTCTGGCACATCCAAGGTGTCGCAGCTTTCCAGCCCTTTGGCCGCTCTTCTGGCTCCATCTGAAGTCCCTGTCCCAGTGCAGGCTGGGCTGGGAGGCAAATGCCACTGTCACCCATGTCGGGGCTTACCCAAAGGTGGCTGAACTTCATGTCTCAGAGGAGAAGCCTCATTTTAGGCTTCAGCTGTCCTAAAGGCGACTGTAGGTAACCATCCTCTTTGCGTTGCTCCATATGGGGCCTCTGCCGACACCGAGCTCGTTCCTACATTGGACGCTGGAACACTCTGTCATCGGTCAGGCTTGCAGATTGCAGTGACCTGCAGCCTTCAGTGTGTGTGTTCGCACGGCACTTGCCCTGGTGGTGCTGAGCCTGCTAGTGACTGGTATAAATAGTAATTGCAATTAATATTCTTTGGTGACCAACAGCAGCTTCCAGTGACCTCTCAGGTAACACGAGGTCACCGTGGTGCAGGGATAACCACCTCTAGCTGCTTTTTCCAGCCTGTAGCACTCACTCAGTGCAGGTGGGGGCACTGGACACATCACAGCAACCCTAAGGCGACTGGAGTGTCTCTCTGAACAGATTAATCTTTGACAGCAAGTTTATTGCTAAGCTGCAGGTGATTCTGATGCTTTATATGCCTTTTACATGCGCAGTTATGAGTAGAATGACCTTTGAAAGAATGTAATAAATAAATATAAACCTCTTGGCAGGAGCTGGAAGGAGTGACTGAAAAAATGATATTTTCATGGGTTTCAGATAAGTGGGAAGGGTGAGTTACGGTATAGTTCACACGAAGCCTGGGACATCCTGCATTTGGAAAGTTTCAGATGTGCTATTTTTCCTGTAATTCCATCCCTAAACATTCTTAAAGAGTTTGATCTGAATTAATATACTGCATTATATGACACAGATGGTACTAGGATAACTCACGCTGCCAGACAAATGTCCTTCTTTTTCTGCTGCTGATGGTGATGTTGATTTGCGTAGCTGATTTTAGATCTCAGTGAAGAGCTGTGTATACCATACACAAACCAGAAGTTTACCAGCAGCTAACCAGTAACATACAGGCCAACTTATCGTTAGTTTTTAGGTCATTTGTAACATGAAAAATACTCATTCAAAACTGATCAAAGAGCTGTCTGAAGGAATCAGTGTTGGGTAAAGAAAATTTTGCTTAGTTGAATTTTCTTAAGATGAATGAAGCACTATTAAGGAGTTTTTCCTAAAGGCAGTTATGAATGGAAAGAAATTATCCTATAAATAAGATTTTAAACGTATTTAATAAAGAAAATAAAGTCTTGGTGACTGATAATGAAGTCAGTCCTATGACCAAGTAGTCATATTTATGTTTGCATAATAAAAAATGGTCATCATTTTTGCAGAAGGTACGTAGTTATTTTGTATTTATTTCCCACAGGAGTTCATCAGACTGGGCAGTCTCAGTAAGTTGTCTGGAAAAGGTTTACAACAGCGGATGTTCTTCCTGGTAAGCAAGAAGGCAGTTTTTCTTTTTATAATGAAATGTAACTATAGGCAACTATTAGGCAAACTGTTAGACACAAATTGTGTATTACAGTAAGTATTTTTAAACAGCGTTATTTAAGTTAACATAATACATCACCTGTGTAGCTGGTTGTTAAGAACTTGTGTTCTGTCCAAGCTCAATATTCTCGTTGTAACTGCTTCTTACAAAGGTAGAACTATTTATTTTTTTATGACACTGTGAATATCACAATAAAATAATACCTCCTAGCACATTGTCTTAAATAAAACCAGCCATTATAGAATGAACAGCAGCAGCAGGGTTAGTAATCGTGTTCAAAGAAGATAAAGAGTAGCTCCTGGTGATATGAACGATAATCCACATCGTGCCCTCAGGACACATTACAGAACCAAGTTTCTCCACAAACCATCCAGTTTCAGCCCACAAGGGCCCAGCGTGTTGACAGATCTGCCTTTGCCGAGAGGTGCTTTTTGGAGCCCTTGCACTAGGAGAGGTTTTCTCCTCCCGCCATCGCTCGCAGCATTTGCAGCTCACGGTGATCTTGCTCAACCTCCGATCCACGAGAGCCGACGGGATGGCTCCTCCTCTCTTCTCTTGCTGAGTTACTGCCAGGTCCCCATCCTGCTGCTGCTCAGCCCTTGGTGCTGGGGCACTGCGGTGCCCAGCAGAGCCCACAGATTTTATAGTCCCCTGCTATAGGCAGAACCTTAAGGAGTCAGTGCAGCGTGGCAGGAAAATATTAGTACTTCCTTGGCTTCTTGTATGCAAAACTTAGAAGCCAGTAGGTGTGTAGAAAAGCTTGTGGGTGTGCTAGTTTTACAGGATGTTTGACGTTTAATCTTTCAAATGAGCCCAAGATATAATAAAACTGCTAAATCTACCTGGGTAGGATTAGTCTCTGCCTTTAAAAGTACTAAAGAGGAAGCCTAGTGAATATGGTGCCTATTTTATTGCATACCGGAGTTCCTGTTCTGAGATTATATGATACCTCAATATTATACCCATGTAAAACATTTTAAAATTGAGACTAGACTCTCAAGACAGTCAAGAGAAGTCTTTGGTCTGTCTCAAGCCCCGTTTTGGAGATAAAAATCCTGGATAACTATTCTGGGACTCCAAATACATGTGTAGTCATTGGCAAAATTAAATCCCCCTCTAGTGGTGGATCCACATAACTTTGTGAATTACTGCTGTTGGATTGTAGATGTCTGTGGCGAGAGGTGTGTTTCACACCACAGAGTATGATTTTCTTGATGCAACTGTCCGGTTTGAGAAAATCATCCTTCGACCCCGGTGGCACAGTGCAAATATGCCATTTGTACTATGGCAACAAAACGCAGGCGCTCATTTGACGTGCTTTTGACAGCTGCTGTTACATGCAGGAAGCTCTAGGAATTGAGATACTTGGTCTCTTCACCTTGGTATTTCTAACCTAAAGCCATCATCCTTACAACAGGCCTCCCGGTTTCCTTCTGGATATGGGAGTAACAGGCAGCCACTTGATTTGTAGCAGTTATGTTTGACACACCGCCCCGGGGCATCCTTGCTTATCTTTCCACACAAACCAGAAGAAAATATCAGTGAAACACACTTATCTTCCAAAGCTTCCAAGTGCAGCAGAGCAGGAAACATACTGCTTGGTTTCACTGCTGTTGTGGCCTGTTGGTTCTGAGCCAGAGATCATAAAGGCATCGGAAGGTATCCAGTGGAAAATTGTGGGAATGTGCCGGAGACTAGTTGGGAAAGAAGGCAGCGAAAATAACAGGTGCTAATACAAGCTACTGGAATATTGTGGAAACCAGTATTTTGGATTCATGCATCAGGACTGCCATATAAATAGTCAGTACCGGCTAGCTGTCCCGTATTTACCATTCTGATTTTTTTTTTTTTCTACATACGTACATGCCAACATCATCCTAATAATGCTTATTCTTGCTTTTTAGTTCAACGATATTTTGTTGTACACAAGTAGAGGCCTGACAGCATCTAATCAGTTTAAAGTCCACGGGCATCTTCCACTGTACGGCATGACCGTAAGTATTGTGAGAACTTAAGGGATTTGTGCTTAAATAGCCAGATATGAGCCCATTTTAATTGCTTGATTAATTTCTGCTGGGTCAAAAGCAGCAGCAGCTTCAGATTCAGTTAATTCAGAGAAGTTGTGGTTACATTCTGTAGTGCCTGGTGAGGCCGTGTTGGGGTTGGCATGTGTTCGTGCAGCCTTCTACACAAAGGTGGTTATATATAGCAAAAGTTGGGGGGAAAAAAAGCAT
Organism: Caloenas nicobarica; assembly: GCF_036013445.1. Classification (NCBI taxonomy): domain Eukaryota; kingdom Metazoa; phylum Chordata; class Aves; order Columbiformes; family Columbidae; genus Caloenas; species Caloenas nicobarica. The sequence continues at coordinate 159,921,251 of NC_088245.1, read as the reverse complement.
TTTGGTGGACAGCTTCCTCATAATGCAAACTTCTTGTGACATAGGTTCCTTATTTTTTTTAAACCATAAAATTAACTGTGATTCTTACAAGTAAATCATCACTTATAGACCCACTGTGCAAGGAAGTAAACAGTAGCAACTATCTAATTTCTATTAAAAAAAAAATCCAAATGTTTTCAGCTCTATATTTTAAAGCCAAAGTGGTGGGAAACTGGGAGCAATATGACATTTGGAGCCTTTGTTGCAATTCTTCTGGAAAATAGCCAATTCGGGCCAATAGCGCCTGGTTACCTCTTCTTCTTGATCCCAAAACATGATCCCAAACATGATCCCAAAAGTATTTTTGCTGGTTGCAAAACGCTATCATTCCCCTGTTATTTTCATTGGAACTCCTCGAGGGTTTGTAGCTATTCCATACTGTTTTCCCGAGTTAGATAATCAGTACCACAGTCACTGAAACTAAACACCTTCAAGTTTTATCTAGTTTTCCTAGGAATCTACTCCATTATTGATGTCCACTTGGCGTGGACTTGCTCACAACAGAACGGTGTTATCCTGCAGTGTCCAGAGCATTCCCAGCCTTTGACATATCCTTTTGTGTGATGAATCACTCTTCTGATAAAAATATCACTATTTTCCTTTTTTTTTTCGACCCAAAGCAGACAAAGCCGCGCTTTTGGTTTAAGAGGTTATTGCAGAATGAATGTACTGTTTTTCCAATTTGCAAGCCACCTTTTTTTTTCCTGAATACCTAGCTCGAAATTATTATTTTTTAACATTTCTCTTAGTTTGCTTTTCCCCAATGGTAAGAGGTTGTTCAGTTCACTTTTTCGCCCTAAGAAATCTGTACTTCCTGCAATCTGACCACATTTGGGCTTTTCTCTCTCAGATAGAAGAAAGTGAAGAGGAGTGGGGGGTTCCTCATTGCCTGACACTACGAGGTCACCACCAGTCCATTGTTGTTGCTGCCAGGTAATTCACACATCAACTGTATTTCCCTGTAGCTTTCACAGTGGGACAGATATTAATAGAAAAGCAGAGAAGTGTCATTTTGTTTGGATTTGCCCTCAAAACAATTTCAAAGGTGTATTAAAAAAAAAAAAAAAAAAGAGAAGTGAATGGGACAAAACAGGGTGGCAATTGTACAAGTGAAAACCAAAACTAACTTGTTAGGGAAAAAAAAACCTGGCATTTCGTGCCTGAATTTCTTTCTTTAAATTAAAAGCAAGCTCGGCTTGTGACTACTTCTTAGAGTTTGCTTTCAGCTCGTATGAAAGTGAACAAGCCCTGAATTTTCTTTGTTAGTACCCGCGCTGAGATGGACAAATGGACTGAGGACATTCAGATGGCGATAGACCTGGCAGAGAAAAGCAGTGGCCCTGGCCCGGAGTTACTGGCCAGCAGCCCACCTGACAATAGTAAGTAATTGCTCGAGAGAAGGTTTTATTTGCTTTAGTCAGAATGAGTAGCGATTGCTTCTAAGCAAGGTGGTGAAAAATGCTGGCCACAGGTCAAACTGACACATTTGAAGTTGATTTATATATAAATATGTTTATATATGTGCCATTTTAATGCTCTTGTTGAACTTTCTAGCAGAAAGTGTCACTGAATAGAGAAGTGACTTAAGCAATAACGATTCCAGGAACTATTTAAAAAGGTTTGGGCAGTGCCTGTTCTTGAAAGGTATTAAAAGCACCAACAAAGCACATAGTTAGTCTTTGATTCTAACACTTGCAGAAACACGTAAAAAAAAAATCTATTTAACATCTGCACAAAATTATTTCTAAAAGTGTGTTTTAAAATTAGTTCACAATATTGTGGACAGACTTGATTTGTTTAATTTTTCCAATTATGTATGTTGTTGCATAGAGGAAGAAAGATGCTTTTTCCCTGCATTTCATAGAGTCTCCTGATGAAACTACTGTAGACCAGGAATCTGAGGACGACCTCAGTGCATCCCGCACCTCACTCGAACGTCAGTCACCCCACCGTGGCAACACTACGGTGCACGTCTGCTGGCACAGAAATACCAGTGTTTCAATGATCGACTTTAGTATTGCTGTGGAGGTATCTGCCTCAGAACCATCTGAACTGCAGCTCCAGACTTGCTCTTGAATGACAGTTTCCTTTTTGCTCCTTCTTAATAAGTGCAGCTATTCCCTTGTCTGCTGCTGAGGAGGTTTCCAGCACATCTATTTAACTGACTCCAAATGATGGCATAAACCATCAGGCAAGACGCACGTGTCCGCTCCCTTAGTGCGTCTTTTTAAAATCAGTTAGAGCAGTAATTTTCACGTCCAAAAAGATGCTGATGCTTTTTTAAAATTTAAAGCAGGTCAAACCGTCTTAGTGCTCTCAGTTACAGAGGCATTAAGTCGTTGCTTGAGCTAAAAGGATATTGTCTTTAGCTGCTGCAGCCAGAGTTTTAATTCTGTGTATTACTAACTTACTTTCTTTACCCAGCCATCTTTCCTGGAACCTTGTCTCATTGCTCAGTCTCATCTGCTTTTTCTTTGTTTGCATTTTCCACCTCAAAATCAAAATCCTTTTTCCTGCCCCGATCACAACTAAGCCAGTTTGATGCACATTCGCTAATCCTGTACTCAACAGGCGAGATGCAGACATTGACTTTTCAAAGATTAAAATGAAAGACTCCTAGCTCGGTGTAGGTTTTAGGATGAGGTGCTAAGCTTAGGCGTTGAGCCTGCTTAGGTGTTCTTCCTTCACCCAAGAGAGGCCCCAGGGAGCTCCGAGTACTTTATCCCAGTCCTCATCAAATGGAAGTTTATGCTCAAAGAAAATGGTAAAAGGAATCTTAGAGCTGAGGTGACTTGCACCCATGAGGCACCCTTGGCCATCAAGGCAGCACTGCTCCAGAAAAGAGGTACCGATGCAGAACGGAGAGGTGCAAGGACAGGCCCTGCTCGTAGTTTGTGTAACTGCCTCTGGTTTTAAACAGAAAACGAGTTGGTTGCTGAAATACGAGAAAGAAAATTATTCTTTACTGGAAAATGCTGACTGTAGAGCCTCAGTTCAATCCCACGCAGGTGGATTTTCTGCCCTTTATGACCTGCAAGGGAGAAATAGTTCAGCACGGAACAAGGTCTCATATTTTTCCCTAGAGCACAGGGCTTATTATAAATAGATATAAAACTGAAACCAGTGACTAATTCAGATGATTAAAACATTTAGTGGGCAAATCTTTTGGTCTGAAATCAGTGCTCACTGTTCCTTATTTTTGTCCCTTCCCATGCCTCAAATGAACGCAAACAAAGCAGCGATGACCAAACGCACCCCGGAGACATACGTTGTTCTGTGAAAACATCTCCAGCCCCGCCGCTGTTCCATGCGTGGCAGGTTACGCTCATGCTCACGTCATTCCGTCGGTGGCTCTCACTTCAGCATTATCGTTTATTTTCTTTGTGTCTCTCCTCCTTTCTGTCTCTCTCGTGGTAGACGATCCTCTCTCTGTCAGTGACTGTCCTTCCCTACCTGCTGGACTGATCAGTGATCAGCGGCCTGTTTCCATTTCATATGTCTGCTGGTACCGAATGCAAAGCCTGTCCTTTTATGATATCCTCCAGAGTAACGAGGTAACAGAAAATTAAGGAGTACACCTGTAACTTAGGGCAAGGAGGCTACGGTCCAGATACCAGAGAAATGGGGTGATTTGAAGCAAAGGCTTTAATGTATAGCCTAGGACTGGATAAAACAGAACATTTTCAAGAATACTTAATTTGTAGCAGATAAATCAGGACCACCAGGCTTTGAGTACTGAGCTTTACGTATTAAGTTATTAGCTTCTTCATTATATAAAGAGAATGGTGTAAACAGCTGTTTGGATCCAGGTGAGAGCCCTTACAGTCAACGAGGAATGGGAACTAATTAATGCTTTGCTGAGACCTCCCCGTCATTTGCAAGTCACAATGATGCTGGACTTTACATCTTCACTATGTGAAGAGCAGCCAAGAACAAGGTTAACAGGCCTTGCTTCTGAAATCTTTGAAAAGTTACCATGTGAACTCACTGGGTACTGAGAGCTCAATCCCTAATTGCAGTTCTAAAGTATGTCATGATTTTCTTTTACATCACAAATTCATGTCAGATTTTCTGTTTCCATTACTCAAAGTATCATTTTGAAACAACAAAGACAGACTAGAGTAACAAGACTGACTGATGTTTGGTAATATATTACTGAAAACCACCTCAATTTAGAAAAGTAAGTGTAGTATTAGAAGTACCCAGCTACAAACAAAAAATATGTTACATAAAGTACTACTTAGTTGTAGAAAAATGCAGCAGTATGTCCATTCAACCAAAACATTTTCACGTACAAGGTCATATGCAACCAGATAACTTTTATTACAATAATTAAACTGCAGGTACCTTTCCCTATTTTATTTAGCTACTTTTGATCTGTTGCAGAACCAGCTGTCTGGAAATCTCCTCAGAAAATTCAAAAACAGCAACGGGTGGCAGAAGCTTTGGGTGGTGTTCACCAACTTCTGTATGTTTTTCTACAAATCGCACCAGGTAACAGACCGCGCGAGCATGTGGGGCTGGAGAAAACCTTTTGTTTTCTCAAAGCGATGGCAGAGAGAAAAGGAGATATCGGTCCCGGTTGCTGTCAGTGAGGGACGCAGGTGCCCTGGTCACAGCTACGCAGCCTTTGCCAGCGCTGGAACGTGGAGCAGAGCCCGTTCTCAACCTGCTCACTTGTCAAGTGGAGAACGTGTGCTCCTTTCCAGAAAACCTTCCTCCTGCACAGTGCATTTCATCCCTCAAAGTACGGCAGATACCACTGCTGCTCACGCTCCTGTGCGAGTTAAAACGAGAGTTTTCTCCTGTACAAATTCTGAGGTTATTACAATTACAAACTTATTAGTGACTTGGAAACTTTGTTTGCCATCACTGGCACTCAAATCAAACTAGAGAGAACAGCAGCCAGTGATTCATCCATCTGAGCGAACATCCCACTGCAGAAAGAGGGCGTTTTGCCTTTTGAATCTCTGTCGGCGCAGGGTGTAAGCATAAAATAATTCCAGTCACTACATTGTTTCATTGCGATAGAAATCCTTAATGATAGAGTTTCTGCGCTAAAAAAAAGATAAAATAATGAATTGTAGGATCTTCTACACATAAGCAGGATAACGAAATGATTTGTCCGTACATGTCAGACAAAGCAGGAGCACTTAAGCAAGGAGTGCTGCAGGGTGGCCGTGACATTTCTGAAGGAGCAGGTGTTTGCGCGGCTGGGATGGACGCAGTGCTCTACTGATGCCAGATGATGGAGCTTTATGTTCATCAGTTTGAAAGTAGTGGGAGTGCAAGACTTCAGACAAGTTTCTTATGAGGAAATACCGACAGGATCAGCCTGTGACAGATCCTGATGAGAAGGATCCATAAAGATGGGCAAGCTGGCACTACCAGACAATTAAGTTCATTGTGATTGTATAAAGCTGGTAGTTTTCCATGCGATGTGGTGATCACCTTTACATGAGCGTGTGTGTCTGTCTTCCATTGACTTCTGTGATCTCTGCACTTAAGGGCATGTGATCTCACAGCATTTTCCGTCATTTCTTTTCAGGACAATCATCCTTTAGCCAGCCTGCCTTTACTGGGATATTCACTTACCATTCCTTCCGAATCTGAAAACATTCACAAAGATTATGTGTTCAAGCTACATTTCAAATCCCACGTGTACTACTTCAGGGCTGAAAGCGAATACACATTTGAAAGGTAAGTCAGCCTTCTGTGAGAGGGAATTTTGTGAAATTCCCAGATTTTTTACCAAACAAGGTTAGTAGATGGGAAGTTTATAGTAAATTGATTCACTAGTAGTTCAGCACAACTAGAGAAAGCACCCTTTACAATTTAAAATGAAATTTTAAACCTGATAATGCTAAAAGCAAGTGGTTGTTTTTGATAATGTAGTAGCTGTGATAGCGATCACTACAAATGCTGCGTTACGTGCAGGAATTACCCAGGCAAAATTGATCGGGCCGCACGGGGAGCTCCGGGGCTCAGGCTTCAGGGAGCATGTGAACAGATCACAGGACTTTTCGGGAGCTATGCAGAATAACTTCGCTCCCTCTAGTACAACTGGATGGAAAAAACGCACCTGGAATAAAATTCTTATTTTTCACAGAAGCGGCTGTTCTTACCGTGTATTTCTGCCACTTCAGCATGTAATTTTTACACCTCCCGCTGAATTTCAGATAAATGGAGAGGCGGGAGACAGGTACTACTCCTAAATTGCGGTTTGAGGTTGTTCATACTGGGAACTTTTACACTCTTTTATATGAAGCATTAACATGTCAAAAAACTTAATGTGCTCTCTTATTGAAGAAAGCTATTAAGTTTTAGCCCTGTCAGTCTAAAACTATAAGTGAGGCAAATGGTGGGAAGGAGGTGACTAAATAAATGAGTAGAATAGGAAAAAACACAAAAGCCCTTTCTCAGTTCTAGGAAAAAGAGGTAGGAACTGCAGATGAATTACGTTTTTTCACTCTAGGATTAAGGGTGGTTGGTCTCAACTGCTCATCACTTGGACCATCCAGAAAAAAGAAAGAAAAAAAAAAAGAGAGATCTAGTGTCTGCAGAACAAGTAAAACCGCTACTAAGTTAATTAATTTTGGGTCCGGCCTCCCCGTTTGTCCTCTCTAAACCTCCTTTCACGTGTGCGTTTGGCAGCCATTTGGATCTAGACTTCAGGTAGACTTGGGACTAGAGAGCAAGATGCTCCCATAGGCACTGAAAATAAAACTGTGTACGACTACTGGCACAGACTGTCTTTCGGGAACCCTTTCCCCAGGAATTGACTGTTCTGTTTGTGTATCTCCGGGCAGGTGGATGGAAGTGATCCGAAGCGCCACCAGCTCTGCCTCACGCACTCAAGCTCTGAGCCACAAAGAGCCTCACGCCTATTGATGGCTGAACGAGCCACCGTGTTGATTGTCCAGCAGCTGCTGATTTTCTAGAGGACATTTGAAACTCTTTTCTCCCTCCAAGTTTAGGAAAACTTACAATTTGGTAAAAGAAAAAAATTCGTATGGTTTTGCAGAAACTTTCACAATTCCTCAGCAAAACTGTTTTAAGTTCAAACTAGCTTACCATCATCCCAGTGGCTGCAGAGCGTTTCATGTCTTGTATTTTGTCATTCTGTGCTGTTTTTAGCTTGTGCCAGTATTAAGATATTGTCCTTATTAGAGTGCCAAATGCCAAAAGACATTTCGTTGCCTCAAAGATTGCACCTAAAAAAAAAAAGATGACTTCACAATCTAAAAACTTTCTCCTCTGAGGCAAACACTATTTCTTCTCTTTTCATAAAAATATATTATTTTTTTTTACCATGATAATCTGTAGACTGCTGGATTTTTAAATGTAGATGGACTTCCACAGTATAGAATATAATTATTATATATACAGTAAGCAGTCTAACAGGAATGAGCTAACTTTCAGATTTCATTTTTTTTCCCCCCAGTCTTTCTACATTTAATCAGCAAAGAATTACTAATTTTCTGTCTTTAACAAGGAACCAGTTTACAGCTCGTTCTCATTTCCCTTTGGGATTACAAATCCATGTGGTATAAATAAAGTATAGGATTCTTATCTAACCATTTTCTTGGTGCAAGTTGACCAAATCGTTCACCTGTTGGCTTTGAAAAGTTAAATACTACTTGCAAGATGAAAAATTTTTAAAATAATCCAGTGCAATATTATTTGGGCTGTTAATGTACTGTGAATGGTATGTACAAGAAGAAATTAAAGGCTGTGGTGACATTCTGCTGTTTGTTTTACAAACTTGAAAGCGAACCTGTACCCTCTGAGAACCGCAGCTCTTTGTGATTAGTTTGTAGAGTGTTTTGGTAACTAAATTGCTCTAAGCTGGGGGTACTACTGCAGCCCCAAGTTGCCATCCTGCCTGCTGCACATCCCCGTGTGACTTACCGTTTGTTGTTGGAATTTCAGTCTGTCGCCCCAGTGCTCAGTATGCAGAGGGCAGCAGCAGAAATGCCCATTTCACGTGCCTGGCTTTAAGATCAGCTCACACCGGATTTTCGGATAAGCTGTTGGCCCGCTCAGGAGGTTGGCAGCAGTAAGTCTACCATGCTTAGATGGTTTTCCTTATGTTTTAAGAAACACTTCATCAGGAGGGTGATGTAAAGCTTCCACTAACAGAAATTCAAGATGATGGAAGCACGTTTATCACCATTACAGGCCTTGGAGGAAACACAGCACTAGGCACAGGGGCCCAAATACAGATCTGAGAGGTGAAGCTGGGACAATTCAACCCTTAGTTTTTCTTTGTGTTATTCACTTTGTTAATGGCTTACCTGTGTGCGATGTATGAAATGGCTTACAGCTTGGCTCACAACTAAAGGGAATAAAATACCTCACAATTCTATCATATATATTCCTGTTTCAAGACAGTAAAGCATTCTTTCTGTTGCCCCCACCTCAAACAGAGACACGTAGATATCTCCATCCAAGCATAGGACGGGCTCCTAACCCCTAGGACAAGCAGCATTCCCCAGGGCCAGATCTGAGCCCCCCAACAAAGGGAAACAAGTATTTCAGAGTAATTCCTTCAGGTGACCCAGGCAAGTAACTTCTTGCAGTTGCTCTTTTCCTTCGCTGTTTCCACTGAATGTTGAGTATGGATGTAATGATCACCTATACCCCGTGGCACCACCTCAGTTCAGTTATGACACGATGAAGGACAAACGTGAAAGCTGGTAGGAGACTCTGAAGACCTTTTTCCCACTCGCAGGTCCCACTGGCTTGTCCCTTCCCTGCAGGGCCAAAATGAGTGAGTTCAACAACCTCCATGAAGCAACAGTGTACAGGAACTACAGTGCTTCAGGACTGACCAAGAATGTGAACAACGATGTTTATAGTGACCAACAGCAACGCAGCAGCAGCTGCCTATAGGCTTGGAAAAACAAAAATGAGGAAGCAACAGCATGTGGTGTTGCGATGAAGTAAAGGGCTGCAGGCATTATCCCCCCAAAAACATTATTATTGAGCTGTAAAATAATATCTGACAAGCCTTACGTGCTAGGTCCTTACATTGTCCTTTACAATTGTTATCTGTAACACTGAGATTTTTTTTTTTTTTTAATGGAAATTCTATTGAGGGCCATGCCCTTAGTTCAGCTAAAATTGAATTTTATTTCAGATAACTGGGCCTTGTGGGATACAATCTTGTTAGTGCTACCTGCTCCAGGTGTGTATTTTGAGCTCTAAAAAGAAAGGCTTTTATTTACAGTCCCGAAATCTGGTAACACCTTTTCTAGGTATGTTTCATTTTCACACAAAGTAAGTTGGGAAAATAAGTTTTCTGTAATATCTAAGGCAAAGATCAAGACACAGTTCTGTTTATCATGCCAGCAGAGCCCTCACATGGCTGTGGATGCAACATCAGCGTACCCACCTGGTTCATTGTTCCATGTTTTCACCTTTTTGTATTATCTTTTTTTCTACAGAAAAGATATTTTCCCTTCTTTACCAGTGTGATGATTTTTTTTTTAATGGAACCGATTGAACTACTCTCATTTTTCAGTATTTTTGTAGTTCTTTATTCCTAAGGTTAACCCAAAACTGAAATAACAGAGAATAAAAGCGGCTGTCTTGACAGTTGCATCTTACAATCAGCTGGAGTCTATGTGTGTGAATAAACCTCATGGTTCACTAGAATGCTGTATTATGTCACCACTTTTCTTTTTTCTTTTTTTTAATCCCGATTCACACCAAACTGCTGGCCATCTAATCAAGTGGAGTGCGGAGAGATGTAGGGTTGCTCTGTGCCACGTTACCAGCCATGACCAAATACACCATTGTCGTGTTTAAGCA